>NC_051431.1:18808207-18951804 GCF_001649575.2 Kryptolebias marmoratus
GGGGGGGGGGGGGGTAGAAAGTGAAGTCAGCACCCTGTTGTTGCTGTACTATGATGACACTGAGGGTAGGCGTCAGGTAATCATCCTACCAGCATCACCTAGGCAACTGGACTGTCACTAGAGGTGACAGTTGAGGTACACCCCCTGTCACAGCAGGTTGACAAGGTGTCCCTTTAGGACAGGCAACCTGGAGAGATAAAGTGTTGTGTGTGGGGGGGTATGTGTGTGTGTCTGTCTCTATTTAGGTTTATGGACTGCATAAGGAAAGATCAAATTATCTAATCCAAATGGACTGGGAAAGAAAAAACACTCACATAGATGTGTAAACACAGCCTTCAAAATAATAATAGCTAAGATAGCTTTTAGATGCAGACACAGACATTCCCACAGTCAACGATTCTCTTGCTTACAAGCACAACAACAAAAACACTTTTCTCATCTGTTTGTGTTGAGTTCTATGTTTTAAACTCTAATCAGAAAAATCTAAGTTCTTTGCCAACAGTTTTCCTATATATTTTTATAAATAAAACCAGTTTCATTGTGTGTGTGCATATCTATACTTCCCTGAACTCAGCACAAAAAGTGGGCAAAGTAAATGGCTGGATAGATAGATGCTCATCTGTATGAAAAATAATTTGAGGTTTAAAGTTGGGGGGGGGGCATGTTTGAATATTTTTGTCTGTCAACTTTAGGATAAAACAAAGATTCAGATAGTTTTAAAAAAAATTATTTTTTAAAAGTGTATTTGCTCAATAGATTAAATAGCTGAATAAGAACATTACAATCCCTGATCATAAATGGGCTGAGATATAATGTGATGTAATGTTTTACCAGTAATTTGGCATGGCTTCATGTGAACTCATGTAGGGCTGGGTGGTATAATGCAGTTTCTTTTTCTTCCCCAAATTAAAATAAAATGAGACCATACTCTTTTATATTGACAGTTGACTTTGTTTAAGATATTTTAACTCTATTCTGTGTCTGTAAATAACCAAGTGAGGTTTAGAATAGTTATTTTTTGTGTGTTTGTCCTACATCTCAGCCAGCATCTTGAGTTTTAAATAAGGTAACAATAAAGGCTTAGCACTGAGTTTTAACGACTTTGAAGCTGGGCTGAGATGTCACCTTCACACATCAATCAATGCTATGTATGAAATAACCAAGAATAAATGGAGATTTAAACTTGATCTACAGATGTTGCACTTTTGAGCCAGTGAGGGAGATAGTCACAGAGCTGAGTTGGTGAGTATGTGTGTAGGCTGATGGGCTGCTGTCACGCCACTGGTTTTGCAATACCAGTTTTATGTGTAAGAAATGTGAGACTTGGTCAGCTTGATTGGATCATGTGGTAATGACCAAAGGTATCTTAAAAACTGATTATTTTTATGGCCATAACATGAAATTATAAGATAATATTTTTTGTTTTATTTGTTTTATAATACTACTCGCAAGTTTATTATTTTATGTTATTTTATTTAAAATTAAAGCAACTTACATGTAAGGAACACAAAGGAAGTATTGTGAGATTGAACAAGATGCTTCATCGTGTAGACTGAGGGAGTTGGGGATAAAGCCAATGACCATCCAGTCAAAAGACCATTTTAATATCTAAGCTACAATCACATGGCCTTCAGGTCAAATGAAACCAAAGTTACAAGGGCTTCTCTACTTCTCTTCGTCTCTCACTCTTTTGAAGGGTTCAGGAGGGTTAAAACAGGACATGCAATGCAGTAAAAAGAAAAATATTGCAGAATCAAAGAGAAACACACACAGTCAAACAACATCTTAAAATAAATTTGTAACTTTTCCTGACTTAAAAATGATTGGTTGTCAACACACATGACCTGTTCCATTGCAAAATTAAACTAACGCAGTCAAAAAAAAAACACAGAATAAAAAGTTCAGTTTCCCATTACCTTGAGTCAAGTACAAATTTCTAAACATTACGAAGACATATTGCAATGGAAGAAGAAGTAAAGCTAAATAATTCAATGTCAATCCTTCTGCCGTGCTGAGAATGGCCCAAACTGATATGCACACATACAGCTATCACCTTTAACAGGTACGTCTTACCCAAAGGGAGAAATAACAACACCTATGTTCGACACACACACACTTTAAGTTTTACAATGCACATGTTCAGTACATGTGCCTTTGTGTTTAGCTACTAATGCATCAGTAATCTGTGCACACATAATGCTTCCTTGTAAGCATTATTATATGTATGCCTAAATATCCTCTTGCTCTAAGACAAGGAGAATAGGGCAAGAACTGAGTTAAACTTAAAAAAAAAGAATTCAGACAGGGCATGCACACCAAACCTGGTACTTGTCAGAGCCAAAATCAAAATAAAGAATAGGAATAAAACCTGGAAAGCAGCTGAACTAAAAGTTCACTTTAACAACCAAAGAAAAGAAAGAAGTAGGAAAGCAAGGAAGGAAGACATCTTTATTGTACTTTAAGATAAGACAAGAGCTAGTATATGTTAGCCATAATGCCTAAAGACAAAGCTACATCGAATCTGAGGCTCAGACAAAACATAGCTGAGAATGATGCACTATGTTTGCCCCGAGCTCCTTATTATTGCCTGAGTACCCTTCACAAACTGATTATACTTCACCTTTCTTCAGCAAACTGAATTTGTCTGCCTATTTCTTTAGTGCCTAAATGAGAGTGTGTGTGTGTGTGTGTGTGTGGGCTTGTATTCTGACTGTAAGACAAAGATGAAAAACGGATCTGCTCTGGGCACATTGCAATGTAACAGATCGGAAGAGAGGGAGAGAAATTGAGTGGTGCATCTTACAGATACAGTACAATGCAACACCTGAGAATAAATCGCAGCATGAAGGCTTAGTGTAAAGGCTTCCTAAAGATGTAGAGCTATGCTCTGCAAAGGAAAAGGCAAAAAGGGGGATAACGCTTAGAGGAAATTCATGTAAGATACATATCATATAAGGAAACTACTGATTAACCATATTACTCCAACTCAATTTGTTTTCCAAACTATATCATCAAGAGACTTAATTTCATTAAAGGAGTAACAACTAATGGATCCAAAGTGTAAAACTGGATTTTTCAGACTGTTGCACCCTTACACACCAAATGTAAATGGATAAATAATTTTTTTCAAATGTATATGCCTTGTATAAAATGTTATTATTTACTTGAAAACTGCTCCACTTGACTGTTTTCATAAGTTCCTATAGCCATTTTTTGTTGTTGTTGGTTTTCACTACTTACTGTTGATCACCAGACAAAAATTCAAATAAACCAGGTTGATGGATATGACAGCTTGATGAATATTCTTTGTGAAAACCCATTTGATTTACTGATAAAGTTGCATTATTTTTAAGAAACTTACATAATCTCACATTTAGGACATTACTAAACAATTTCCTACTACTTAGGAGAGTAATTCCTCTGTTACATCTCCAGTTGCACCTTTTCCCTTAAAGATTGTTATTATTAAACCCATTAGCTGATTTTCAAAAGCAGACTAGCATCACAGCTGGACCTTCCTGATGTGTACTTTTAAATCCCTAAAATATATTTTAAACATTCACTTGAACACACCACAAAGACAACTAACTTCCAACTTCAGCATACAATCTACTCGCGCACAAAAATATATAACATTGCAGCAAAGAATAAATGAAAAAGCTGTACACTATTTATTGGAGGTAAAAATGCTAACAAAATAATGTTTATGTAAACTTGAGTAATTATTATGATTTTGTGATTTTGTGTGTGTGTGTGTGTCCAACACAATTTAGCTCATTTAAGTTTGTTTTAAAGTCCTTATGTTTATGTTATACAGTGTTTTGCTCCGTCAAGTAAATTTTCACTCTTGCTTTTCCTTTTTTCTTCAGTTTGTTGGTATTTCTGTTTTGGACTCCCTGCAACTGCAGCAGCTTTGGTTTAGTTTTTCTAAGTAAGAAATACAAGTTTAAAGGTTTATTTTCGAGCCAGCTGCCCCCTGTGGTAAGCCTGGTTTTGGACCTTCGTACAAACTTAAATGCGATAAGCAGTGTTATCAGTTCCCACCTGGTGCCCGGGAATCAGTTGCACAAAATATGACTCTGTGAAAGAAGATGCATTACTGACGCATCTCTTGGATGGTGTTTATCTTCAAACTGTTTGCATTTAAATTCTGCCCACAATTTCTCTTTAAAAAATAGGACAACAAAACAAAACTCTACACCAATAATGTCAATGTTTTTTGTCCATAAGACAAAAAGGAAGATAGAAATTAAACTGAAAACTTACAGAAGATTGAGTTGTAGTCAATTTGTTGATCATCTCAGTCACTGTTTTATTTTGCAGGCTTGACCTTTACAAGAGGAAAAAACATCTACATGTTTGCATTCATGTTTTCCTATTAGTCATCTGCTCCATCCCATCGCCATCTACATTTATTCCTCAGTTCCTCTTAGCAACAGAAAATCTGGAAATAACTAAAGGCCTAGCATTCCTTGAAGGAACAATGATGCCTTTCATGCCAGAATCTTAAACTAGGATCTTTTTTTGATGAGAAGAGACAGAGTTGTATCCATTTTAAAAGTGCTGATATTGGTCCTTTGATGGAATAATGCTCATGATATGCAACTTTTCAGATATTTACTGGCCCCCTTTCTCCAATTTTCCATGGCTGCTTTGTCCAATCAACATAAAGAGAAAGTAATGCTGTCCTGTTAAGAGTTAAACAGTCAAATACTGAATAAACCACTAAGAAATAACAGTGTGACCTCTTGCAAATAAACCTCACTTTATCAGTTTATCTTGTTATGACACAATGTCTCTTTAACAATCCATATACTGCTATTCACAATAATGTTTGACACTTCACCTAACATAGATTTTTGGTAGCTGAATCTTCTGTGGCAGGAACACAGAGTCCTCCATCTGTCACACTGCATGTTACAATGTTCCAGACAGTGGTCAAAGTGTAATAGAAACCAGTTTCCGATGGATGGTACAAGCCACTACTCCCAAAAGTACTGACATTCTGATCCATGAGTTATACGCACGCTACTACTGTTTTTTACACAAGCTATAAGTATACTTGGGTCAGGACACACTCATTTTTTAACCCACCCTCATTTTGATCTCAGCCATGAAGATACATGTTTAAACTTAATGCGGATTTCGGCATACCGCCACAAAAGTTGAACTACAACTAACAAATGACAAAAAGTATAGACAGAATGCGGACAAGCATCAGTAAATGGAGTTAAAACTTTATACAGAAATACAAATACCTCCATCGTTTTGGATTTCCAGTAGTTTATACTGCACCTTTCTTCTCTATCCTCTCCATTTCCTAACCTTATTCAATGTTGTTTTATACTCTGCCTTCTCCCTGTGTGCCCTATGTTTGTTTCCTTACAATAAGGTGTTTTATTTAAATTTGCACGTATTCTTGTTTCACCTTTTTCTGCTCCCTGTTATTGTTTTCAAGGATTGTAACAGTCGGGCTCACCCTCTTTCCACTTTCTCTTTACTCATGTTGTCTCTTAGCTGTTGCAGTTTCTCTTCCATGTCCTTGCTCTCGGTAGCCAGAGCCACAGTGCCCATTTGCAGTTCTTGCAGGTTCCTAGGACAACAAGAACGTATGTACATATATACAATCAATCAGCAACAACCGATCATACAAATGACCTGTTCTGTCAGATTGAACAGTCAGACCTTCATCAGCACATGCTCAATTCATCTTCTGAACTAGTGGATCCCTGCTGTCATGACTAATCGATCCTTTATTCAATTAGTTACTGGATGAGTGTACTACCAAGACAGGCATCAACTCAGACAATTATTTGTTTGCAAATAAAAAAATGCATTGCAAGACAGATAAAACTCTAGCATAAATACGTGGTGAGGATTTCGCACTAAAAACTGCATAATCTGCTATTTCCTTCTAAGTGAAATAGTCTTCTCTGTATAAAAGTTGAATGGCTACAGATGAGTAGTAGATGAATTGCATGGCAGTGAAGGGAGGCAAACGGGCTTCTATCAAATGCCTTAAATCACATTATTGATCTTATCTTACCTGGCACTGAGCTTGACAGATCTGGCCTTGTTGTTGAGAAGCACAAAGTCATTTAATTTCATACTTCTCTTTTCCTGTGGCAGAGGTTTTTCTCCCATGTCTGTTGCTGTGCTTTTACAAGCAGACTGTCCCTGCAGTAAAATAAAAACACAGTAATGGCATAAAACCGGTCATCACGCATGGCTCAGGGTAAATAACAGGGTAAATAGTGCCGCGGTGAAATAAGAAGGATAGCAGGTGAGCATCTGCTGAGGGGAAAGACAGGAAGATGAATCTTTCAGTCCTGGGTTTAAAATGTATATGACAGTTTTATAGGTATTATAAATGTTTTTAAAAGGCAAAAGTCAGTTAATAATTAAAGACCTAGCCTTCCTTGAAGGACCATATATTGCCCACTGCCTTTTATGCCAGAGACTTAAACTAAAATCATCTTAAAATAAGAAGGGACAGAGTTATAGCCATTTTGGTTAAACAGTCAGACAGTGCTGACAGCATTAATGCCAAAGCTTTAAGCAAAAATCTTGTGCGTAGTGTATGTGTTGTGACAGACTCTCGGATACTACCACACCAAATTTTAGCTCAATGTCTCTTAAATTGCCTGACATATAACCATTTTTACTTTTTCTAAGATTAGTTAATTGTGGCAACCATCTTGCATCGGACTGACTGCAGAAGTTATTCATTCGTAGATGCACATCTAATGATTGCTTTCAGAAAGTTTCATTAAAATCCATGTATTGCACAGGTGTCAAACTCCATTCCTTGGAGGCCACTCTCCTGCACGTTTCAGATGTGTTCTTGCTTTAGAACATCTGGTTTAAATGACTGACTTGTGGACATGCTCCTGGAGAATTTGATGATTTGATGAGGAGGTAATTAAACCGATTGAATCTGGTGTGTCGGAACAGTAAAACCTAAAACTTCCAGGACAGTGGAGCCTTGAGGCCCTGGAGTTTGACACCCCTGATTTATTGGTTCATGAGATATTTTGCTGACAGAGTCAACTCCAACAGTTAATGTTAAAGTTTTAAGAACTGAATTTGTATGATCAGTAGCTGTCCAAATGTAAGGCTACATTCAGGCTGCAGGCAAAAGTGGCTCAAATCCGGGTTTTTTTGCCGAACTGACCTATATCTGATCTGAACATCATTAATCCATTTTTCTCAAATCATATCCAGGTCACTTTCACATGTGGTTCTAAATCAGATACACATGTGATGTATTTCAAAGTGACCTCGGTGAGCAGTCGTGTCGCATTTCATCCAACTTTTACGTCACTGAGGTGTGACAGACATCATAATTCTGGGCCAGAGTAGACGGGAAGCGGCACAAGCAACCTGTTGATGGAGCTAGTCAGTAGAAAGAAAACGAGGCTTTGGATTGGATTATAGTGTTTGTGGTGACAATCCTGTTCAAGCTAACTATGAGGAGGTTGTGCGGCTCCCTTTTTCAGGGCCGTAGACTGTTCACACCTGAGTCTGATTGTGGTTGCAATAAAATTATAATAAGAACAATTAAATTGAATTGAATTGAATTGAGCATTAAGACATCATCCTCAGCTACAGCCACGCCAACTGTTAGCTCATCGGCTGTAAAACTGACTGAGTTGTAGCCACTTGTGTTCATTAAAGTCATGTGGCAGCCTGCTTGACTTGAAATGACTCCAAAAGATAAATAATTGTAGATGAACAGCCAATGATAACTTTCTCAGAGTTTCATTAAAATCCATTCAGTGATTTAGGAGATATTAAGCTAACACAAGAGACAAACCAACACGCACACACACACACACACATAAGCAGACATGGGCAAAAACGGGATCATCCTTTCACCTTTGGCAGTGAACAATAAACAGCCAGTAAGGCAGACATTATATTGGCAAGACGGCAATATAGTTTATCCAAAAACTTTTAATCAACAGATGTTAAACATCTAAATAGATATTTAACCATCTTAATGCTGAAAACCTTCAAGTCCTGCCCTTTATGTGGATGTCACTTTGACGCACAGGACTCACCTGAACAGTGTTACAAGCCAGGCTCACCCAAAAGACACAAAACCTCCTCTAGAATACCTCAAGAACAAGCCAAAGAACTTGACCTCCAAGCTCAGAGGATTTACAAAATGCATTAGGTTTAGTAAGCAGAGTACTACAATATTTGTCCCAGAGCCAAACACCAGAGTTCCTGTATTTGAAAGTACTATGGTCCTGATGGTATGTGAATCTGCACAATATTAACCAGGTAGCTTTAACATTTAGGCTTATAAGCGTATAGCAGAATAAAGTCTGACTCCCAGTAAAATGGTTCTTTGCACGACGGGTCATTTTAAACCATTTTTCAGAGGGAATAGTCCTACTTGCTCTAGAAGGGAGAATGAATCAGCTAAAATCACATGCCAAAGTGATGCTGCATCATAAACCAGTTATTATCCAGAGTTTGCATCTCCTGTTTTTTCTGTGAACTCTGCACTTTTCCATTTTGATTTGAATTTACCTTTTTTCCCTCAACCTCAATGGGAAAAAGAAATGTCAGGTTTGAAAGTAAGACTATGCACAAAACTCTGAATAAAACTACACACAATTTATATATAAAAATATATATAGTCTCCTCTCTTGAAAGGCACACGAAAACTAGTCCGTTTGAAGAAATATTTGCTTCACTAAAGCTAAAACTAGCAGTGACTCACCTAAGAGGCCACGTGACAGATGCTCACCTGTAACACAAGCAGCACAGGTGTTTCAAATCTCATTAATGACGGGTAACATTACACTTAGTTTAGTTATCCCAGCAGGAACAACTTATAGCGATACTCCGTCATAACTGGCATTTTATTATTATTATTATTATTATTATTATTAACTGGCATTTTATTATTATTATTATTATTATTATTATTATTATTATTATTATTATTATTATTATTCCCACGAGTTCTTTTCACGTTCTCGTCAAACTGGCAACAATTTAAGCCAGATAAACTGAAGCTAATCAGCGTTAACACAGCAGCAGCAGCGTTTCCAGCAGGTAAGTCACACTTTTACACAGAAGCAGGGAATATTTAAACTTACCCCGAACATGAGTGTGACCCTCCGCTCACAAGCGTCAGTATGACACTTATATGTCACTTAGTTGCATTTCTCTTTTTTTTTTTTTTTGATCTTCGTCGGGAAAAGGTGCTACCAGTTTGTACTCTGAGCGCCTCTCTGTTGGGAATGTCGTCGCTATGGCAACCGATGCCTCTCTCTGTTTGTCTCGCGACAGCCCGGCTCCCACTCGACGCGTGCGTCCCGAGAAACTTTTCCCCGTCTGCATTTGGCATCTAATTTTCAACTTTAGACCGATTATTACCGCATGACTTCCGTTGTTAGGGCGAATAAACATCGAATTCAAAGGCATTAATTCCCGTCTTGCCTGAATAATCACGGGTAGTGGGAATTCTTTCTAATTGATGCCTACTCGCAGCATCAAGATAAATTTAATAGCACTGATTAAAGCTTTGAACCGCATTTTTTTTTCTCTCTTCCCCCCTTCCTTAGCATACTTTAGAGTTGTCTTTAGTCATCGGAGAGGAAGTTCTCCAGATATTTCATGTTGACAAGCTTTAAAGATCAGAAGCAAAATAATTTCCCATTAGTCCCCCATCAAAATGTGAAGGAATTAATTTGATAAGGCCAAAGAAAGAAAATATAGTGCATGTGTCCACAAGAGGGTTTTGGTTTGTTTGTCTGCAAGGGAAAGGTGTGACTATCTTTTTACTTCGTAAGCGTGTAATGTGTGCCTCTAAAGCTCTGGATTTGAACAAACAAGTTAACTGCATTAAGTTTTTTTGTCTGTATAATTAGCAGCATAAAGTGTAAGGCTTAAATAATGTGAATTTTTCTTTGTTTCTATATATATTTTTGCAAATAAGAAGCATATAAACACTTTTTTTTATTATTCCCAACCTTAAAATTCCTGTTTTAAAATAAGTCCTGTTTTTTAATGGCGATAGGAGTCACAGCTTCTTCCAGGATCTGGATAATTTTGGCTCAAGTGGGATCTTCTAGCACCAAACAAGCACAGCTCTTTTTAGTGAGCTGAGCCAAACTAAATGAAGAGCCGTCCAAGAGCCAAAAGAGCCGATTCTTTTCAGCAAGCTGAGCCAAATGAGCCAGATCCCAGAAAAAAGGTGGAATAAGCTGGAAGTAGTAAGACATCTATTGGGTCAAAGGAATGGGCCTGGTGTATAAGCAATGCGAACACGTAGGTCAATATTTAGGGGACATTAAATAAAAAAGTAAAAAAGAACATGAATCTATGNGTGGGATCTTCTAGCACCAAACAAGCACAGCTCTTTTTAGTGAGCTGAGCCAAACTAAATGAAGAGCCGTCCAAGAGCCAAAAGAGCCGATTCTTGGGGGGGGGCTGAGCCAAATGAGTCACATCCGGAAAAAGAGCAGGAATCAGCATCACCAAGCAAAATAAAAGGGGAGTCAAAGGAATGGGCCTGGTGTATAAGCAATGCGAACACGTAGGTCAATATTTAGGGGACATTAAATAAAAAAGTAAAAAAGAACATGAATCTATGTACCTGTCCAGGGTGTCCCCTGCCTGTCGCACAGTGACTGCTGGGGATAGGCACCAGCTCCTCGTGACCCGAAATGGAGAAGCGGGTAAAGAAAATGGATGGATAGATGGATGGATGGATGGATGGATGGATGGATGGATGAATCTATATCTGGTAAAATGACTAATCAAGCAGCTTTTCATACTGCACATAAAACACAAGCTTACTTAAAACAAACAAATAAAACTTCAAGCTTTGATTAAGTGTTTCCTTTTCCACACACATCCTTTTTGCTGCATCCTAAACCATTTGGTCTGCAATTTGATCATTTTTGTTATAAATTATTCATATAGATATACATTATCTCTGTCTTAAAGAGATAAAAACAGTAGTTGTAAATGAATAAAATGTAATTTAATATTTGGTACGGATTTTTATTATACTGGTAATTAGCAACTGTTGTTTACCAAAACCGGCATTTGTCACGAGTCTCTCTCTAATACACCCCACCCTCATTCATTACAGATGATGGTTTTTAATCTATACGCTGAATGCTTTTTTTTTTTTTTAGATTAGATAATACAGCAATCAAAATTTCCCTGAACATAAGACATTGTTTCACTTTGTTCCAGTTCCTTTTGTATGAGCTTGAGTCCAGATAAAGTAACAGATCCTTGTTTTTCTCTTTTTTTTTTTCCTTTGCCTGGTGTAGCTTTAACTCACATTTATGGATGCAATAACAAACAGTTATCACTCACAATGATGTCACAGGCTTTTCTGAGCCTAAGCCCTGATCTTTATTTTATAATTGTTTCTGTTTTTTGATGCAGTGCCACTCAGGAACAACCCAAATGAATTTAATACTCATTTTCTGTCTTTGACCCTGGGACATATTTCTGGCTTTTTTGTATTCCAGGGCAAAGGAGACATTCTGTCAGCCCAAACTTAACCCCTTTTTCCAGCTCCTCTATTCTTGTCATCCAACCCTCCACACCACAGCACAATCATGCTTTAGCAAGCACACCTCCTCCTCATTCCTAAACCCTGCTTTCTCTTTTTCCCTTTGTCTGTCTCTCCCTCTTCCAAAATTGTTGGCATATAACCTATTGTTCCTGCCATAAGGGAAGTGTGGGTATATGACTTATTGAGCGTGCCTGTGAGCCTGTGTGTGTGGATGGTCATTTAGGGTTGTGACCCTCCAGCTGGATTCTGTCTGTGCCGCTAAACAGTGACTCCCTCCAGCTCCTGTTCTCTCTCAGCTCTGCCTGCTCAGACAGCAGGGCGTGTGGCGGCATACCGATGAGCGGACAACAGAGGGGAGTCGGAGGAAGGAGAAGAGTTGGGTGGTGAAGACATGGAGAGCGGAGGTAGGGCAGGAGCGATCGGAGGGGGTGGAGGTGGGGAAGTGGGTGAGCAAGAGGCCAAAAGGCACGTGAAGGAGCCACACAAGAGAAAGAACAAGAGAGCAAAATGATGCATGAAAGGAGGGCTACAACAGCAGAGCAGTTTCAGGAAAAGGACAAGCACTGTTCTGTGAAATGTCAGGGCCATTTAATTCATTAGGAGGCAATCATTATGGCACTGCACTGAATGTCATCTGTTGGGTTAAACAGTTTCTAGCAGCCAAATGTTGAATATATTGTACACTGACCGCTTGACAATGATTGGAGGCATTTTAGAAAAGACACAATGGGAACAGTCAGGTTGGAGAACAGAAAGTATTGTCAGCCACCCTGAGGTAAATTCAGTCTAGGTCACTGTGTAATGTCTGTGCTGCCCCTCTGAAAACTGAGAAACCATCTGCTGTGCATCAAAACATCACTAACCAAAGAGACAGCAGATCAGAAGGTTGTTGTTTTTCTTTTGGCTGCTCCCCTCTGCAAGGGTCGCCACACCTAGCAGACTCGCACAACCGATTTGGCAAATGTTTTACGCAGTATATGCTTCCTGACGCAATGTGGGCTCAAATCTGCAGCCTCAGAATTACAAGACTGCGGCTCTGATCACCGAGCTAGCTCAGCCCCCACATGGCAGATCAGAATAACAGCGAGTTTTTCTACTGTTTTATGTGTCTTTACTTACTTTATCCTATATTCTAGATGTTTCTCTATTTTACTTAAATTTTTTGTAGATGTTATTTTATGTACTGACAGGTGCAACTTTGCAAATGATGGTAAAATCTAAAAAAACTCTACGTTCCTGGTTAAAGATAAATAATAAAAAGTATATAATCAACTTATCTCAAGTTGAAGAGGACATAAAAAAGAAAACATTTTCTATTTTTGGGAGAAATTTATTGAGTGTTTCAACTTATAAACACTGCCCAAACTCTGACCCTGTCACTAAGAAGGAACTCTGTTGGAAAGTATCTTTCTTAGGGCACTTTCACAAAACATCTCAAGCAGAAACTAAGACTCCCTCTGGTCATCTGAGGCGACATGAGGGATGTTGAAGCTATTCCACTGTTGTTACACCGTTGAGCCGCCAAGAGAGGTAGTATCAGGTAGTATCAGAGCCCTAACAGTCAACATGTGAAAAGGTAAGCTAGCTTTGCGACTCAAAGATGTGATATAGTATGTGTGACTGTAGTATGTGTGACAAGTCAGCCGTGGGATTTAAAAGCTTAAACAACAATAAACAGATTCATTATCTTGGAGAAGATCAATGATGAAGCTCTACAACTTATAAACTATTATTACGAAGCTGTTTGGTGTAGTTAAATATACAAATCCTGTATGGCGAAACATTACAGGACCATCTCTTAAATCCATCTTCTCCAACACCCTTTATTGTGAGTCAAATAGTGATCGCACATTAGTCTCGTTATTAAAGAAGACTTAGTGAACTTAAAGAAAATATATTTTTGCTGAGAAAACTACTCAAAAAAAAAAGTAAAACTCCTGAAAAGGCAGCTGAATAATGCCACTCCGAAAACCTTCAACCCCACTGGTGTGGAATAAGTGAAGTCTGCCTGCCATCAGGGAATGGTGGAGCTTGCAAACTTAGCTGAACTTTCTTTACAAAAAAAGCTTCCTCAGTGGCTGAGATTGAGGAAAGTCCTTCCAACAACAACAAAGGTGAGTCTGATTCAGGCCAAGAAAAATACTTGTTAGAATACTCAGGGAGATTTTCCCAACTCTACAAAGAGAGGAGCCTTCCCAAATGAAACAGGAGAAGAACAGTATAACAGGGCTACCAAAAAACTCAAAACAGACAAGAACAACCTGAATATAACATTTGGTTTATTAATGCCAAACACACATTCATAACACAGGGGAGTTACAAGATGAGGCAAATCAAGGTAAAGCTGCCCTGATGACAGCTCAATCTCATCTGGAAGGCCAAAACCAAGAGACACTGAAGAAAGAAAAAGTTTGAGAAAGGAGGGGTGGCTGTTTCCAGATCAGCATAAATTTCAGACAGCTGAAAATGACAAAAAAAAAACAAAGACAGTTGTTCTTCAAAAAGAGCTGGAAAAACAACCCAGCTCATGCAGGTGCTGTCAGGAAAGTTACCTAGTTGGAAGCAACTCTCACTACTGAGAGGATGACGATGAAACAAGCAGAAAGGTGTTTGGCCCAGCAAGCAGAGGAAAACTCCAAGATAAAAGCCTCTCTGGTGCAATTAGAAAAAAACCCCACTTTAAACAGCAACAACAGCTGTGGGGAAATGACAGGTTCAGTCTTCTGAATGAACAACAAGGAGAAAGCAGTCATCAAAGTCCAGAAAAATCTGAAATAAGAGAAGCGGCAATTGGAAAAAGAAAAGTCCGACCATTCAGAGACAATTTCAAGTCTGAAAGATATTGTCACTGAAAAGGAGGCAGAGAGAAAATTATCCACAGAGATCAACAGATGGACAAATTACCAACCCAGACAACCAAAAAGGATCTTCCAGGAAGACACTGACTCAGTTCTTTAAAAGACAGACTCCACCTCAGTTTGACATCACTTAAAATTCATAAGACCCCTTCTTCCCCGATCCTTAATCCCTACCCTTGACCTAATTTCCTACCTCCAGTCTTTAACCTTTTTAAAGTTAACTCTCAAACGTTAAACCATGAATCCCGTAACCCTTTAACCTTCAAACTGAGCTGGGCCTTTCTGTAGAACATTATAGTTTAAAACTGACTTTAATGTTTTAGCCTTGCCCTTATGCAAACCACTACGGATATTTCTTAACTGATATATTTTTCTCTGTTTTATTTTTTATTTATTTATTATCTGCCCACACATTCTAACCAAAAATACAGAAACACCCCGCATGCATTACTAGATGGCAAGATGGTGACCACTTTAATGACATATCAGAATACAGAAATCATTAGCTTGATAGTGGGAATATGCTAAATAGGCTGCTACGTCATAGTTTCTGAAAAGTTCTGCAGCTCAAATCCACACAGAACCACCATGAGTGGAGATTTTGGGCTGTGCTTAAAATGTTCACTCATGACATTAGTACATCGTGGTTACGATATAGTAGACTATAGGGGATAAAGGACAGTTTTTTTAGGTTTTTTTTTAGTTTTTCAGTTGAATGCAATAGTTCAATAGTAAATGCCAGCAAGATACACTATTGATATATTTAATTTATAATGGTAATAATATTATTTTATTGTGGTAAAAGTAGCTACAGCTTTTCTGTGTAGAAAATCTCATTTTATGTTTAATATGTAGTTTGAGACTTGATGATTCTGAATAATTTAAAAAAAAGTTTTAAAAAAATAATAACATCATTATTTTTACACTATATTTTGCTAAAAGTACACAAATGACAAATTTATCAAGACTCTTTTTTTATTATTTTGCAGTATAGATTTGTAGTATCTGTGGTCAGAATTCAATCCACTTGCAGGGTTTAATCTTTAACAACACATTCTGTAAATCTAAAAATTCATATTGCTGAAGTTCTTTTGGCTATACCCCACCACCCACCCCCACCCCCTTCTCAGGCCATGACTGTGAATAAGACATAGTCGGGGGGGATGTCAGTGTAAAATATGGGGGCTATAGATGATGAAGAGCCAGAGATGGAAATGCAGAGAATGAGTTTTTAGAGCCATCACTGTAGGCCACAGTGGGACAAGAAACATGGGGAAGAATACTTCTTCAGGTCCTTGACACAATGAGGAGAGTCCATTGTACTGACTCCACATTCTTCTTTGACTTTTGCACTGTGGGTTCTAGAAAGTGCGGGATTATCTGGGTTTTAAACAGTTTGCCTTTTTAGAGAATATACTGCTACTGGCCTATAAACACGAATAAGTTCAAATGTGCTCTACATACATTATGCATGTACCTAAAAACCTAAAAAGCGTTCAGTAGCCAAAGAAAAAAAAAAGAGACATCAAAATGAGGACTTAGTCTATTTATTTTTACAGTCTAACCAACACAGTGATGAGATGGCTGCATGAGAGACAGATAGGAAATTAGAAAGGAAGAAGTGAGGGAGAGGGGTACAGAGCAAGTGACAAAGAACTGCGGTATGAGTGAAAGAAAGAAGGGCGCGAAGGAGCGAGGAGGATATCAAGGTGTCAGGAACTGATGGCTGGTCATTGCGTGTCATTGAGAAAGAGACAGAGAGGTAATGAGAGCTGTGGTGGAGCGGAGAGAGGCCAGAGGGCTGCAAGCAAAGGCCAAGTGAGAAATTGAGAGGTGGAGTGCAGAAGGGATGGAAGAGATGGATGGGTGAGGGAGATGACAGTGCAGAGGGGGAGGTGAGGAGCGCGGAGGAACGTATACGCGAGTGGCTCTCCATCATGTGGCGTAGCTCGGGCTGACGGCTCTGTGTCACGCCCCAGATGGCTCCTCGACGCAGCTGCGCGTTGAAAAAGTGCCGACGTAGAGATCACACATCAGGCAAAGCTCAGATGAGGATCTGATGGCAGCCGGCGGGGGCTTCAGTTTCACTGGGTGGCAAGCAGGGATTCTGACGATCACCTGATGTAATAAAAGAAGCAGGGGAAGATGGGAGAAGGAGGGGGGAAAAAATGAAAGAAAGTTCAGTAGTAAAACAAAAGAGCTGTGTAATCCGCTTTGAAAGAAAAAGCAAGACATATGTAAAAAGAGGAATGATATAAAATGATCAAAAGCATTTGGATGACAGGAACCAGGCAAAAAGTGGCAAAAAGGAAGGGATAATGTTTGGGAAAACAACAAACTACATGTTCAGCAGGATACCGTATAACTGCAACCCACCAATGAGCAATGATAAATCACTAATTCAGTTCTCAGACTGAAGATTTGACAGGATCACTGACACTCTGATTAAAGCTGCATTGAAATACAATCCCGTATCATTATCACTTTTGGTTTTACTATGTTCTACACCAAGTGTGACAGGAGCTGCTGTAGAGAAATTTAAGTTGTACAAATAGAGGCATGAACAAGATTAACAATTTCTTCACCTTTTGTCCGTAAAACAATGTATGAGAATAGTGGCGAGAGAAAACTCCAACGCTTTTTGAGGGGGTTTTTTTTCTGCCTGGTCACTCTTGCTAAATCTCTTTTTCTTTTTTTTATTTACACAGTTGTACAGATAGCACACGCTCGTGTCAGTACAAGCTCATGCAAAACACTGAGCTGTTCCTCTACTGCCATCTCAAGGTTACAGGTAGAACATGGTCGTAACTGGACCAGTGCACTCGTGACTTCCCATGAAAGATAGGAAAGGGAGTGGTCATTACAACCAGAAAATCCATAGGTACCACTGGGAACGGGGTCTCAGGGACAAACGGGCTGCAGCTTGTTTATCAAAATAGGTGTGCTTCAACTCCACAACAATCCACCAGGGCATGTGGAAAACTGTTTGAATCTGATAAGACAATCTGTGTACTGTATATGTGGGGGAAAAAGGTTTTTGTTTACTTTTGATTACACTCATTGAAACTTGAATTAACAAGGACTTTATTGAGTCATACATATATAGACAACATGCATACAGTCCATGTATACATAAAAACTGTAAAAAGACCCACATGTTAAATAAATCAATAATATAATCATAACCCAAATGTGACCCAACATGAGAAAAGGCTGTAATTCAGTAGCTTAGATCAGTGGTTCCCAAAGTTTGGGTCAGGACCTCACTATGAGTCATGAAGCTCAAACTGTGGGGCATCGCAAGGACTTACTGAAATTAAATTTAAATTATTGCAAAAAGCATATTTTTACTCAATTGTTACAAAACCATGAGGGGCATAAATAGATACAAATAATGTAAAGGATGCTGTGGTGGTTTGAGTCGTAAATTTGATATTGGTAAATTAACTTATTAGCAGTATTTGTCTGCTTCAACCCCAAAATGTTTGCAGTTAGTCTGTGCTGCAAATATCAGAATGGCTTACACAACTATTTTAAAATCCCCCTACCAGTACCTCTGAAGCTCACAGATACACACATTACACCTTTTTGTGTAATTCACATTTAAACAAACTAAAAAAATGTGGGTCCAAGAACAAAACAAATATTGTAACTACTGCCAAAGGCAAAAATGGAACGTTTTATGACATGTGTACTTTTTCTCTAATTTGCTAATCTTAGCCAAATCAGTTGAAAGTCTTAGGCTTTCATGCCTAAACTATTTTAGGAATGGAAGTATTTGGCACTGACATCAAATCTCTCTCAGGTAGTCCTTGGAGAGGTAATGAAAACAATTAGCCAAACATGAAAACATATCCATCCAGGTTGGTGCATTGATGCGAGTATGCCAACAATGAATAAAGTTGAGTTGTACACACACAATCATGTGCTGTGCTTTTTAAAACTTCTAAAGGTAATATTCCAAAACCAAGAAAAAATATAATAATGTGTCATATTAGCTATTTGACAACAATCTTGACTGCACAGAATCATTAAACTTTAACAAAATGACTTTATCTCATGAGATGATAATACATTTGCTGTCTATCATAAAGAAGCAGCATAAAACATCTATGATAAATTTTCCATTTTCAGACATATACAAGCAATTATCAGTTTCTTTTTACAATGAACTATATGGATTTTTTTTTTCCTTTCAGCAGCAAGTTGAGCTTTATCTCTATACTTCCATGTTCAGCCACGCTTATCACCTCAAAAGCAGCTCAAGTTTTTTTTTTTTCCTTCTTCTTTTTTTTTTTACATAAGAAAAAAAGTCACAAAATTGTCAAACCATTTATTTAGGATCCAATATAACAGATGGGATCTGGTTCGCACTAGAACAGTGCATTATCAGTAACGTCATTTATTTACCCCGCTCCAGTCACTGCATTTTCCTGTTCCCACCTCCTCCATGTCAGACACTGAAGTCTTAACCACTGCTTTGTGATGTGATATTGTATTTAATTAGCTTTATTAATCTGTGTTCATTTATTCACGCCAGCTGGTAAACATCCCTGATTTTATCCCCTGCATCAGACGACACCGCCCGAATACTGATTAGCTATGAATTACTGGCCATATAAACAAAAAGGCTGTTATCGCGCACATGCACACAGGCAAAAAGACACCCAGAAAGATAAAAAAAATAAAATCTCTTCTCTTTTTATCTCCACTTATCATCTAGGCTTATACTCATGAACATACTGTAAAGTGCATACGTGCACACATATAGGCACAGCACTCGGGATGGACAGTTTTTGTCATCGCAGCACTTCGCCAAACAGGCTCTGATTAAACAGCAGCTTAGAGCGCTTTAATTTCATGGAAGACCAGACAGCGAGGGAGGGAGCAATGGAGAGAGAGAGAGAGAGAGAGAGAGAGAGAGAGAGAGAGAGAGAGAGAGAGAAAAAGTGGGTGTATGAGAGGAGGCAACAGATGTGCGGACAGGGAGAGGGAAAAGAGAGGTGGAGGTGAGGACGGAAACAGGCGAGGATGAAACGAGCTGCGGGGAGAGAGAGAGAGGGCTGATGGACGTGATGGACGGAAGATGAGAGAGACAGAGTGAGACACATTAAAGAGGGAGATTACTTAAGCAACGGGATTCAGCAGTGATGGACAGGATATGGAGGGGAGAACGCGAGGAGGAGGAAGGCAAGAGAGGGGAGATAAAAGAAACCAAAAGTAAGGAAGAAAGTGAGAGTTAAATAAAGAGAAAGATTTGAAGGCCCGTCCAGAATTAAATTAAAAAGAAAAGAGAAAAACTTGAACAGGAGAGAGGAGGGTAGAGAATATACACGCTGCGGGCAGGTGGTGGGCTTCAATTTTTCAGTCACATAAAAGATTCAAATCCCAGATAAAATCTGTGAGCACTGCATATTTCTGATTGGTCCTGTGATCCGTCACACAACAAACTCTCCCTTCTTATCTCCTATCAATACACATGTTCAAAAACAAAAAAAGATAATGCTTTCACAGCACAGTTTCCGGTTGAACGGCAAACAGAGAGAGACTATTAGAGGATATCAGGGACTCAACCAGGAGGCCAAACTGTCACACCCCGTCCTGAGCAAACAAAAAGTGAGCGGATGTGTCAGCAGAGCCTATAGAGCGCGTGAGAGGAGTTAAGCCATCATCCTGTAGCACTTTAAATGCGCAGCTATTCGTTTTTGGCTGGGGCATTGCTCTCCTTTCAAATGCATTATTCTATAGGCTCCCACACAACAGAGGTTCAAAGAGATGTAGCATTCAGAAAGGACAATATGATCTCCAAATACACACACACACACACACAGGGCCAAAGACTTCTGAAAATACAGTACACGGCATTACAATATAAGTTAAAGTACATTATCCTTTTGCTTTGAAGAACTCACTGTGACCTTATGGAGAACCATGCAGTGGCTTTAGCTGCAAACTCAAAGCAGTCACAATATATAAATATTAATGCTGCATTCCTTACTTTTGAGCTGCCTATTCTGTAGATAGACTCGACTCTTGGATGCATGTTAACTACAGTATATGTTCTGTGCAAAGCACATGTGCACCTGAGTGGCAAGTGCACATGTGCCGCTCCTCACCTTTACTCCCCGAGCCGTGACAGGAACGATTTAGGACAGGCGTTTCAGTGATCCGGACATGGACGTCGACATCAAACACCAGAGCTCCCAGCCTATCGAAGTGTAATGTTTGCAACTTTCAGTCTTTTATATTTTTGATCTTCTTCAAGCACCGAGCCCGATTCATCAAACACGCCGATGTTTGAAAACGTTTCCGCACGTTAGATATGAAGCTCAACTCTGCGTCTTGTGGGAAAAGAGCAACAAGGATGAAAATATCACACGAGAAGTCAATTGAAGAGGACTTGCAAGCATAGATTTATATATTTTTTGGTCATTAACTTCTGTTTACATTATGAACCTTGAAACATGTGGAGCAGCATGCCCTCAAGTTAATATTTTCCACTCAAATCACGGTGAAAGTGTGCATCTGCAGTCTTCATCAATAAGCTTCAGGTGGACATTTGAGTTCATCATATTTAAATGGTAAAAGCTCAACACATTCATACACCGCTTTCTGCTATACAGTTTTAATACTATATAGGGAACCTGTGTATTCTTACTGAAAGCCAAAAAACCCCTACGCTCTTTAAAATACAAAAGCATGTTTACTTCAGTTACTCAAATGCAATATGATAACTTAGCCTGCTCTTTCTGGAACCCATGAATACTTTCAAACACTGAGCTTTCTTCTTGCAAGGATTTCTTTTTTTGTTTGTTTTTTTACTGTACCATTTTCCCCGCTGTTTGTTTGCTTGTGGGTCTTTATGCCTTCAGTTCTGTAGCAAGCACATGAAATCAAGCTCAACAGGGAAAAAACAGGGAAACAATAGTGTGAATGCTGAATCAGCATTCACACTATTGTTTCCCTGTTTTTTATTTTTTATTTTTCTGTGCATTTCCTACACAACCAGTATCTTCTCAAAACAGTCAAGACTTTTTTTTCCATGTTGCTAAGCTTACCAGAGCATTTGTTTTTTCCGAATGTCATGATGATAATTTAGTGAATCATTATGTATTTTCATCTGCTTATGTTACTTTTAATCATTTATTTCAATTAGATTATCTTAGCTCATGTTTTAGTTAAGTTTAGTTTAGCTTTTATATTATTTCATGTGTTTTCATGTTATTTAAGTACTTTGAACCGCCTTGTTGCTGAAAATGACTTGTATCTGCTATCTGCCTAAATAAATTAGCTCTATTTCTGCGGCCTAAGGATGTCAACCATGTTTGCTGTGCAGCAAGAACATTCAAAACAGAACGCCAGCTGTGAACCTTATAAAATAGAGTTCACATTAATCATTATAAAACTTTTCAGACTGGCGTTGTTTTAAGACAGCAATCCACTTTAGTCATTGCCTCACTCAAACTAGCTGGTATCTGTTCAATCTGGTCAGAATTAAACTTGATTTTTCCGAACTGAAGGCATTCAATGAGATATCTACAACAGGTAAGATATCACTTGTTCGTAACCTTTCTACAGAGCCCCACTTCCAAAAAATATGAACTATTGTTTTTAACTTTGCACATGTTTTTCTCTGCAATTTGATGTTTGTTCTGGCAAATGTAGATTTTTTTAGAAGCAGCAGAGCCTTTACCAGGAGTTATTCCAGGTGCAGAGCTACTCATCACACCGCTTCAACCTTTCTCTCACCTCTTCCTCGTCTCCGTCTGTCCTCTTCAACTACAATTTCTCTTTTGCCCATCTCTGTCTAACATACGTCCTCTCACATTTTCTTTACTCCTGCGCTTTTCCCCAATTCTATATACCCTGGCCTCTTGTCCTTTTCTTTTTTCACTCTTCATCTACTGTCTCTGGCCTCTCTGTTCTTTTCATCGTCTCCTCACTTCTTGTCATGTGTGCCCTCTATTTCCACTCTCTCATCAGCTCTTTTTTTATTTGTTTCTTCCCATTTCTTTTTTTTTTCACCTCTCAGTGTAGTTTCTCACTTCTTCTTTCTTCTCTGCATGTTGAGGGCATCACTGTTTACAACCAAAGTGAGTGTGTAGCCCCTGATCAGAGGCAACCGTATAGCCCAGGGAAGCAGCACACTGTCAAAGTGGATTTATTGACCTACACTTTCTCACCATTAAAACTCTTTAAAAGCGCTGGTTAGCATTCTGATAGCACACATCCTTCTGCTTCAAGTCAATGTTCTCCGACTTGTTTAGTCCAGATATTTAAAAAAAGGAGCCGAAGTACGAGGGAAAACATGCATATCCCGCTCTCTTGGACTGAATTTTATTATGTTGTGATGAATGACTTTCATCTCAATCTTATGTTTTGTGTTCCTGTCTTTCAAGTACAGCTCTGCTCTAATTTACCATAATAAAACTGATGCATGGATGGACACACTGACCACACCCCCACCCCCACACGCACACACACATTCTTGTCTTGAGGGGACGATCAGACAGCGCATCAGCCCGATTTGAATAATGGTTCTTCATTATGCTGTAGTCCCTGTATATAACACGCTAGAATGGGTTGAAAATGCCTGTAAAACGGTAAAAAATTTACTGTCTTCCCTTGACTCTCTTCCTCTCATAAAAGATGTAATATCCAGCCATTTCCAGCTTTACAAGTGCAGCGGTAATCATAATGCAATTAAAAACGCATTCAGGCAGCATCCTCATGAAATGTAATGTTGTGAGAAACAAAAAACTGAGCAAATAGAAAAACAGGCAGGAGTCAGGACAGACTATTAGTATATGTTTAATCTCAGAAAGAGTACACTGTGTACTTGTACATACGATTCTAAATCTAATCTGTGTGATGAAGATGACCTCAGGATGTCACCTGCCACTAACCTAACAGCAAACTAAAAATTGATTGGGTTGGATTTTCTACAAATAAAAAAAACAAGCCATATTCAAATTAGTTGTTCTTTATTCTTCAGCGTAATTTCACTGCTGAGAGGTTGTCAGTCTGCATCTGTAGCTGGACTTTTTTTTCTCCCCATCAGCACATGTGATTTAATCACCTTATTGCCTGCTTCATTAGTAGGTACTTTGCCTATGTGATTAGATTAGCTAATCATTTCCTCAAGTTTTGAAGGCAATTAAAAACATTTGAAACAACAAAAGCATTGCAAAAGACATTAGGCCGACATGCTTGTGTAACTTGTAGTTTAACTAATATTAATGACAGATAATGAAGATACGCAGATGTGTTCACCTGCTGCCTCTTGCTAGTGAGATTGAGGAAAATGCGGGGAGGGTTAGATGTTGGGGGAAAAAAAGCCGAGAGAGAGGAGGACACTTTGTAAAGTACGTGCAGTCTTGTTAGTGACTGGTAGCAGAAAGTAGTAAAGTGAAAGGAAAGCACAAATCTTTTGACGTGGGGTTTTGTGGAAGCATTATGAACCATCAGTGTCTTATTTTTTGTTTTTGAACAACCTCACCTTGGAGAATTAGAGTTTAACTGACAGGACTGACGAGCTAAAGGCTAGTCTGAGTGGGTTGGTTCCGTCCTAAAACTCCAGTCTTCAAAATTTCACAGCGATTCATGTGAATGCTATTTTATAAACCTTTTATATTACCACCAGTTTTACATTACACAGTTATTGTGGTGGAAATATTATGGTATTCCTGCTGGAACTGTGCCAGAATGCAACTAAACTGCTACATCTAGCTGCTGCTGCTCTATGCAATCTGTGCAAAGTGAAACTGTCTGCGGTGTAAAGGTTTATAAAAAAGTAAATAAATAAACGCTCACACGAATAACTATGATATTTTGGTGAATGAAGTTGCTTTAAGACACTACTTTGGCCTCAGCCCCACTCTGACTAGCCATTCTGTTGTCAATCCAGTCAGAATCAAACTCGATTCCTCCAAACTGAGATCAGAACAGCCGTCTACAACAAGCTAAATGTGAATCGTTCAGCACCTTGTCACAGGATCCTACTTAAAGATTTGTACTTTAGGCACAAGAGCAAAAATGCTTCATAGTCGCTCAACTTGAGAATATAATAAAACTAAAAATGCTTTGAGTTGAGTTTCTGAATGGCAATGTTTCCCGTCATCCTGTCTTTACACCACTTCAAAATATAATAACACACATATTTAGGATTCCTGTTAATGAAAACAAGCACTTTCAGTCAGTCAGCTAGGTCAACAAAGAACTGCTCTGATTAAGTGTCATGACTCTAAACACACTTCGGCGTCATCACTCGAGACAGAAAAGTTTCCCAATTTGCAACTTGTATTCATTGTATTCTTTTACTTAACTTTTTTGGTCCTGCTCAATATAGAAGGAGACCATACATTTTAAAATAGTATAAATACAACCTCAGTCAAGCACATGCTGTATTGCACTACCCAAGCCATTTTTAGTTTAAGCAAAACTAAATCAGAAGCAGCGAGTAAAAATGTATGCCCTCGCTGGTTTCATAGAAATTTAAGGGTTGTTAGGCACATGATGTTAATTAAACACATTTAACTGACTGATCATCAGCGAGTAAAAGCAGCCCAGTAAAAGCAAAAGTTTGGAAAGTTTTCTGGTCTGTAGCATTCAGATGTCTGTTAACGGAATGACAAGGATGAAAGACATCAACATAATCTTATAGAAGCAACCGGTGCTGCCCATCCATCTGGAAAGGGTAATAAGGCCATTTCCAAGCAATTTGGAGTCTGTCATTCTCGAAAGATTAATCAAAAGTGGAAAACAATCAAGACAGTTGCCAGTCTCCCAGTCCCTGTAAGTTCACCCGGAGGTCAGACTGTGCAAAGCAGGGAGAGGTGTTTGTTTTCTGTCTCTGACAGGTGCCTAACTCAAACACTGAAAGAAAAAAATGATCAATGTGCCGTGCCCTTCTTCAATTTTTCATATTTATCTGTCGTGCTAAAGTTATTTACAGATTATGTTTGATCACAATTTTTGTCCACACGTCCTCCCAGTGGATTTTTTTTTTCTTACTTTCATGTTGGTTTGGCTCAGCGTGCAGTTTTTTTTTTTGTTTTTTTTTTAAGCTTGTCTTACTGAATCAAGGTTCTATTCTTACTTATTTTGACTGAAGATGTTTCTGGACTGCAGCTGCTCTCTGAAAGCCCAGCAGGGTTTAAATACACAGAGGTCTACTTATATATGCTCAGTGTGCTGAGCCTGATAAATTATTGGAAAGGCGAATTAAGCTGCAAAACCTTTACAGTTCAATCCTTCTGGGTTAGATTCTTTTTTAGAAAGTTTGTCTTTTGGATGCATGTGTATATTTCCCAAAAGCTATTACTGATGCATTAGCAGGTAATGACACCAGGGAGAAATCCATAAAGACAAAAAAACCTAAATAAATAAATAAAAATCCTGATAATATACTCTCAGTTGGGGTATAATGACAACTCCCCTGAGACGTGTTGGATACACGTGTGTGTACATATCTTCCAGTTATTAATCCATATCACAATAAATCTTACTTGTGCTGGGCACTAAAATTAACCAGCCAGTGCCAAGATGAGAACTAAATTATGTGACAAATGTAAATTTGATTTATGGTAATTATGCTGCAATCAGGCAGCCTGGGCTGCAACTTGCATACAGACTAATTCACCTGCCAAACAAACTCATACATACAAATGAAAGTCTCTTAAAAATATATATAAACACAGATCCAATGCACCATTGAAACAGATAAGGCAATATTGTATGCCTGGGTGCTTCAGGCCAATTATGTGGAAAGCATGCATGTATATGCATTTGCGTGCGCTTGCGAAGGCAATATACCGCAATGCACATAGTAACCATAACCTCAATTATGAGCTGAAATTACCAGCAGGTTCAACTAATTCTCTGAAGGCACTGTGTGAGAGAATGTGCTGCGAAATAACGACGCAGTCGTCGTTTCACAAATTAGTTTTGTGAGCGAACCTGTGCGCTCCGCACAAATTAGTTACAAAGTCGAGCCGCGGTGCGGCGCGACGGCGAGGACTCGGGTCGGCGCGCGTGCAGGATGAGAGGGCTTCACCGCGGTGCTGTAAGTCTGGAGAGATGTGTGAAGGTGCAAATACACACACACACACTATGAGGCAGCAGGGCACTTTGTTCACGGAGTTCATTTCCTCTCCTCCCTCTTTTATCGCCGGCTTGGTTCTTATTCATCTTCATAAGAAAGCAGAGGAGGAGAAGCCAGCTCCCCTAATAGCTCACTGATTTACATGATGAGTGCTTCGCCTCGTGTAGACAAACTCCTCCAAAAGGAGACCAGAGGAGGTGCACACACACACACACACACACAGGTGTCTTCACGCAGCGTCTGGAACACGTGCAAACACGCGGCCGGGAATGTAATTTGCTTTCATAGACAAAGACAAAGAATCCCCAGGTAAACACGCGCGATCGCTGATATCCAAAAACATACATGAGGGAAGAGCAAACAGGACGCCCCCCCTGCAACAAACACATGAGTTAGCGGCCCGCACGCTGCTCCTGCTTGTTTAGCGTGTAACTCAGTTTGAAATGCTAACACCGCCGCGCGCTACGGGGGGAGTGGGGGGCAGCAGCAGCAGAGCGCGCGTGCGCTTCCTCGTAATTTACCTCGGCTCTTTCAACGCTGCGCCGCCGCCGCCGCCGCCACCGCCGAGCAGTGGCCCCATATTTTACACACAGTGAATAAAATTAATTGGGAATTTCTGGGCACACATCATTTGCACGCTGGACCCGCTTTGAATTGCAGATGAGGAACACGGGAGAGGGGTGGGAGGTGTGGGGGTGGGGGGTGCTGTAATGTACTGCAGCGTGTTTAACTGGGCCCCTCTTTCTAGTTCTGACTATTTGAGATGGGTGCGTTTGCGCGTTTGTGCGTGCGTGTGTGTGTATGTGTGTGTGTGTGAATGATTACGACCTGTAGCTCCATCATTAGGATCCATCATCAGCTGATTTATGCGTCGAGGTTATTTCTATTTATTTATTTATTTTGAAAAAATAATGACAAGGATCTGGCACGAGAAGCGCGCGCGCACGCGAGGAGCACGCGGGCCCCTGTTTGTCGGCGGACGGACACAATTAGGCGCGGAGAGACTTCTGATAGGCGCGCGGGTGCGCTTACTGCTCAGCGCGCGGCGTTCAGGACGGTAGCCGAGGAGAGAAGAGTCGGCGCGTCGCGCGCGTATAATTCCTAAAATGCATTTCACTAAGTAGCGCCTATAACGACCTCGCACTAAAACTTCTCATCCAATTTATTAGGAGAGCTTGGAGGGGGGAATTGATGATTAGGCCGCGGGAATTTGGATTAGGCTGAGTGAGGAAGTTGTGCCGATCTGACAGGTTCACGTTTATGTTTGCTGGCTGTCGACAATAACAGGTGGAACTCGCAGCTAGGGCTCCAATTAAAATCAAAATCAACCTGCCTGCTTGTAATTGCATTTCCATCTCCACGTATGCATATGTGTGTGTGTGCGTGCATGCTAAATTTAATGACGTCTAAATTTCACAGATTGCTTTGCCTATTAGACGTTTTACCCTCGTTCGCGCTTTTAATCTAGTTCGTTAGAATTTCGCGTGATCTTTACGGCTGTGTGGGAAAAAAAAGAAAGGAACAACACAAAGAGCGTATCCTGTACTCGGCTGCGCCAGTGTGTGCGTCACACACACACACAGCAGTGTGTCTTATTTCTCCCGCGAATGCCAGAGTACTTTGTGTTGCCGCAGAGATTAGACCGAGCGCCCAGACCCATCAATATCCATGACTCCTGTAAACCTAAACACACACACACCCAGTGGTGTAGAGAGCGGAACAGACCTGACACTTTCACTCACTGGTGAATGGCTGCTCTGATGTACTGAGGCTATTTAGACACACACACACACACACACAGAGAGCTGGTGATGGAGTGAAAACATTCCCTCTCCTCACCTCATGCCCAGTTGCTGGAAAGCAGCCATGTCAAGACTTGCCAATTGGCGCCTGGACTAAAGCAGCCACACAAACTTCTTTTATTTAATTATTTATTTATTTTGATAAGCTCAGTCAGTATAGCACTCTCTCTCTCTCTTTCACACGCACACACACACACACAGATTAACACAGTCAGTATTGATCACCCCCTACCCATAGACACACAGTCCTCCTCCTGTTCACACTTTTCCACGTGTTTCCGAAGTTGATCGTTCCCTTTAAAATGTTGAGTCCTTCGTAGTTTCCCTCGTCCTTGGGCTTTAATTTCCTCTCCACATCTATCATTTTCATTATCCTTCGAAAAACCATTCTCCTCTGGATTAATATTACATTATCGCTCTGATTTCTTACATCTTATCGTGCTGTAATGAAAGCCTTTTAACTACCAGAACAGTTTGATTTTTTTTTCCCCTTGTTAGAGGAATATATTACTCCACCCCCAGTCAGTGAAACAAAGGGCTCAGCGTTATCCATTGTCTGTTGCAGACACAATGTAATTTGTACTACAAGCAAACAAGACCCACAAAGAGCTTTATACAGTTTGTTCAGCTTACTGTTACTAGTGACTCTGCTTTTTTTTTTTTTTTTTTGGACATTTTTTTTTTTTCCTAAGATGAAAAAGAACATTTCCTCCATTCATTGTTCCAGCCAGTTTTAGTTTTTATGATTGTGGAAAGCAGCGTGCAGAGGCTGTGCAGCTTACATAAGAGCAGGGGTTTTTCAACTGGTGGGTTGCAGACCTCTTTCAGTCGGTCGTGAGCCTTTGTCTAGGCAAACAAATGTGAAGGGGAAAAAAAATCAACGTTATGGCTGTTATGTCAGCCTTATGGTTGATGTGTGAATAAGTGACAATCACTGTTATGTATTCAGTGAGTGGGTACTCAGCTAAAGCTACATATTTTAGGGTTTTTTTAAACTACTTCTCAGTAGTTGGACTTTTTATTCAATGTGTGTGTGTGAAAGCACTGGTGAGTTTGTTAAAAAAATATATAGGCTGAGGTATCTGAAGTGAAGCGTTTTGGTTTTAATTGAAATGCAGCAAATTGAGCTGAAAAGGTAATATTTCCCTCTCTAGCATCAACACTTGCTGGTCGTTTTGGTTTATCATTAAACTTTTTTGTTTGTGTTGGCGTACTCTGATATTCTATTCTACTAGCTCAGTTCAAAGGGCACTATCTTTACAGTCAATAAACTTAAGAAGTTGAACATTTTCCTAAATTTGGGTCATAACTTACCATTATTGGGTAATGGTGGGTTCCAAATCCACACCGGTGTAGAACCACTGCATTAGGGGTTCATCTATGTTTGTTCCCCATGTTATACTGCAAACTTAGGGTTAGGGCTAGTTAGTTTGATTGTGTGCTGAAATGTTTTCTGAGAGGAAACTGTATGTGGCATGAAAGACAAAAGAAAAAAAAGAAGTTTTGGGAGAATCTTTAGCCAAGCTAATAACGCTCTTCCCGTGTATATTGGTGGGTCGTTAATGTGGACGTTCCTACGTGGTATTTCAGCGTTTATCTTAGAAGCATGTAAATGAAGAAAAAATATAAATGGAGGAAAAGAAATGTCTGTTTAAGAGAATATTCAAAGTAGTGTAAACGGAGGCCTTGATCCCATGAAATAAATAAATGTTTCCTGTCTGCTTAAGTATAAAACTAGGATAACCATGGTTTATATAGTATTATCTGCTGTCATAAAAGGCACTTACGGTGAGAACGGACAGCACATAAATATTATGCATTAATCCAGACTTGACTCTTCACCTGGATACAGGTTCTTTTTGTTCGCTTTTGTCCTCATCTCACTGCTTTCACTCTGAGTTTATATTTCCACCTTTCTTTCCTCTGCAGCAGCATCGTGTCCTGGGTTAACATTATTCTGTGGTACTTCTAGCCCCGGTATCTTCTATCTCTCTTTGGTTCCACCCTATTTTCTGTGGTGGGGGAAATCTTTCCAAGCTCCAACAGTCCTCCTGCAGATGATAAAGAAGAACAGCAGTGGGGAAAAAAAGAAATCTTAATCAACAGATTATGTGGTTATCTGGATTTGAAAAAAAAAACACAAGCCTGCAGCCTAGTCTCTATGAAAAATTAACACACTAATTAAATTATAGAGGAAAGCTGTTTAATATGAATCACTGTCTCTGTATTGTTGTGTCTGCTTTAAAACACATTCATAATTAACAGTGTATCCTTTGATAAACCTGGGATGTTGAATATGGATGTAGACCCATTAGCAGAACTCCTGTGCTGGTAAACACCAGGCAGTGAGCGTATTAATCCAATGGAACATAAAGAAATAATGGGGGAAAACAGTAAATATGGCATAAAACGTCAGAAACCTGTATATTCAAATTGTGTTTTATTTTAATGCACATGTACTATAAGTGTGCAAGCATGTTTGCTGCCATTCCTGCATGCTTTTTTTTTGGGTTGTGGGGAGTTTATGGGAAATAATTTGTTTCACTGTGTGTGGGCGCCCGAGGCAAGCTGAAATAAGGCAACAATCAGCAGTCACCGCCCCAGGCTAACTTCATATGGTCCTCCTTTGACACAAAAACAAACACCTAACCATGGCTTGACACCGAGTTTCACATTCATTTCCTCCACGTGAATGCTACCACTCACCAGCCAGCTGTAGAGCTGAAGGTTACGGTCTATATGAGCCTAACTGTTCAATTGTGAGGATCTAAGTTTGCTACTTTGACCGTGTTGCACTGGAAAACCTCTCGAACCAAATGATAAGCATTAATTCCAAGTCATGTTTCATAATTTAGGCTCCTGCTGTTCACTTCAATGAGCTGTACGTGTTTGTTTACCTGTCCGAACAAACCAACAGTCTCTCCCGGCAGGTAGCTCAGAGCCACGCTGCAGTCTGACGATGAGGACAGGAGGAGAAGCTTGTCACCGTGTTCGCATATCTCCAGATGAGTCACGTGATCGAGGTGGGGACGAAAACTATCCAGCAGCTCAGGGAGTTCTTCACTAACTTGTTCCTCTGGCTTGAGACAGTAATGCTAAATGATACAGAAAACACATGACCTGATGAGACCTGTTGAGGCTAGAAAAAGAAAATCCTTTTTGGGTGTACAAAAACACACTTTTAATTTCAGAAATTTCTGTTTTGTTTTTGTTGTTATTTTGTTTATTTAGTTAGTTGGGTTATACACTTGGACCAGTGATTCTGTTTGTATGTGTCCTCTCAAACCCCAGCTGGTCAAAGCACATGGCAGCTCATCCTGAGCCTGGTTCTGGTTCTACCGGAGGTTTCTTCCTGTTAAAAGGGAGTTGTTTCTTTCCACTGTCACCAATGGGCTGCTCAGGATGGGAGACTGCGACACAGTGAAGATTTGACGCAATCTGCTGGATGCCTTGGGTAGATAACTTTTACTAACTGCCTTTTATAATGTATGTGTTTGTGTACAGCGCCCTGAGACAACTTTTGTTGTGACTTGGAGCTATATAAATAAACTGAATTAAACTGAACTGAATTGGATAGAGGTTTATTGGTTTGGTTGGTAGATCGGTTAGTTGACTGAATGACTGGCTTGTTGGTCCATTTGTAGGTTTATTCATTCATTCATCTTCTTTTTGACAAAACATTTTTCAATAACACTCATCATAAAAACAATTAAATTGCAGAATCTCGATTTTTTTGAACAGTTTTTAAAAATGGGATTTTACGCAACTAGCTTTTCAACACAATCGTGATCCAAAACATACAGCCATGGTTGAGAAATTGTGAACAGGAAAAAGTATATCAGTACTTTAGATTGAGTTGTATTTTAATCTCAGTCTTAATCAGAAAAATAATAAACACTGTTCTGAGCAGACCAATGTAGTCTGCCAGACCCAAGGACCTGAAGAAGAAGCCCAAGAGCCAAGAGTTTCCAGATAAAACGTACAAGAAGTTTGTTAAAATCACGGAAACTTTTTATATTGATGGCAAATAAAAGTGTTGACTCTGATGGCTGAGAAAAAGTATGAATAATTTAAATTTCTTTTTCTTATGTAAAAAGAATTAAATGGGAATAGTAACAGTTAATAATTTAAAATCTCTAACACAAAGCCTTCCATGTTTTCTCACTTAATTGGATCATTTTCCAGAGGAGACATATTAATCAAGTAAAGATTTAGTATAAATCTTGGGCTTAACTGCGTTTTTTTGTTTCCACTAGCTATGCAATATATAATTTTAGGGTGAGACCTTTCCCTAAATTGTGAAGTACTGTGTCTGAGCAGGCAAAGCCGTACACTGTGCAATCATGTTAGTCATCCATCCAATTCAAAAGAATGCTCCAGACTTGCCACAGGACAAGATTTCTCCCAGAATACTGAGCACGCCTAGCTTCTTCAACTCTGTTACATACATACATAAATCTCCATAAATTAAACTGGAAGCCAAATGAAACATAGCCATCTGAATTCATCCCCACTTATAAACTGTGACAGAGGGCTGAGCTCTGAATATTGTGGCAATAATACCCAAGAGGATGTTCTTTTACTTTGATTATGGGCATGACAGTGACGCAGCTCCGCCTTATACCAATGGCACCCTCCCAGTCTCTGTTGATTCAAGTCAAAAAGTCAAAAGGTCTCGCTGAGGTATCAGAAAGTCTTCCTTTTTTCAAACATGTGACATGAAAATGTGATCAAATGAATCCCCCTTCCTAATCCACTAATTTCTTTGGTCATTTACCACATTTCAGTGCTTTTTATGAAATATATAATAAGCAATCTTGCTCTAAGTATTCCTATTGGCCTCAAATGTTTTAAAATAAAACACCAAAGAGGATTAGTTATTTCTGTTAATAAATCGGGGTAGATTTCAGTCTTGAATGTACTCTGGCAAGCTGCTGAGGCCTCAAAGTGACAGACAGCTTGAACAACATGGCTGATCTAATCCGCTCTTTCTTCCCTGTTCATTACAGTTCTTGTCTTGATTCGTGTCACTCCCTCCGGCTCCCCAAACTCCATCACTGTCCCTGTCACTTTCTCTCCTCCTGCACAAACGCTGTGGTGGAAAGAGTGTTTTAGTGTCAACGTACCTCTATGTCCCACACTTTGATTGTTCCTTCTTTATCGGCTGTGACTAAATATTTCCCACAGGGGCTGATGGCCATAACAATAGATCCCAACTTCCCGTTGTGAGCTGTGAACTGTCCCACCAGTTGGCCACGGTGGATGTTCCAGAGCCGGACAGCACCTAAACCACCGCAGGACACCAAATCTGCACCCCCTAAAGGAAATTCACAAATAGTTAAAGCCACAGTTCAGATCCTTAGAAGTGGGGTTCTGTGGAAAGGTTGTGAATAGGTGATATTTTACCTGCTGTAGAGTAAACCAACCACAGAAATAACACAATCACCAACAACTTTTCTTTAACCTTTAAAAGCACTTACATTTTGACAGTCTGAAACTGACAAAATCATATCTGGATTTCTGATATCTGGCTAAAATTCATGGTCAGTCAGCCTCAAACGTTTTGAGAATAAAAACCGATAGAGATATGCCTGAAAAGTGAGTAATAGCTGATAAATGTGCCACAACAAATAATCACTGAAGTGAGATAATTTCAGTAACATAGCACAAAACATCCCAACAAATAGGTACTGCTTTTTTATGTGTGAATACAATACATACAAAAGAAACCTGCATCTGTAATTGAAATTGTCTTTTTTACCAACTAAAAATAGATTTAAACATAGGGAATCTGGCCTTTTTCGGGGGTTTTTTGTTTTGTTTAGTTTTTTTTTTAAAAAAGACTTCTTGTTTTTTGAGGGAACATCAATATTTTTATCAACTCCAAAACTTAAATTACGAGCTCCAACACACAGCCTCAAACTTACACAGAAGATAATTATCTGTAGAATAAAAGGGGTATGTTTTGAGAAAAAATACATCAATTTTCAAAAGAGCTGAAGATTTTTTGTTTCAGCGTTCAACAGAATATGTCACTATTATTTATTTTTGATTCAAAGAATAAAAAGAAAAAAAACGAACATTAGGTTGAATTGGGGCAAAAAAGTTTCTTTAGTCCAGTTTTCAGTACCTTTGAGACAAAGAAATATTTTAAATCTAGGTCTATCTTGCAGCTGATCAAAGTAACTGTTACCAAATAACTGAATACTTACCAGCAAATTCAAAGTATACTTTGGCTTGACATGTCCATACCTACTCTAAACACTCTCAGGCCAGGTCCAAACAGAAATGCAGTATTTCTTAATTAATCTCACTTATGGTTTCTAAAACTGTCCTTTTAAACATATCTTCATCCACACAAACATGCAGCAAACAACCCTAATTGCAGTGGTAACTATGCCAGGCCTGTATGTGGCCACAAAAATGCAACAAAAACAGAGAAACAAGGTGTGAAGTGTATGCTTGAAGCTTGTGTCCTGGGTGCAAAATGTAAACACAACAAGAAAAAGAGGACACCCTTAGGTTATAGGTTAGATTAGAGGTGAGCCTGTGACTGAATTGCTTTGTAAAAGTTGGTTTTGGCTGGCACAAAAATGTAAAGGTGGCTTTATTCTGGAACCCCTTTGCAAAAAATATCATTTTAGAGCTCCTAAAATGCCAATTCCATGTGGATGCAAGCCTGAAGCAGTAATAAAAAATAAAATAAAAACGTTTACATATTCTCAAAAACCTTGTGTGAGTGTCCCCTAAGATGCTAAGGAAATACAGGTGATTTATTTATTTATTTTTAAAACGTCTTACCCTTAGCTGAAGTGCGATGAGGTATGAAAAGCAGTCTGGTGATGACAGTGGAGCCCTCTGTTGAATTTAGAAGTCGAGGAGGGACCCACGATGAGCAAAATGTTGAATAAAAAAGACAGAAGATCGACAGGAAACGGATCAGAAAAAAAGAAGTCAGGTTTACTCATCTTCACTTCCTAAAAGCGGAGAGCAAATTTCACCAGATAATTGTCGAGCACTGAATATATTTGCATTTGTCAGAGTGGGACCTCGCCGTTTTCTTAACTTTGTGTTCACCTTGTCGCTGCAGTTTTTTTACAGCCTTTTCTGTGCTGCTGTTCCACACAACGATCTCCCCATCGTCACTTCCTACACACGCCAGAACAGAGACAAACAAAAGGCTACAATACATTAGAAACCTGAAGGACGTGTTAGCACAATTAATGCAAAAGCTTTTATATTTACATCTTCTCCTCGCTGACAATGAAATGCTCATAGCAGATATGTAACCAAAGCACTTTTTGTCAGCCCAACACCATCTTGTTTAGGAATCACACATAACAGCCACTAAAACCACTTCAAGCCCTTAACATCTGTCCCCAGCTGCCATCTGTTTCACCACTCAACTCTAACTCAACTCTTAATTTCACCTCACAGGAAAACAGTTTTTACATGATTTCCATAATACCCGCATGAGAACCAGTGCATTGTACATATATGAGCATGTTTAGAGAGGAGGAATCTTATCAGAGGTTTTGACAGTCAAACGTTAGGAGGTAAAGAATGTGTGAAGAGTGTGTTCACTGCTGGTGCTGAGCATGTGTGAATAAAAAAAAAAAAAAGGTGTAAAGTTTATGAGCGTGTGGGTCGCTTGTATTATTCATGCAGCTCAGAGCCAGCGTCTGTATTTCAAGTGACTTTTAGCATGTCGTTTGTGTGTGAGGCTAGACAGAATGTACATATCTGCATCCTCTACGCAACTTCCCTTATTAGGTTGCAGGAGTGGCTTGATGCGCCGAGCGTGGGTAATTTATCAGCTCATACAGTATACAGAACAAACCCCGGAGCAGAATACTAATAACACAGAACAACAAAAATGCCTTACATTCCGGTAAGTGTTTATATTTTTAAGAATTAAATAGTAATTTGGCCCAACATTTTCTTTCTTCTTCATAACAAAATCCCAGGCAGGTGCATAAAACTGCATGTGCTGCTCGACTAAATCTGTCTAAATGCATAAAAGTGTGTTTATATTACTTTGACCAGATTTATAAAAGTTTGTGCACTTTTGGTTCTCTTTTACAAATCTGAATCATAAAGAAATTCTTCACACATGCACGGTCCTAATGTCCTCGCCCCCTTTCAACCATGAGAAGGTGTGGGCACTCCGTTAACTCATCTGCAGAGACTGCATCCTTTGCAGCACTGTTGTACAGACGTTGCAATGAAAGCAACAGCAATGACGAGTCGCAGTTTTACAGAATGTGAAAATGACGCGTTTTAGCAATGAAGAAGGAAAAAGGAATCTGTTTTTATTGACCGGTAAATGTTCTGGGATCGCAACCACAATAAAAGCTGCTAGAAGAAAATAATAGAAGCAATGAACTCCGTAAGCTCAGAGCAAAGGGCCCTGCAAAAGTGTATAAAAAAGATATGATTGTATTAAAACCATAAAATAGCGTCTGAGTGATTTCATGACAGAATCAAAGATAAGGCTTTACTTGGCTCTATTATTTGGACCAAGACCATCTGAGCAATCTCTTTTTAAATTATTTGTATGTGAAAGGTTTTCTGATTATGTTAGAGCAAGGATCATTACTTACAACCATTATGCATGGGTGTAGCACCTACAAAAAAAAAAATTATTACAAAGCTAATGAAAGGAATTAAACTAAAACTGAGCAATCTTTGTGAAAATTGCACTTTCAATGAATACAATTCCAGACGGATAACAGACATGGCAGTAAGGGCACATGGCTGTCCCCAGGTCAGGAGGGTGTGGGACTAGATACAAGTGATGATTTGATACAGACTTTATTCAAACAATTGTAGCAATTTCTTCTGATCCAAGTCAATGCACAGCGTTGGTAACTGGGTATAAAGATGAGGCAGACCTGGAACAGGTTGGTCTTTATGTCAGAGGTTATCCCACATGTTCAATTGAGCAAAGATCAGGAGGACTGGGTGACCACAGGAGGACCTCTATGTTATTCAGGCAGTCCGCAAACACATGTACCAGAACATACCTGCGTCCTGGAATTATGGTGTCACCCCATACCACGATGACAGAAGTAACAATGGTCTTCTCTCAATATCACCAGATGTGCAAACGATGGTCATACATGTCAATGCAGAACCAAAATTTGTGACTGAACAAACCAAATATCCATCATCATCAATCGCTGCCTCCTGGTTATCGCACCTTTCCAAACACAGCCATCTCGTCTCTGGTGATAATTGCATGCGTGAGATGGTGAAGTCATAGTCCTTCTGATGCCAGTAGTCAAGACACGGTGCAGGATGACAGGGTGTTGTAAAAAGTGCAATGCCACCATGAATGCCTTCATTGTCCAGATGGGCAAGTACCTCGCAATCTGAACAATGTGTATATGCATGTGTACCAAATGACATCCACATCAGACCATTGGGCAGTGATATCTTTTTTTTATTTTATGTTTTATTTTCTTTGTCAGAGAGTGTTTTAGTTAGAGTATTTTCTGTTACAAACTGTGCCGGGTTATGATTTCATATCAGTCTTTACTTTTTTCCAAAACACAAGAGCATGCTTGGTTGTAGGTTGGACTCACCCCCCTTATCAATACCAGTTTGTGCCAAAACAGGTCTATGCGTGGTTCTTTAGCACAAGCCTTGTTTATCCCTCTCAGGCTCAAATTAACTTTTAGTAACAGGAAAAATCAGATATGTTGTTGCAATGCCTGCCTTGAGAGGGTTATACATCTTGCCCCTGGATTCTGAAAGTACCACCAATGGAAACGAAACACCAAAAGTTCTGTTTGAGATTTGTTGTGCCAGTAATGGTTACTGGAGCACGAGGGGCTACAAATGGGAAATGACATCATCTCACGTAAAACTTCATTTATCTGATTTGATGCAGCACATTCTTGTGATCCAAAGACATTTACTCAACCTTTGTTATGCGTGTGGAAATGCTCTCCAATAAATACACTGACCAAACACCCCCTGCTCACAAAGAAAACTCATTGTTGTCAAAAGTATTTTGATTTCTGTCCAAGCAATTCCATTTGAGAAACATTCTGGTCATCAATCAAAGTTCAGATGAGTTGGAGCTTGGCTGCTCAGAAGTTATTCAGCCACGAGGGATTAAGGGATCCGAGGAAAGTCGGAAGAGTGAAAAGTAAGGTTGCGATTTGAAGAGGTACACAGAACCCCAGTGTACATGTATCTTACTGTGTATATGTGTGCGAAAGATAGTGTTTGTGTGTGAGAAGTCAAGCGGAACCTTGCAAAGACTGAATATGAATGAGGAGGCTCGGTCCCACATAAACCAAATGTTCCTGCTGCAACTGGAGACACAAACAAACAGATCTGCGTGCACACGCACACATATGAAAAATGCACAAACACACATAGTGCTCTTGAGTATGCTAGAGTCCAAACAAAACTTTAAATTGACTTTTATCACTGGTGGCCACGATGCCACCACTGTTTTCACTTGGCGGCACTAATGCATAACTTGGCGCCACATGTGCTTTGATGTGACAAACGCAGCCCTGAGGAATATGCTGCCAAGTTCACTGCTTTTAACATGCTGTGGTTGTACTCAGCGGATTCCTGCGGGAAGAATCAGCAAAAGGAAACTGTTAATGCGAAAAGCGCACTTGTATTTTAAACTCGTGATCAGATAAGTGTGGATGTACAAGATTCAAAGACAATCCGCACTATTTTCAAGGGTCAAGGAATAACAAAACATATGACATCAGGAGACCAAGGAGAAATTTCTGACTGACTTTTTCTTCTTTTACAATCCTTCAGAAAGGTTATATGGATAAACAGACATCTCCAGTCAAAGAAAGAAGATTTAACATGAGACCTTGAAAACTGTTTTCTCTTTAATAACACAGTAAAAGGAAACTATTCTTGACGGATGCTTCCTTTCTCTAGATGAGATTTGGCTCACTGAGGCAGGGAGATAATTGAATTTTTAACACCAATTTTATTACAAGGACCAAACATAAGCAGGTTCTAAAATGTGTGCAGTAATTGCTTACCTTCTTGAACCAGATACAGTCTTTCATGGCAGTTGTTAGGTCTAAAACAGAATGAAGTTCCTTTAGGTACCAAACCAAAGTACAGTTTGTCTTTCACACCACGTCAACCTTCTTCTAGTTCATGCAGAGATTGAAAAGGTGCCATAGAACCTTACAGATGGTTCACGCTGGGTTTCAGTGTCAGATAGACAGAAACACCATCTGTACTTTAAAACTTTTTTTACGAAGTGACTGGAACTTGCTCTCTAGCTTTTTCCCCCCACACACATCCTTGATTTTACATGGCTTATTTTCAGCTTCATCTGGACATTTCAAAATGAGTCTTTCTACATTTTTAGAGAGTTCCCTGAAAGCACCGGTGATCAGTTCTGAGACCCATCTGTGTGGATGATGTTCTCCACACAGATGGCTCACAGAGTGCATCCAACCTGGAATCTCATAAACAGTTCTGTAATATAGCAGCAAACACAAGGCCTCTTTAATCTGTCTCTGGCCATTCATAAATCACCATTTGAGCTGGCAATGTCTCATAATGGTGTGAGCTTTTACAAATGGAGCCGTAATCATGGAACCACAGAAGGCTTGGAGAGTAAATAAGCAACTTTGACGTGGTGCATTACTCCTAAAATGCGTGCCGAACACATCCCGATCAGTCTGTGCTGGGTACACAGACCAGCTGTTCTCACCACATTACTCCCTCGAGATGAGATGCTCACTTACGATTTCAAAAAACTGACCATTAGGGCTCTAACAACTCTTGGTGGCTCAGAGCAGAAAGAGTGAAGTTCAACCCCCCATGTCTCATTGATCTTTTCAGAAGTCACATCAAGACTACAAGAGGATGTGTCAGGCATGGCTTGAAAGTTTTTTATGAAAGGGACACCTGTTTGCCTGTAAAGTCTGAAACCACAATAGAGAAGTTTTTATGGAATTTGCTTGGACCACTGTAAAAATTTGTGGTTTTTATTCAAAATTATTTTTGTATCCGTTTCTCTGCCAGATTGTGCTTAACATGTTCCATTTTCAAAATGTGTTTTACATGGTTCATTATTGGTCTACAAACCAACTCAGTCTTCAGTGTAAGTAATTGTAGACCTCTGTGTAAATAGCCAGAGTTTTACACAATGATCTGTTAGCACTTTGAGATGTTTGAGATGACTCTCGGCTACTGTCACACCAAACTTTAGTTTAATATCTGTGCAATTGACTGAGTTATAGCCAGTTTTGTGTTTGCTAAGGTCAATTAGCTGTGGTGGCCATCTTGAATTGGGTTGACACCAAAAGTTAATTAGTTGGAGTTTCATTAAAAGCTGTTCAGTGTTCCATGTGATATTTACAGACAAACAGGGTCGACTTCAACAGTTAATGCCAAAGTTTTCAACAAAGATCTTGTGTGATTTATTAGTTCTCGGCATATGTGTTAAAGATGATGTTCAGCTACAACCACAGCAAGTTTCTGTTCATTATTTGCAAATATACAGATATACTCTTAAGGACAGAAAAAGTGCCAATTCCTTTTTCATCATCCCCACTGAGAAAGCTCTAATGGACATAATTTAAATTAGAATGATATTGTGGAGGCTGCATTGAGGAGGCTGTGTGTGTGCATACAGAAAGTAAAATCACGCTAAACTAAAAAAAAAACTGAAAAAGTTTCTTCATTTTAAAACAAGATCCTAAATTGTGCTTTTGTTCCAGCCACTAATGCTCATTTCCTTCTGCTTTGAAAAAACCCATCATCTACCCGACCACCTTTATCCTTCACTTTATCGCTTTTCTCTCTGTGACTGATCTGTCATGAAAAGCTATAGAAGGTCTGCGCTTTTTTATTTGCTCTCTGCTTGCATGGATTGGCAAAGTTATTCACCCTTTTTTTTTCTTTAGAAGTAAGTAAGCCAAAGTGGTGCAACTTCACAAACTGAGGAGCATAAGGGGGCAAATTGGGTGCAGAATATTTGTAGCTTGATGGTAATGAAAGTGGACGAGAGATTGGAGGACCGCTTGTTGTATCCTCAAGGCGTTTAAGTCCAAGGAAGTAAAGAGTGCCAAGATGCCTTGTTGGTATTTTAGTATGCTCTCTTTACATGGTAAAGATTTTAAACAGGTCACCGATTTTTGACATAAAGTGTGAGGATGCTGATTTTCTTAAGTAATAAGCACAACATCTGCTTTTTTTAAGGATGACTGACAGTCTAAATCTGCCTAATTTAAGCCATAAAGACAAAAAAAAAATAGTTAAAAAGCTACCAGACAAATTTTGAACATAAGTTTTAAAGTCTGCAAAAGTTCACATTAGTGGGAAAAGTAATGAAGAGATTGGAAGAGGCGAGACGGCTTCATTAGCCAGAGGCACCAAGCGTTTCTAAATTTTAATGATTTTAAGCTTTTACACTGATTTTTGTATTACAAAGCTGTTTCATGCTACTGAATCCACACTCTGATCAGTTTATAATTGTAACAAAAGATAGGTTTGTACACAGCAATTTCACTTTAGCTCTTACTTTCTGTATAAGAAGTGTTCATCAAATGGAACCAAAGTAGTTATACTGTACTGTAAATATATATATATATATATATATGGGGGTATTGTTATTGTGTATTTAAATATTTACTGATTATGTAATGACTTTTCACCTTCAAAGTAATATGAAGGTGGAATTCAGATCAATTTATTTTTTTCAACTGTATAAGTTTATTGAAAAATAGACCTGAAACAAGCAATTTACATTAGAGAACCCAGCAGCATACAAGAGGTTCTTTTGTTGTTCTGTTTGAAAGAGCAGGCTGAAAACTGAGCTGATGTGCAGGAGTGCTCAACAGTCATTTGAAACATTTATGTCTAATTAGCGCAACACAAGGACAAGGTCACATCATGCAATGAAAATGATTTTCTTATATCTAATACTCATTAGATATTCCTCCATTAATATATCACTTAGTGTAATAATCATCTCCTGTATTAAATCTGTTTCTGCTCATATTTAGGGATAAATAAAAACTATTCACGAGGTTTGTAAAGCTGCAAGGATTACTTTAGGTGCAGAAGGCCAAAGAGGTGCAAATGCAAGTGCACTTGTTCTATAGCTTGTGAACTGTGATTGTTTTTTTTTTGTTTCTGCCTGCATATGTATCCATATAAAAACATGCAGTTATTTCCAGCTGAGAACGAAGAGCGGAGCTTGGTTCCTTTGATAACAACAACACTTACTATAATCAGCAGATAACTGCTCCAAGTTATTTTTCCATTTCAGTGAAGTTTCTTTTTAAAAATTCTCTTTAATTCCCTTGCCTTTGTTTATAACTCTTTCCATCTCTCTTGTTTTTTTTTTCTGCACAAGCACTCAGCTTGTTCTCCATCCAAGCTGTGAGAGTGTAAAGAAGGAGAATGCACAAAACTGCAGGCGTGCAAAGGTTGAGCAACGAGTCTCTGTGCATTTCTGTGCAAATGCAAGTTCAGTGACGAGATGCTGAACAAGTTAGGTAATAAAAGACACTTTCTCAGTTGTGTGTGTTGTAAAAGGAACAATGGTGACACCTGTAAAAACACACACCTGTTACAAGAGTCTGCGGAGGCTGGAACGCAGCACAGAGGACATTACTGTCGTGCTGAACACCCCCGTTCCATTCAGAGGGCTCAACAACAGGCTGGGAGAAGGAATGCAGATGGAAAGCTGTTAAAACCCTGTGGAGACAAACACAGAGGGAAGAAGACGGTAAGTTCAAGCGTCCAACAATGTGTCACCTCAACGTGACAGGAATTCGATATGTTGATACCAAAAATAATTATATAAATGCTTAGCCTAAGTAGTTTACCAGTTGTAAAGATCTTACGTGGATAAAAGTTTATAAGTTTTATTATCAGCACTTACACAGAGATATTGAAAATAAATGTCAGAGTCAAGAGATCCTAGTTAGTCTTTATCTACTATAAAGTATATTTGCTGAAATGCTAAACATGTAGGGAGGCACAAGTGAACCCAACTGGCCTCGAGTTGCTGTAGGTTCTGGACATTGTGGGGCTGTTATGGCTGACATGCCTCCAGTGTCACATCTAGGACTGCCTGTGGAGTAGCAGACTGGGGTACCACCTATTGAGGGGTCACACTTCCCAGTCTCCTTGCATGGGAAAGTTTACTCAAGGGTGTTGGAATGGAGGCTGATCAGTTGTTGGTCAGAGCCTCCATTGTCCATTTGTGATCATGACCAATTGTTGGTCGAAGGGTGAACTTCAAATTCACCCTTTACCCTTGCAGAGTTACTAAAGAGGTCATAGGAGTTGGACTGCCCAGTTCACATGTGCCCTGTCGAACTGAAGAAGGCTTATGATTGTCTCCCATGAGGCATTCTGTGAGAATGTGAGTTTTCCGGTCCCTGTATGACCACAGCAAGAGCTGTGTTCACATTCCTAGCACAAAGTTCAGTTTGTTTCTATCTCCATCAGGGCTGTTCCTCGTCTCTGATCATGTTTGTAGTGTTCACGGACAGAATCTCACAGTGCAGTTGTGGAGAGAAAGGTGTCTCAGGGGCAGTTTGAAGCTGAGTGAATGGCTGGGATGAAAGTCAGCTCCTCCAAGTCTTGAGGACATAGTTCTTATCCAGAATAAGGTGAAACGAATCCACCGGGTCCGGTGTTCAAGTATTTGGGAGTTTTGTTCATGAGTGAGCCCAGTCATAGGGATGCTACTCCATTTTGTTGTGGTAAAGCAGGCGCTGAGCCGGAAGGCAAAGCTCTCAGTTCTAGTCTTCACTTGTGGTCATGAAGTATGGATCATGACTGAAAGAAGAAGGATGTAAGTAGCTGAAATGAGCTTCCTACGTAGGGTGGCCAGGCTCAGCATTACAAATAAGATGAGGCGCTAAGTCATCTGGGGAAGCCCTAAGTAGAGCCGCTGCCCACTACATTGAAATGAGTCATTGTAGATGGTTCAAGCATCTGATTAGGATGCCTCCTGGACGCCTCTCTCTGAAGGATTTTTTTGGAACGTCCAACTGAAAGGAGCAAGAGCTGGAGAGTGCCACAGGGGAGGGGTGTGTGTGTGTGTGTGTGTGTGTGTGTGTGTGTGTGTGTGGGGGGTCTGGATTTTACTCCTGGACCTGATATCTCTGCAACCAGACCACAGATAAGCAGAAGCCAATAAATGAGTGGAAAATAAACATGTAGTGTTTCAAAGCTGTAGACATAAAAAAAACATGAGATTATTGGAACAATTTTATGACTTGATGTGTGGTTTACTATACAGTAAAGCATCTTATTTTAAAAGCACACTAGGATTAGAACCACATTCAGTAATTCTCAAAAAATGAACTTCATTTTATTTTTTCATATTTATATTGTCCATATTGTCATCTCATCAATGTGTCTTCGCATTTTCTAGCTAATAAATGTTATTAAAACTTCAAATTTAAAGTTCAGAGGTAGATTAAGTGTTTTTTTACAGCAGCAGTGATGCAATTTTGCAGTGGCAGCAGCAACAGATTTACAGGTTTGCAAAAACCATATTAGTGCCACAAAAATAATAACATTATGAGTTGCACATAAGCATTAGCAATATAGCCAGATTAACAAGCAGTGGAAGCAATAAAGAGTCATAACTGTGTAAACAGTAAGAGGTATAACAGTGATAGTAGCTGTGACAGCAGCATTAACAGCATGTATAAAAAGTAGCTGTGGCAGTAAAATTGGTAAAATATGTACACAAGATTCATTCATTTTGAGACCAGACAAAAAGCTTTCTGAGTTCCAAAATAAGAAGTAGCATTTTCCTAATTTTGTAAGGCTGTAAACGTGACAGATCAGTACCAGCAGAAACTGTATTTGACTGAAATGGATTGTATTTTATCTCTCTGCAGCTCCTTTAAAATTTGCTTTATACTCGTAACATCTGATGACAGTCTCTGTAATGAATGTGAGTACAGTTTCTTTACCCCACAGTGCTTTGAAGGAGGGATATGAATATGCAACACCTTCATATTTATCATCTCAGGAGGGCTTTCAGCACACCTGCAAAGAGTTCTCCTTTTCTAAACTTTTATTTTTCTGTCATCCCAGCACTTTTTTTATTCTGCAGACGTGCAGGTACAGTCTATAAAATGAAATAATGATGCAGTATCTGGCTTCTAACTGAGAAGCATGTCTGTCAGCAGGATGTGGATATTTCGACCTGTGTGAGACTGTTTGGGCAGCGAAGTGCTACAGGACTTTGAATTAGATGCCATGTGATATGCCGCTGTATGGATTAAACTGGGCGCTATTTCATGCGAAGAAGCAGGAAGTTATGCGAGTGATGAAAGTCATAACGACACTATTTTCTTTTACCGCTGCTGATCTGTCGTCTCTGTTCTTTGTGCCCACTGTGAAACCATGGTGAGCAAAAAATTGTCTGTTGAGGCGTGTGTGGGGGTGGGGGTGGGGGGTTACTCATGTTGTGGGGAACTTAAATGTGTTTACACAGTCACAATTTTAGAACTTGTCTTCCTTACTGAGACAGAAAAACTAGTTCAAATGACCTCAAAGACATGTTTTAGGGTTGGGTTAAACTTGGGTTAGGATTACAGGTATAAAAAGGTAAATATTAGATATGGTGAAGCTGAGTAAATTTAAAGAAAATTAATTGTAATGCCCTCTGAAGTCACAGAAACACAATCCCTGTGTGTGTATGTGTGTGCGTGTACACGTGGAAACGAGAAAGAAAGAGTGGAAGTCGTATAACTTGACGACAGCATGCTACTGAGTTCAGCTCACTGGGTGTGAAATGATGATGATGATGAAGAGCAGATGTGATGTGGATACACAAAGGAGACACACACACATTCACACAAATCTGAGGTGGTGATGGTAAAGCGAATGTGAGCGCCCCAGAGCGTTCTGACTTGTTAGGGTCCAGATGTCTGGTTGGCTCTGAGTTGTTGGCACGCAGACGCAGCGGGAAAGGACAGATAGAAACACACACACTCACACACTCTTCTGCACTTCTATCTTTGTGAGGACAACCGCTGACAAAAAGTATCTCATTTCTCTGAAGCCTCACAATACTGGAACTAGTTTAACCTGGATCCTGAAATCTTAAGCTTTAAACAGTTTCTTTTTTTTCCCTAAAAATGAGCCTGTCTAAAACTGGTCCAATATACTTTAAGGTTCATCAAATTATCCATCCACCCATCATGGGTCATGTGCATAACAGCCTAAGTAGCGATCCTTGGACCTCCCTCTCCCCAGCTACCTCTTCTAGCTTATTTGGGTCTCCAAAGGTTTCTCAAGATACAATATTTTCATCAAGTCCATTTCTATCTGCTTAGTAATCTGCTCCCAGTGGGACTTGTCCAAAACACCTCCTTGAACAAAAGGTGTCCAGAAAACATCTTTACTAGATGCCAGAACCACCTGAACTTGCCCTTTTTAATGAAGAGGAGCATCACCTCCACTCTGAACTCCTCCTAAATAGCCAGTGTCTTCCCCCTTTCTCTAAGACAGCAAAATAACACATTTAAAAAGAAGGTAAAATAATACCCATCAGTGGCAAGGTCTTGTATGTCTGAGACACCAGGTTTACACTTTTAAACATGTGTGGCGTCACTAGACGGAAGTTTGGATTTTATGGGATTTTAGTTCCAATAGGTTGCTCAACAACGCCACTCTGGGAATTTCACCCAGAGAATATTACCTCCTGTCTGAGGCACACAGGTTCAGTTGTGCGAAGATTTAAAACATCTGAGGCAGTTCACAATTATAAAAGAAGTTTTATTAAATTCTCCTAAAAAATGTTCATTTTAAAACAAATTAGTCCTTTTAAGAAGGACACCGAATCAAAATAAATCAAAGAAAGTAAAAAAACTGCAGCAGCTGAGGTTACCGGCCGGAGGGGGCGCTATGGGACGACATCCACCAAGCACCGCAAACCAAAACAACCCATTAACACCAGACACAGTGAGACAACCCAAACTCAAGAATCACAGCACGCAAACGGGGGAGACGCCGTCACCACACCAACACCAACACCGGACCTCAGGAGCTGCAAACAGAAACAAAACACAAACAGTTAAATAAAAACGAGAATATCAGCCCGGGCTAAATAAAGAAAAACAAGGGGCTGTGAACAAAATAAGAAATAGAAATCAGACAAAACAAATTAAAACATCAGGACCCGGTGTGGCCCTCTTGTCACGCCACAGCGGGAGATGAGATGGGCGCCGCTGCCACGCCCCAAACGCTTCAATGCAGGCGGATACAGCACCACAGTCAAACCTCAAAAACAGTGGCGTACAAAATCCGGGAGATGAACGTAGATAAAAGCAGAGCAAATCAGCACAAATCCGGGAAACGCACACCGACAGAGCAGCAATGGTCCAACTGTGGGGACTGCCGATCCACAAACACGCGCACACACACACACACTCGCAGACCGAGGAAGAGGAGGGTAGCGCTGAGGCGTTTTTACCACCAGCCAGCGATTTGTTGCTTTCCGCTGCCAGAGTCCACCGGACGCAAACCACACAGTGGGAAAACAAAGACGACACATCCTGAATGAGCGTTCAGCTCCCTTATATACACCACGCCCACCCTCAGAACCGGAACTCCTCACCTGGAAACTATTTGTGGAATTACTATACTTCTATACCACTACACATGTAAACTCTTTTTTTATGCCCTCGCCTTATTGTTTAATACGTTCATTGAGTAATTCTAACCCTAACACTAACCTAAGTTTTAATACAACCCAGAGTTGCCACCTTATTGTGATGAGGTCTGGGGCAGTTCACCCTAGTAGGATCTCTCATAACTATTTGATTCTGGATGAAGCAAGATTCAATAAATCTGATGATTAAAAAAGACCAAGGGACCCAGACATTATGTCTGGATTACGGATACCGAGGCCTCACCTAGAGCCAGGTCTGGGGAAGAGGCTTGTCACCAAGCTCCTCATGGCAGGTACTTTACCCAACAGTATCTGATTGGACCTTTAACCAAAATGGTCTGGCTGGGTACAGCTTGAACAAGCATGGCACCACTCACATGTGGACCTGTTACCTGCAGGGGGTGATGTAAGGTATCATTGAATTCTGAGTGACAATTAGAAGCGGAGGCCTTAGGGCTTGTGTTTCCGAATTCTGAACTGCTTTAAGGTTTAAACTTCTAACGTTTAAAAATCCATCTGTTTTCAGCTGCTTATCAGTGGTCAGGTCACAAGCGTAGCAGGTTAACAAGGAAAACCCAGACATCCCTCCCCGAGTGACACTCTCCAGCTCTTCCTGGGAAATTCCAAGGCGCTCCCAGGCCAGAGATGATATCTAATCCTTCCAGTGAGATCTAGATCTTAACTAGGGTCTCCTCCCAGAAGGACCCAAAACACCTCCAAGGGGAGGTGACCAGATGGCATTCTGATCAGATGCCACCTCAGCTGACTCCTTTTGATGCAGCAAAGCAGCAACTTTATTCTGAGCTCTTAAGGAGCTCCTCATCCCATCTCTAAGGCTGAGCCTGGAGAAAAGAGAAAATTCATTTTAGCTGCTTGCATCTGGGATCTCGGCCATGATTAAAAGTGAAGGTTGGAACATAGATAGATCAGTAAATCAAGAGCTTCACCTTAATCACGCTCTTTATCACAACAAAGCCGAGCAACAATCTCATTACGCCAGACAAAGATCTCGATCCATCTGTCCATCTGTCGCTCCAATTCACCATTAACTCCATTTGTGTTGCTCCACTATCTGATTGAGCAGGGGAAAAAAAAAGAAAAATTATGAAGTTGCCTAAAACATTTAGCTATTATGTAGTACCTTTTCCAGCCCATCACCAATATGGTCCTCCTCAACAACAAGACCTGCGAGATGCTCCCAGTTCGACCCAGCGCAGGGTTCATTCTGTGAAGGCAGCGGCCGCTGAAGTCCCACACCTGAGTGGCAGACAAACTGAGCATTTAAAGTGCCACCACAAGGAACGTCCTGAAACTCAAAAAACAACAGGGAACATTGGTCAACATGTCAACTTGTTCTTTCGCAGGTAATTTACCAGATAAAGCAACACGTCTTCATAAGATTGCAGCGACATTTTCTTTCAAACAGGAATCTGTATTTTTATCTAGCTGCAGTTTCTGTTTGATTTACTCCTGAAAGAAACAAAAACTGGTCCCATTTTTTTTTTTATTTTAATGATTGATGACAACAGAATAAAGCGAGAATTAATGTTGGCGCTATTATTCTGCAGCACATTAATCCACTGTGACAGCTCAGTTAATATTTCTCACTGTCTCGCAACAACTTTGCATGATGACGCAGTTTGGGCTCGTGTTTATGGCATTTAACAAAGAAACACTGATTGGCTCAATGGGAACACTGTAATTAAAAGGTCAAAATTTCAAATTCTGAATGGTATTAACTGCTACGCCATGGGTTTCGGTGTTGATGAAAATTGGAGAGATGATGCTTTTTCTTCCTAATTGGCCCAAAGGGGGGCCAGCTTCTTCTGTTGAGGATGACATGTGGAGATGTTTCAAACGGCACCGTGAGTATTTCTGATGCCGCTCGCGCATGCGCAGGCCGCACGAGGCTGCACTCTCACAAGAGCTCATGGGGTCAGAGCTGATGTGGTTGATTATATTGATTAATTACAAAATGCATAATTATTCCATTTGTTTGTTAGGTCTGGAGTCATTATGCAGGGATGAAATCCGTGAAACAATAGTCACAGAGCACCTTGTGTTCAAACGGAGCAAATTTGAAACCACAAGAAGAAGAAGACAATAAGCAAAGCATAATTTTGCTACTTGTCCATGAATATAATCAAAGAATGGGTGAATAGGTTACACCTTTAATGTTGCTACTTTCTGCATTTCATGTTGCCTCCAGTAAGTGACACACGGCTTGATTAGGTTGTGATCCAACGATCAGTCAATGAAGAATATGAAAAGAATCGCGGCGCTTTTCACCGCAAAAATTCTAGGCTTGCTTTTGCAGCATGATTTAGGTCATTGTTCATCTGAATATTCTAATCATCAAAGCAACATTTGGCCGTGCTGAAGCCGGCAGTAATTCCCTGAAATATTCCACAATTCATCGAGCTGCTTCTGTCTTTGGACATGTCATCGATAAACACCAGGGAGACAGAAGGGCTCTCACTTTTCAACACGTTTTTGCACAAAGTCTAATCATGCCTTTGTATTCTAGTGGACTTTAAATGTTTTGCATCTTGTTTGTCATAATGAAGTATTCTCTTCTAGTTCTAAAAACCTGTCCTCCAATGGTTTGATGATGAGAATATGTTTAAGTGGCAGACTTTTTTTAATTCATTGTGCAGCTCAAACTTTAATACAGTGGGGAAAAAAACTAAAAGAACAAAACATGCATTAATTATTCATTTTGATGTGATTTCTTTGCACAAATACAAGTTGACTAAGTAAACTAATTTATAGTTATCTCAGGGAAGTTAGCTTTTGCTGGTCATGATAACTAAATATATATTTATACTTTATTTTTTAGAAAACAAGCTTTGTTATAGTGATACATATTTCATTATTTAAATGTATTGTAATAAAAAAAATTCTATGTCCTCTCCGTCTTTGTACATCTGTGGCCAGTTTTTTTTTTCCTCTTTGTATTTTAAAATGACTGCTCTCATTGTGTTTGTCTATTTACATCCACTGTATGTACTGTGCATTTTTTTTCTTTCCGTTTTGTTCAGTTATATCAGAATTGCAATTTGTGAATGCAATATTAAGTTACATGTATGTTATTATGAACAAATTTCTTATTGGACGGGTACACTGTTTTGTATTTTGCCACATTTTGTAAAACGTCAAGCCTTATAAAGTATATAACATGTGTACTGGTCATGATATGTTTCTGTTACTCATTTGTTTAAAGGGTTAAGGTTATATATGCCATGACAGTTACGTTGGACTGCCAGGACGTAACTGTGGTGTTGTTTTGGATGGCTCCTACATGTGATGTCGCTGCAGGGCATCGGTGGCGTTCACCAGTATATTCTTGTGGCAGTTTCCCCATTAATCTGTGGTAATGTCTGAACTGCAATCGTCTGTCAGCATCTAGCTATGGTCTCAGCCACCATCTTCTGGGTCTACTTCTACTTGCTAGTCTAAACCGACCAACGAAAGCAACTTGCACTGTAATTTCTTTCAAGTCCGAATTTGTGTAATGAATGACAAATACATTACCAGTAGCAAAAAAGAAAGAAATGCTATGTAGACGTTGGTACTCCTACAATGGCACACATACTGCAACAATATATCGCAACAATGTAACGAAGGCCTACACAGCAGCAACCGCACTACATTGTGAACAATGTCATTTTTACTCACTATATAAAAGAGAATGAGATAGTGTGACATTATTGTTGGGTCACTTTTGTTATTATGGCAACAAAAGAGTGAAATGGATGTGATGTTTTTAAGTTGCTACATTCATGCTGCAGAATATTTCGACGTGATCAATAAATCTTTGGCAACATGGAGTTTGTGAAGACATTAAAGCTCGTACACCACAGTATCAGACACATAAAGAGGCGATCTCGTCATGTCGTTCTTTTACATCCACCTGTCTTGATATGCCATAGAAATGCAAGGTAGATATTTAGTTAGTTTTTACGTTTGTGTGCGCGCGTGTGTGTGTGTTCACTGACTTTGACTGTTCTGTCAGCGCCTGCAGTAAACAGCCGGGTCTGCGTACCGTCCAGGCCCATGGTGGAGATCGCCGCGTTGCCGTGGCAACGGTTGAACTGTTTGACTTTTTGGCCCGTGTCAGGCAGCCAGCAGATCACAGAGGAGGCAGAGTCGCTGCTGACTACCTGCAGGGAGAAAGACAGAAGAGACTGAATGTCAAACGTCGAGAGTGTGATCCAGAGGATTTTACTTTGAAAACGAGCCCTAATAAGCCACTTCGGATATGCATACAGCTAATGATGCTGCTGAGAGGAAACATAGTAGTTTATACTGCATTCATTTACATGCATATGTTAAAAAGAGATAAATGCATGGAACAGCTAATACTTTGTGTGTCTCATGATTATAAAAGAAAAGGAAAACTAGCTATCAGAACCTGTTCAAAATTAAAGGCTTGGCATTCTTTAAAGGAATGGTAGGCCTGTCGCCTTTCCTGCCAAAGTTTAAACACTAAAATCGTTTTTTGTTAAGAAAGTGATGCAGCTGTAGCTGTTTTGGTCATCCCTGAAAATAACAGCATACGCAATCTCATGCAATTTTGTGAGACGTCACGCTCAGAATGTGTGTGTGTTGTGAATGACTCTCAGCTAAGAAGACGCCAAATTTTAGCTCAGAATTTAGAAAATTAACTGAGTTATAGGCCTTTTTCTGTCGGCTAAACTTGATTAGCTGTGGCAGCCATCTTGAATTGGATTGATTCCAGTAGTTAATGAGTTGTAGATGTACATCCAGTGATTAATTCCTGAAAGATTTATTTAAATTCATTCAGTGGTTCAAGAGCTATTTTGCTAACAGACAAACAGTGTTGACTCAAACACTTGACGGTAAAGTTTTAAGCAAAGGTCTTGCACACTAATTAGCACTTGGAATATGTGTTGTGAATGACTCAACTACAGCTACACCAGATTTTAGCACAACGTCTGTAAAACTGACTGAATTTTAGTCATTTTTGTGTTTTCAAAGATAAGTGGGCTGTGTCATTCATCTTGAACTGTGTTGGCTTTAACAGTGAATCATGAGTGGATGCACAACCACTGATTATTTCTTGGAAGTTTCATTAAAACCTAGCAGTGCTTCATGAGATATTTTTGCTAGCAGACAGACCGAGTTGATGGAAAATAGGCAAATGCAAGATATTAAACAAAGATTTTACGTCATATGTTACTGCTCAGAATCGATGGTGGGGATCAGGCTCAGCTACTGCCACGCCAATTTTTTATTAAATTTCTGTAAAATGGAAAGAATTACAGGCACTTTTACATTCGTTAAGGTCAGTTCCAAATACAATTTGTCCGAAGTTTCATAAAATATTCTGGTATTAGACAAACACAAAGAGGCTCAGGCAAAAAACACTGCTACCTGCTTTCGCCTTTCGACGGCGGGCAATAATAACTAGTGAGCACTGCGTCTCACGGAGGACACACCTGTCTGAACAGACTGTTATAAAGCACACAGGTAACCGGGTGTTCGTGGCTGCTGGTCCTCCTCTCCTCCTTCAGGGCCTCCAGCAGGAGAAGTCTGCTGTCGAATGAAAGCAGAAGCTGCTGATGCTCCTCTTGGTAAAACAGGAGCACACGTGCGTCCTCCGGGGTCCTCGGGAAGGTCACATGTTGAAGACACAGCTGGCTGGACACGTCCCACAGACAGAGCACCTGGACACATGAGACAACAAGGGGCTTTTGGCTGCGTTTACGGTCCACGCGCTGGCGAACTTTAAAGTTTAAAGCCCGCGACAAATTTGATGTCAACCAAATACAGTCACTGGCGGGAGGAGCTTGAACTCTGCCACGTTTCTTTCCGGCGCACAAACAACACGACTGTTGCCGTTTTTCAGGAAGCCCTCCGGAGGAAACCGAGGTAAAGCCGTTTGAGTTTCTTGCTTTGGCAGATGGTGTTTGAGCAAAGGGCAGATGGAGCATAAATCACCTCTAAAATATTCATTCTCTTCAGAAAAAAAAAGGACTAAAGAGAAGGCAAGCAAGCAGAATGCTACAACAGGGAGAGGCAGAGCAGCGCGGGCTCCCACGTCCTCTCTACATCAGAATGAAGACGAGTTCAAAGGCAATGAGGGCTTTATTCTGAGAAAAGACTGATTTTATTATTATTATAATTATTGCGACACGATGGAAACCGTAACCTCCCTCATCTGAGTTATTTATTCCAAGAAAAGCACGTTAATGCAAGGATGCCATGGTTCTTTGTCCTCACGTTATCTGTTTCACTCACAGACGGACACTCGCCTACCTTGTCTCTGGAGTAGCTGAGCAGTTGCTGCTTGGTTTGCAGGAAACGAACGGCGGTGACGGGGCTCGAGTGCCCGGCGAGAGCACACGCTGGCTCAGAAGTCACGTACGGGTTCCACAGCAAGACCCGATGATCCACACCTGCTGTGGCTGGAAGCAGCAACAATAATGTCACGTATTAGTCTTAATTATTTACCCTCGAAGCCTTGCACCTCACACACACACACTGTGTGTGTGTAAGGTACAAGGCTTTGTACACAGCCAATTACTTAGTGTTTGATGAGGCGTGTGACAGTTTGGGACGTGTAATTTGGATTGATCGTAAACTTGCCGCGGCTCGAAGGCGCAGGGCGCAACAGCGCTATGGACAAAGCACGACACGCACTCACTTCCTGTCCCCCCACTTTACCCTGTTCAGGGTCAAGGAGCGGCTAAAGCCTGACCCGGCAAGTTGACAAGCGAGAGGCGGGGGACAGCCTGGACAGGTCATCCGTCCACTGCAGAGACGCACAATCTCCCTCATGCCGAAAGGGCAATTTAGAAACTCCAGGTAACCTGAAGTGCATTCGCTTTGTTTGTTTTAAATCAAACGAAAAGGTAGAAATTCTGAGTTTCTCTTTGTGGCTTTTTGCCAGGAAAAGAGATATAAGCGATTATGATAGCCTGAAATATAAGCCAAGGTTCTTCTTTTTAGCCTTTAAAAACACCTAAAACAGTGGAGGGGACCTGCAGTGGAGTCTGTTATTTATGGAGACAATATTTAATGGAGACAATGTGAGAGCAACAGGTTTTACTGTTTGTCTGGGTCTGTATTTGCAGTATGATGCTGTTCGTTATTTACTTCATAATTAGGGACCTAGCGATATTTAAAGGGGGTTGACTCTAAAAGTTATTTCTAATGCTTTAAGCAAAGATTATATGCTATGAGTTGCACTTGGAGTATGTGTCGTGGATGATTCTCAGCTACCACCACACCAGGTTTGAGCTCAGGATCTGTAAAAACCACTTTATTAAGCCATTTTAGTGTTCGCTAACTTGACTCCAAAACATTAAACAGTTGCAGCCGTACACCCAGTGATTACTTTCTGGGAGTTTCATTCAAATCAGCTCAGTGGTCTATGAGATATGTTGCTAACAGACATTATATTGAACCCATGCATACAGACACAGGCAGTTTCCTGGCAGCAGGTGCTAATCAGGCACTGCCCGTATATTATTTAGAAGACAGACAATGTAAAAAAAAAAAAAAAAACTCTCATCTTTCCAGTTCAGATATTTTTAACTCATTTAAAACCGAGGATAAATTCTGTCAATTTTAGCTGTGAAATCACAACCTTTTGAGCAGAGCACTGTGGTTCGGTGCTGCAAAGGAAGGGAAAATGACAGTATTTGTTCTCCTCGCATTATTATGAAAATGCCGCAAATGGCAGCCTGGAAGTAAAAATTCCCTCCTACCGATCAGCCGGAGTCCACGGTGGTAATCCACATCCCACACACCCCTCTTTGTGACATGAAAAGAGACTTGCAGACTCCCGCTGTCCTTCTCCTTCCAGCCAACCGCCACGCTGCAGCGTGGCGAGGTGCTGCAGGACACGACGGCCTCCAGCGAGCCCAGGTAGAGCACTGCGGGAGGCAAGGCAGAGTCAGAGCAGGGGTCAGAACTGAGGCGTGCTGGAAAAGCTTTAGCAATACAAAAATACTGAGAGTCTGCACACAATTAGCTTTTTAATTAGGAATGTGAAGACTAATATATATATGTATATGTATATGTATATTGTCCTGTTGTGGCATATCAGTCATACCATATAGAGAAGATGGCTGCCTACATGTGCCAGAACAGATTTGCTCTACAATAAGGATATCTCAAGATAAGATGAGAATCCTAATTGCATGATTTACTTTATTGAATCAAGACTGAATCTAGCATCAGAGTAGGCAGACCACATTGCTGCAATAGCAACCTGTTTGTATGACCTTCAGTTATTAGGACTTTTTTGTGAATCGGTGCGTAAAAGTGTGTGTGTTGGGGGGGTGTGGGGGTTGGGTGTGTGTCAGGGGGAAAGGGTATGTGTAACAGAGACACAGAAAGACAGACAGCATATATATATTTATAGATATATATATATCCATATGCACATACACACATATATAGACTAAAATATTTTTAAATTAAGGGCTTCGGACTTCTTGAATTTTAGACTAAGATTGCTTTGTGGTGAGAAATGATGTTGTGCATGAAGTCATGCTCCTCAGTATGGTTTGTGAATGACTCTCAGCTACTACCACATCAGATCTGAGCCTAGTCTCTGTAGAGCTGCCTGAGTTGTAGACATTTCTCTGCTTGCTATGGTCGCTAAGCTCTGCCAGCCATCTTGAATTAGACTGGCTCTGAAAGTTAACCAGTTGTAGACGGACGTGCGGTGATCATTTCCTAGAAGCTTCGGTAAAAATCAGTCCAGTAGTTTATGAAATATTTTGCTAAATAGAGTTGACTCCAACAGTTAATGCTATAGTTTTAAGCAAAGACCTGGCCCAGCTACTGCCACACCACACTGTAGCTCATTATTTTGAAAAAAAAACTGAGTTCTAGTCATTTTTGTGTTTGCAGAGGTCCATTAGTTCTGGTGGCCATCTTAAATCAGGTTGACTCCAAAAGTTAATCAGTTGTAGAGGTACATCCAGTGATAATTTCGCTGAAAGTTTTATGACAATTCACCTTCTGGTTCTTAAGATACTTTGCTGGCGAACAGACAGAAAAAACAGGTTAATTGGTTCATTTTCTTTAAATTTGACCCCCCATCTCCGCTGATGCAAAAAAACGAAAGGAGGAGGAGTTGGTATTTTCTGACCTGGCTGTTCTGAATGTGCGATGACCGCAGCGCTGCTGTAGGGTAAACCAACCGACCCACAGGCGCTCAGCACAGCATGGAATTAGGCCCAATTCATTTGCTCTCTGCTATTACAAAAAAAAACTAATAGAGCTCACAATCCCATCTATCTCAATTAACACGTTGACTGAGAAGAGTTAAAATGGACGCCACGTGTCTCTGCTAGAAGCTGCTCCGTGCTCAAAGTCGCACAAAGACGTGCCGAGAGTGAGACAGGCTGAGGTCAAAGGTCGGTCAGAGAGCTAGGGCAAATAATTACGTCTGATTGCGCTCCAGACATCACGCCTTTTCTCCTCTCTCCCTAAATCAGAAATCAGCGAGACAGAGTGACTGATGAGACGCTCGGTCTTTCCCTGTCACGCGTAAATCAGACTGGAGTACAGACCCAAACATCTGCGCTCTTCGGCTGTTGTTGCAGCTCATCTCGCACTTTTATCGCTGAGCTTAGAGTTGAAATGGAAACAGAGCGGGATATCTCACATCGAAGAAAGCCATTTTATCACCCACCGCCAAAAGGCTGCTGTGCTGCTTCTCTGCTTTTCTCCTGTGTGTGTTTGTCTGTCTGTTAGCAAAATACCTCATGAACCGCCAAACAGATTTTAATGAAACTCACAGAAGGTAATCATTAGGTGTCCATTTACAGTTGATTAACTTTTGACGTCAACCCAAGTTAAGATGTCTGCCACAGCCAACTAAACTTACAAAAAAAAAGCTCTAACTCTGTCAGTTTTACAGATATTAAGCTAAGGTTTGGCGCAGTAGTAGCCGAGAGTCACTCAACATATACTCTGAGCACTAAGTGATCACACAATGTCTTTGACTAAACTTTTTCATTATGTCTAGGAGTCCACCCTGCCTATCTGTTAGAAAAATATCTCATGAACCAGTGGATGGATTTTCATGAAACTCTCCAGCAGTAATCATTAGATGAACATCTACAACTGATTCACTTCAAGTCAATTCAAGATGGCTGCCATAGCTAACTAACCTTAACAAACACAAAAAATATGATAATCCATTTGACATTAAAGACACAAAGCTAAAATTTGGTGCGGAAGTAGCTGAAAGTCATCCGCAACACCTACTCTGAGCAATAACTAATTGCACAAGATCTTTGTTTAAAACTTTGCCATTAACTGTTAGAGTCAACACTACCTGTCTGTTAGCAAAATATCTCATGAACTACTTGACGGGCTTTAATAAAGCTCTCAGAAAGTAATCATTAGAAGTTTGTCTACAGCTCAATTACTTTTAGAGTCAATTCAATTCAAGAATCCAACACAAAAATGGCTACAATTCAGTCAGTTTTACTGAAATTGAGCTAAAAAATGATTTGGTAGTAGCTGAGAGTCATTCGCTGCACTCCAAGCACTACCTGATTGTGTGAGAGTGTGCATAACACTTCCAAAACAGCTACAACTCTGTCACTTTTCAACAGATTATCTTCGTCTAAAACTCTCTGGCACGAAAGGCAGCGGGCGATATGCATTCCTTCAGGGAATGCTAGGCCTTCCAGTGGTTCTGCGGTGCTACCTACATGTTCATCCTTAGTGTTTATTTTCATGTATTTGGGTGAAACATTATGATTTTATGCTAATACTGCTGGCCTTACACACACACACACCCTCCTTCCTTGTCCTTACAGCCTTGTGTCCTTCCACATTTCCTCCTAATTTCCTCTCATTTTCCCCTCCGTGTTCCACCTCCCCCCACCCCCACTGCCCCACCTCCTTCTCCTCCGTCTCTCTGGTGGCCCACGAGCCCCGAGGTTTAAGAGTCTGGATAACCAGCCATGTCTAATGGTACACAGCCCACTCATACTGAAGGGGAGGAAACTTCAAAAGAATACCAGCAGCACCCCTGAGGTATGCAAACACACATAGACACTCTCATAGGCTGCTTCTTTTTTTTTTTTTTTGTACTCACATCGCAAAAACCCACCCCCCACCCACTTTGCAGCCAAGCTGGTTTCAAAGCACAGCCTCTGCTGAATCATTATCAAACAGCCCAATTACTCTTCAGAGAAGCTCTGTTCGAATGACGCAATTGAGATAAAACTAAGCATCCTCTTTGTTACACGCACCGAGCTGAAGAGGGGAGTCTCAGCGGGCCGGACCCCCACGCCTGTGACGCTTCATCAACAGTGGGGGGAAGAGGAACAAAAAAAAAAACAAACAAACAACAAAACAAAACAAAACAAAAAATAAAGAAAACAATTCGGCTGTGAAGTGAGTGACTGAGTGTGCATACAGTAAGTGACTGGGACCCACCCAAGCGTTTTTACACGGCGTTGCATAAGCAGGCCCGGTGGCTCTCATCCCAGGTGCCAAGGTGAGACACGTGTGGGTGTGGGTGTTCAGCCCCCTCCTGACACCCACTGTGTGTTCTTTTCCTGTCATCCCACCCATTTCTTTTATGTACTTTTGCATGCAGGTATGTACAAGAAGGGGGAAAAAAAGGTTAAACTTATTGGCCAGCGTGAAAATGAACTGGTTTAACAACAGTGGTCCGAGTGGTTTGTGTCTTCAGCTTCTGATTAACCTTTAGAGTGCTCACAGGTGTCTCTCATTCTTCTCTTGCATGATTTGTGAGGATGGTCTGCTTTTGGTAGATTTACACATGTCCCATATTCCTTCCATTTCTGGATGATGGATTAGAAAATTAGAAATCCTTTTGTATCCATCCTCCCCGACTTGTGCTATTCAAAATCTTTTCTCTGACTTGAATTAGGACAGTCACTTTTAAAGAGGGTGAATATTTATAAATTCACTCATTTTACATTACATATTTTTTTATGAAATTGGCATTACTTTCTAGAAATTTCATTTCACTTTGTCATTGAAGCGGGATTTTTGAAATTTTCCTTGCCAAAAAGGTCAATTTCATTGATCGTGGCTGATTTATAACAGCAATAAAAGGGTAAAACATCCAAGGTGAATACGTTTTAGGGCACTGTAAAACCAAACTGTCCCAATCTGAGTCTTGGATTTGGACTTTTTGCCACTTGTCTTTGTGTTTGTTTGCAAATCATTTCATAAACCAATTGACAAATTTTAATGTAACTCTCCAAAAGTAATGGCTGGGTGTACATCTACAGCTGATTATCTTTTGGAGTCAACCCAATTCCAGATGGCGCCACAGCTAACTGACCTTAGAAAACATAGAAATGTCTGTAACTTGATCAGTTTTACAGATATTAGGTTAAAGTGGTGGTGGCTGTGGGTGATTTCAAAATAAATAAGTGACATATGTGCTTTCTTCTCTATTATTACATTTTCTTGTTTTACCTTCATGCATTTAAGAACAGGCCCATGGTTTGGATCCTTGCTTGCTAAGCGGTCTCCCCTCTCGCCTTCAGGCAGGTCTTATCTTAGTTTCAAAGTGAATTACTTTGGATTATATTTCGAAAACCTCTGGATGTAAAATGCTATCTGTTGAAATGTTTTATAATCTTAAGGTTTTGCATTTTGAATGTACAGTAAAAAAGCAACAATAAGATTTTAATCACTTGTTTTGTACATTTTCTTCTCAACAATGTCTGACACTTATTAGAGGATCAACTCTACCGTTCCTGGCATGTCTGCCTTCTTTTTGGGAAGGCAACAGTGCAGCAGATTGCTCCTCTTCCTCTCTATCTGCTCCTTGGTCGGAGTTACCACCAACTCTCAGGAGGTGTTAACTGCTGGTCGCAAACAGCCCTGGTCTTTGAGAATCCAGCGATTATTGAATATTAGTTTATTGGCTGTAAAATCCAAACAAACCTTTGATGTATCAAGACCTTTGCATTTTGTCATTCCTGTATATTTCTGTTTATTTTCCTATTTTCATTTTGTGGTCTGGTCCTTGTTTTTCCTGCCATAGTCTCTAGATGTCCTCAGTTAGTTATGTTATAGTTTCAGCTCCATATTATCAATCAGTCCACCTGTTTCCACTCACCCCTCTAAGTGTTTATGGTTTTTATCATCACTGTCAGTTCCTGAACAGACTTCATGTCATGCTGTTGGGTCTGAACTATCTGTGCATTTGTTTAGTTCTTTAAGTTTTGTTGGATCCTGAACCTTCCTGCATTTGGGTCCTTTCAGCTATTCTCCATGACACACATTTGTAATTGTTTTTGACTATGTGTGTTGTTGCGTTCTTGTTTTTTTTTTTTACCTTTTCTGACCCAGGCCGGTGCGTGTGCTTGGTGCGTCTTGACATAACAGAAGTGATGTTTGCCTTTGACAAGCTCATTCCACAGGATGATGTCCGCTGAGTCAGAATCCATCTTCATTTTGGGTCTCTCAAACAAGGAGATCTGAGCTGAAGTGAAATATAAAGCACTGACCTGGGTAAACACACAGACATCGTTTGTTAAGTAATGGATCATGCAGACAGCGCAAGGAAAATGGTGGCTCATGACTATGTGCCACCTAACTCCTTCATTTTCCTCTTTTTTCCGCCTGCGTATTACCTGTCCTCCAATGTCTCCTATAGTGAGCACAGCCTGGTCAGGGTGACACGGGTCCGCCCAGTAATCCAGACACCAGGGGACAAACCTCAAACCCTAAAGAATTAAAAAGTATATATATTTTAAAAAGTATGCATACTATCATTTCCCACACTCCATTGTGTGTACTTTGGACAACAATCAAGGCCAAAATAATGAGTGAAAACAATGCCACATACAGAGACAAAAAAAGATTATTTTTAAACAGTGTATGGATTATAAAACAAATCATAATTTCATAAATGTTACCTGAAGTTTATAGTCGCATCGGAAACCTCGTTTAGGCAGTATGTCGTAAAAACAGATCTCTTTACACGTGAAAGACACAGCTATCTGAAAATAAGAACAGCGTGAACAAGCACAACACTTTTTACACTCAAAAAACAACACGTTGAATGAACTTTTAAAAAATGCACGGTTTTATGGCACTCCGTGAAACTGCAATATAAAGCTGTGTGTCTGCTATGAAGAAGGATGGCTTGTGTCCTGATGACGACCCCCAGTGGCAGCAAGTATAAGTTAAAAGGTGTAGGGCCTAATATTTATCCCTGTGGAACTCCTAAAGTGTATAATGTTTAGAAAAATAAGAACCTGTACCTAGAAAGAGTTTTATATTTGTGAGATATTACTTAATCCCGGAGATGCTAAATGATCTAAGCCTGACAACAAGGATGGTGTGGTCGAGGGTGTCAAATGCTGTGTTTACTTGTTTGAGTCACTTGTGTCCATCTTGTTGGATGAATGAAAACAGATCTAAGGCAGCAAGACTTGTGTTACTGATCTTGGCAACATATATATTGGTTCATTTATCAAACAAAACCAACCCAGTTAAGTTAAGAAGCAACACCAATAAAAAGGTTGGGTCAATTTAAAAAGACAGAAATGACCCAACTCATATGTAAAACAATATAAATGCTTAACTCTTAAAGGAAATAATAAAACTATGTGTAAAAACATTTCCAATGTATTTTTTTATTTTCATTAAACAAGTTGTTTTTTAGGCGTAAGAGTTACAAACAATTAATTAATAATTTAAAAAGGCTAAACTCATTACTGTGTTTACATTATGCAAATATATTTCTATTTAAGACAAAAAAAACACGTGAGGTTGTTTTTTGTGTATTTTTCTTGTGTATTCAGTATTTAACACAGCGTTCCTATCTCAGATGTATAGATTACAGAGTTTCCAATTAAAGGTTTTGATAAATCATTGATGGCTTCCCTCCAAACAAGTGAATGTTTACTTTGTAAACTTTACGCATCAAGGTACAGATCCATTATTCAATAATTGATAAACCAACAAGTATATGTCTCCCTCTGTAAGTTATCTGCTCCAATAACTCTGATTACTTATCAATTAATAATTCATAATCATTTCTGTGAAGGTAAATAACTCAGAGCCCAGAGTGTGTTGTCATGCTCTGCAGCAGTTAAATGCAGGGGAATCCAAAAACCTTGTCCGTGTTTTGCAGAAACGCCACGTCTGTGACCCAGAGGTCTTTGGGCCTGACCGCGTTGTTTTGCAGGCGCCGTGCGTGCAGAATGGACATGTCCCCTCCGTCTCGCACCACCACGGTCCCGCCTTTACTCACAGACAGGTACCAAGCTGAACTCTCAAGGTACAGCACCTGGAGAGATCAGAGGAAAAAAAGAGCATTTAACCGGGACAGAAAAACAAATTATCCAGACTAACAGACACTATTCCTAACTCACGCTGACAAAACAGCAGCCTCCACAGCGCCTTCAATACAGTGATGCATCTTTTACACTGGAGTGTGAAGTTAATTAGTTACAATGAGGCCTTTTAAAATAGAATTTTAAATATTTATTATAACTTGCTCCCCCTCCTCATGCTGGCCACTCAATAGTGATGAAACTGCACTAGAATAAGCCCATTAAACATGATCTCCCCTCTAAATCTTCCTTTTACCGGGTGCGAGAAAATAAAATTGAGCGGCCCACATTCGGCACTGCAGCCAATAAAACAATGCAGAATTAATGAATTGCTGGGTTTTATTGGCTGAACTGTAAGAGCAAATCTGCAAAATAAAAGGCTGCAATTAACTGCATCTCATGGGCAAGAGACACAGAATATCTAATGAGGGGAAGGTTTGTTAATGCTTTCAGAACAAAAGTAAGAGGATCAACGTTATTAAGGTCCACTTTTTCCCCATACTATCTGATGGATATGTACAGTTGTTTTTTTAATTGTTTTATCTTAAATTATTCTAATATTAGACAGAGATATTTTAGAACATGTATAAATAAAGTATATATTTTTGTCTGTGTTTCGTTTTGTTTGAACTTCTGCTTCGATGTCTACGAATGTGCAAAAGTCTTGTGTCATTCCTAATAGCCCAGCATGTTGTATTTACAAATATTTTTTTTATAAAAAAAACATCAAGCTCACTTTGATTTCTTCAAAAACATTGTTTTCTTTTGAGAACAATGTTTTTTTTCCAGCATGCTAGCTTTATTTTTGCCTTCTTGTGTTAGCTTTTAGCTTTTAGCTACTGTTCTGCTACTTTAAGATTACAGGCAGTTTTTTGCTACTTTAGCTTTTGCAACTTTAGAAAGCCTTTTGCTTGATTTAGCTTTCAGCTAGCCTATTTCTACATTTAACATCTAACTACTTTTAGTTTTTACCAACCGTTCTGCTATGTTTGTTTTTTTTATATAGCTGTTTGTTATATTTAACTTGTATCTAGCCTTTTATTACTTTTAGCTTTCAGCTAGCCTAATGTTACATTTAGCTTTTAGCTAACATTTTGCTGATTTTAGCAAGCATTTTTGGTCCTTTTAGTTTGTAACTTAGGTTCTGCTTCCTTTACTATCTCAGTTTCAGATAATTGTAGCAAACTCCTTCAGTATTCAGTATTTACACAGTTTCTCTAATTACTCTGTGTATTTTGCTTCCAAGGAGGCCGACTGTCTTGTAATCCTTTAAACTTGTCTTGGCCAGTTGTTCTTTAACATATGCCTTTGTTTCACTTTTAATTCAGTCCTGGTAGCCAAATCATGGCATGTCTTGGCAAACTGTCCAGCACGTCTTGAAGAAGTTGGACAAGTGATGAGCAAAATCAGAATTGGCACGTGTAAAATGGCAGCAGATGAAAAACACCTGACACTGCAGCTGTGAATAGCATCATCACTCACTTGATCCAGATACCATTTTTCAAAGTTTTAGTTCAAAATTTTTTAGGACGCAGATTGTTAGTAGGGGTTGGATTTTGCTAAGTTCATTTTTGTGTCACTGTACCTTACTTCCTGTTTTATTTCCTTCTGTTACTACATTTCACCTGGTCATTTTCTTCTTATCTACAGACCTGCCCTCTGTTCACTGAATACCTCCCTCAGTATAAGTCTTTTGTTTTCTGTTGATCAGTGTCAGATCAGAGGAGTTAGTTTCTTGTGGTAAGTTTTAGTTTAGTTTCTGTTTTTTTTCTTGTGTCTGCAGTTACTTTTATGTTGCTTTTATTAATTAAAGGCTTCTTTTTGTTCTCGCCTCCTGCATTCTGCACTGGAGTCCTACTTTTACTTCCATTTTATAACATTATGCATGTTAAATTGTTATCATCAGCAATTTTCTTTTAGTCAAATAAAGAAAAAGGAACAAATTGTGTCTTAGCAACACACTGCTGGTAACAAAGGACCCAAAAAAGTCCAACTTCAAATTGGTTTTTGCTTTGTCTTCTTACTTGTAGAGGTGGTTTTTTTTAAGACTAGATGATTCCCAGTTCTGTGGCTGAGCTAGCAAAAACACATTCCTTTGAAAATGGTCAGGTCAAAGAATTGGACTTAAAATAAATGATAAAAATGCCAATACTCACAGAAAAACTTCAGACATGTCTTCAAAGGAACACTCTTTGGGAAACCAACTCCTGCCAAACATCACTTTAAGGCTGAATCCCTTTCTTAATGGTACCCTAATTACTTACCACACACCTACTTATGGACCATTTAAAGTCACAAAGAGTGGTGAATAAAATATTTAACTGCCAATAAACATATCTTTGAGAAGTCATAGCCAATTAAAGTGAAGAGCTGTCACCAAATCCTTTAACATAAACAGATACAATGTTAATATATTCATTTATGGCAGGTAAAACCAATATTCAAGCCTGCATTTAATGATTTTTGTTTTGTTTTGTTTTTTGTTAGGAAAGATTGACAATAAAACCAAACTTAATATACTGATTCTTATCATACTAGACATCACAATGTTTGTTGGGAAATTAGTGGAAAAAAATACTATGCATGTAATTTTATTACACAGGACACATTGTATCCCTTCATGATGAGGTGTGCCCCACAAAAAAAATGTTTTTAAAGGCTAGGGAGCTCTGCCATTGTGCTTTAGGTCCCAAATGGGATTATATCACTCTGACCCTCAGTGTGAATAAATATAGGGGTAGGGCAAAAGAGTCAGGGGAAGGCGTGAAATGGGAGTACAAAACTTGGAAGCAAAATATATTAAAAACACATAGAAGTCATCGCCGGACTGATATTTTTTCTCCTGGCTCATTTTTGTCTTCACCAAGTCATGAAGAAAATATCTGGCTCGTGTTCTTCCTGTTACTCTGTCCACGAGTTATTCACTTGTGGCTCAGAAGGAAGCAAAAATGTGTCTGTTTGTTTTTGCATCCACTTGTTGCAAATCCAGACCCAAATAAATCAATGTGACACGAAACCCTCTGATAAGATCAGTCACACTTTGGTGAGTAAGTTGGACCATTATGAGCTCATTTTGACAGCTGATTGACACCTCTCATCTTTGCCAAAAAATAAAAAAAATATGTTGAATAAAACATCGATTAAAGCAGCTCGAACCAATGCTCACTGACTATACCTTGACTGAAGAAAATCGTGGACAAAAATACACTCTTCTAAAGCGACAGTATTCTGCCCGCCTCTTTAAAGGGTCGAAACCTTCCAGCCATGCAGAAAACAACTGACGCAACATTCTGACATTTTGACATCGTCAGGATTGAAAGATTAAAGTGGTGAGCCTTTGCTTCATCCACAGCGGTAGGGACTTTATACCGGCTCCCTCATTTGCATATTAATTGATAGATGTTAAAGCAGTCCGGAGCCATTTATCTCAGAAGTAGGTGTGCCATTTTGATGAGCAAGAGCCTAATACTTTTGAACATTTCCCAGCAGCACTATGTTTAATAATGTGGATTTCCCTCCTGTCAGCAAAGTTTTCTTTTTTCCTTTTTAAATCTTCACTCAGTAAATGTTTTTGGATGACATGTCACAATGCGTTAATGTGTTTAAAATGGCCAGTACGTTCAGAGCGAGCGTTGTGACAAACTTTCCCAGAGGGTCAGAGAGCGTTTCACCTTTTGGACGGAGTCTCGATGTGGACAAGTCAAGGTGCGCGGTGGCCTCCAGCGGGGCGCGTGAAGCCCCCCACTGCTTTTAACTTTCTCAGAAAGCTCCTGCAGCAGAAAGGAGCACAGCCCCGACCAGTCGATACGCACGTCCTCCTTCACGCTGCCACCGCCCAGGAGGAGGCCGCGAGGCCTCCGAGTGACAACCACGGCGTCGAACAGCAGGCCGTACTCCTCCCCGGATCCACGGCCCACTGCTGCGCAGGTGAGATCGATGAATTTAGCTCTGGACAGGGAGCGAGATGCACCAGAGGAGTCCTGCATGCGTAATGAACAGAGTCATTAATATGTTGCAAATTGCCGTCTCGTTTTTTTTTATTTTTTACAGAATTTCTCACTGTGGTTCCGTATAACACGGACAACTCACTTTTTCAAACTTTTTTTTTTTTGGGGGGTTTAAAATCAATTTAGTCTTTTAACAAATGGACTCACGATGAAAAGGCTCTTTAATTTTTGATAATCCTCCACGTTCATCCTGCTTTCCAGCTGTGCCACCTCCATCCTTGTTCCCATGGTTACAGCTCAGACCTGCCAATCAGTCACCAGCATATCAGACACAAGGTCAGAGACAGACAGCCTGTGCTCCATTTGTGCAGAAAGCTCGGTCAAATAATACGTCCCCTCCGTTGCATTTGTAGTTGTGTTACATGACAAAACAGGATGTCCCCAGCTTGAGTAATCCTTTAGTAACCTTCAGAATCTATATCACAGCAGGTTGTCATGTCATAATGGTCATAAAGCTGGTTCACAGCAGCAGACTTCTTTTTGTTCGCTCTTTATACCTAATCCAAACAGGGCTGTGTCGAACAGCATGCAAATGTCCTTCATTTTCACCCGGCTCGATGGCTTTTTGGTGATGGGGGAAAAGGGGTCCGATGTCACGCCTCGGAAATGGTTCAAACACCCAGCAGGACGCCGAAGTACGTCAAATCTCTGATATGTCAGCTACTGTCAAATTTTTTTTAAAAAAAGGAATGCCGGCTGGATGACAAACACAGTAAAACTTTAGGATATGATCAATTAGCCTCGTACTGAAATTTGGAGCACATTTGAAGTCTGAGAGAGGGATGGAAGATGATACTATTTTTTTTTTCCAATTCTCTGCGAAACACTTTAAAGGGCAACAGAGGACGGGCTCGCTTTTATAGTCTGCCCGACACAAGCATTTATGTGACAAATTCATTGGATGAGGCATCAAACTGATCTGAGATTTAGATGGCACGGCTTGTATTGAAAGCCAAAAAATAAAAAACTCAACGCTTTGCCACAACCGTCACTGCGCCGTGTGATCTCGGTATGATGCTTTCATCTATGTGAACAAGGAGACGACCGACAGATGTGTTTTTGTGGTGTTATAAACAAAAAAAATAATGGTACTAGGCTAATTGAGGGATAATGTTTTCACGTTTGGTTTATGAGTCTAACGATTTTTAATCAAGTGCATCTTGACTGAAACACACTGCTGGATGTGACTACGTGGCACTGTTCTGTTCAGAAGCAGCTTTTGAAGCTCCGTACAGATTTGTGTTTGAATGAAGGCAAAAAGTGGCAGAGTCAGCAAACGTTTGATTGTAACAGTATTAGCTGTAACGTTTTAACCACTGACCGGTGACAATGACATCTTGGAGCTAATAAAAAGGGAAAACGTCAGGATTTGAGCAGTTTTTGCAAAGACCAAACTGTTCCTCGGTGGTGGGTTTTCTCATCACAAAGGGAGTTTCCACAAATTTAACACTTCAATCTTTTTTCTGAACAACCTCTTTAAAGTCATAGGACTACACCGCACTGCTACACACAGAAACATAAACATTACTTGATTAAAGGCGATTTCAAAAGCGCAGAGTTGAACACAGGCTTGAAATCCAAACTTACCCAAAACGGCTAACTTTATCCTTCTAGGCCAGAGTGAATCGCCTGCACAGTCTTCAAGGTCAGGTGATTTTAAACAAAGACGTGTACCATTTCTCAAATCGTGCATCTCTGGTTGATCCGTCTCTGCCTCATTGGTCCAAAACTCAGCCAGACTTTGAGTCCGTGCAGAGGTTTGTCTGAGCCAACAATGACTGCGAGGCAATCAACACCAACAGCCCTGGCTGCAGCCTTCACACACCCACAGAGAGTTAACTAACTGCCCCCAAAGTAGCACAGACCGTGGGACACACACACACACACACAATTCTTGATTAACGCTCACTTTTAAAGACTCAGGCTAAGTTTCTTGGCAACCAAGTAGTCAATGAGAGTTGTGTTTGTAAGTCCAGGCGCTAGTGTTTGTATGTACTACAATGGGTGTGTGTGTGTGTGTTATTTCTATTCACAGATTAGAGAACATAATCTGTGTGAAGTACATCTCCTCTCCAACACAACCAGCACCGCAACACAACTCAAAACAACAACAGCCTCCACTCATAAAGGTCTCCACACACTAAAAGCTTGCAAAAAAAAAAATGCCAAAGTGGGCCTGAACTTTAATTAAATAAATAAATAACCAAGCCACACACCACGAGAGCCTACAGGGCTATTCACTTGCCTTTGAAAGGGATTTCTGGAGGTCATTCACAGCGGTGTACACGAAATGAAAGAGAGAGAGAGAAGAAAACCAAACTTAGAGACTTGTTAAAATCAAACAAAGAAGATTGTCAGCATGACAACCGACAGACAAAAACCATACGTCCAACACAGATACCCGCATTCCCACTTCTCCTGCCTCGGCAACCGCGACCAATCTCCGCGTGTGACTTAATGGTCCGGAATAACTTGAATTAGATGATTACAGTGGTTGTCAACAGTGACAGGATGGGAAAATTAAGCCTCAGCAATTTCAATAATAAAGCTTTAAAAATTAACACTATCACAATTGGATTACAGCAGTGCATGCAGGAGCCAGTGCAGAACCCCAAAATAGCCCAGCACAAATCCACCATGGAAAATCCACTATTATACAGGGAGAAGAATAAAGATGCTGGAATGGGGGGAGGGGGGGAGGAAGGGGAGAAAATTGGTGCGGATCTTAGCGCTAGAAGGGAAGAGGTGCAGCAGTCGAAGAAAAGAGAATGCAAGGGCAGCTGAGCCAAAATGAAGCCGTTTTCTTTCCACAATGCAAATCTGAAGGGAGACCCACTTTTGAAAATCCTCTTCAGAACTCTTTAACATATGGTAAAAAAAAAAGAAAAGTGTTCCCACTCTTTGTGACTCTTTCAGGACTTAAAGGTACTTCAGGTCCCGCTACTTTCATATGGCAGCTTTTAAATTCAAGGCCCAGCCATTGTCTGTGAGGAGTTGCATATCGCCCGCCGTCTTTTATGGTCAGAGATTTAAAATAAGATGATCTCCTGCTGAGAAAAGACGGAGTTGGAGAAGGTTTTTTTTGGTCAAACCTTGTAAATGATGTTATGCATGATCTGCCCAGTGTGAAATGGTGAGATTTTGCAAGATCTGTTCGTGCTCTTGGCTACTATCACGTCAAACTTTAACTTGATATCTGTGAAACTGACTTACAGCTGTTTTTCTGTTGGCAAAGGTGACCATTTAAAATTGGATTGACTCCAAAAGTTAATCAGTTGTAGACGTACATCCAGTGATTACTTTTTGACAATTTCATTAAAATCTGTTCAGTAGTTCATGAGATATCTTATCAGACATAAGAATAGATGATAAGTAATCAAAGTAAAACAATATAATTTGGTTTCCTTTGATTCAAGTTCCCTAGAAACTATAATTTTAGTTTAAATCTCTGATGGTTTACAGCATGTTTTGGTGATAAAAATAATCATAACTTGTTTTGTTTTTCCCAAACCCATATTTGTCCATTTTGGTTTCTAACTGTAATTGAACCATTTGGGTGTTTTTTTTTGGACACCAGGATGTGCATACAATTACAAATATTACAATATATTGTGTGAGATCCAACTTTAAACTGGACTTTCAAAGGAAAAAAAGAAAAACCTCTTTGATGTATACTGACTCACATGTAAAAACCTATTAGAGGCTTTCTCAAAAGTCTTCAAATCAGCGTTGATGTTCAAAAGCAAAAGAGACAGTTGTCAACAATATTTAGGACTTCTCGTATAGTTATATAACTAAAGTCAAGGAGAAAGCACAGTTGATGATTTACGGCTCCCCTGGGTGGTTGATGCTTCCAGTGCATCAGGGTGAAACAGTGCAGTCTACAACAGAACAGGATGAATAAAGAACTAAACAAAGTCTGCATTTATTATTCATAAGCGATGCATTTTAGTTCCAAACCTTGATTTCTTGGTGCTTTTGAACATGTCAGCTTTAAGTGAACAACGATGCATAGTGATTGTAGCAACTAGGGCAGTAACTTTACATTATCAGTCTAAAAAAAAAAAAAAAAAAAACGAAAGGAGAGGAAATTAAATTCTTTAAATATCAGATTGTCGACATTTGTGTGGATCCGACTTGTGAAATGTGAGTTACTCACTGGCACAAAACATTAAGCACCCAACACTGCATGTGTCGAGAGGTCCTGAGATTGTGTTGGAATGATTACATGAGATCAAATAGATAACAGGCACACTGCTGGTCTCTTGTCAGTGGGGTGTGAGCCCCCCTTGGGCCTGGATATAAGTAGTGATTCAGTGCAGTTGGAACAGTTGTTGTAACTGGCCCCCTGAGATCCGGCAGATCAGCACTGGGTCGGTGTTTATGTCCAAGGTGATCCCACGCATGTTCGATTGAAGCAAGATGAAGGGATCGGGCTGGCTACAGGAAGACTTCAACATGATGCAGGCAGTCTATAGGCAGAAGTGAAAGTGTCTGAGTGGGCATTGTCTTGTTGTAAGGCTGAACCAGGTGCTGTCTCAGCAGAGGGAAGAATGCAGACATGGGATCTCATTGATGTAGCATCATGTCATCATGGTTCCCCAAACCACTGTCAGAACTGACCTGACCTGTCATACTCTTTGGCTCGCCACACCATGATGCCAGGAATAAAGCCAGTGTGTGTGTCCGTCACACTGGTCCTCTCTTCTTGATACCACCATACATACACACAATGATCCTCTAAGGTAATGCAGAACCAGGATTTATTGCTGAGCTGATCATCGGCCCATGCAGCTCATCATCAGCCCATGCCCCTCAATTATGACACCACTCCAAACAAAGCTGTCTTTGCTCTGGTATTAATGGCAGCCCCCTCATAGAAAGCTGAAACCATAATCTGGCTGATGCCAGGCAACAAGATGTGGCGTAGGATAACTTGAGGTGTTGTAAAGAATTAGAAACAGCTTGCCCCCAATTGATGCTGGTTCATCCATTTATCACTTCTAGGTTTCTTTATTATCTAGGTGTCCAAACAAGTTCTTTAAAAAGTCTTCAGCTGATCCAAAATGCTGCTGCCAGAGTTCTGATAAGAGCTGCAAGGAGACATCCTATTTCTCCAGTTTTAGCTTCTCTCCATTGGCTCCCTGTCAAATTCAGAATAGAATTTAAAATCTTACTCCTAACATGCAAATCTCTCAACCATCAAGCTCCAGTTTGTATAAATATCTTATTGTTCCATATTTTCCAAACAGAGCACTTTGCTCTCAGACTGCAGGTTTACTTGTGGTTCCTGGAGTTTCTAAAAGCAGAACGGGAGGCAGAGCTTTCAGTTCTCAGACTCTTCTCTTGTGGAACCAACTTCCAGTTTCTGTCCATGAGGCTGACACTGTCTACTTTTAAGACTTTCATTTTTGATAAATCCTATAGTTAGGGTTGGTTTGGATTTCCTGAGCTCTCCTTTAGTTCTGCTGCTATAGGCTCAGACTGCTGGAGGACAAACTGACCACATTTCCTCACTCTGTTGCTGTCTTTACTTGCCTACTTTAATTATTTTTCTCAGTAACATGTGTTTTCTTTGTGTTTTTTTACCCCATAGAAACTACACCCAGACCAGTCATTGTGTTTGTGTTTGTCTGTCTCCTTCCTGTCCTCTCAAACCCCAGCTAGTCGAGGCAGATGGCAGCACATCCTGGTTCTGGTTCTGCTGGAGGTTTCTTTCTGTTAAAATGGAGTCGTTCTTTTCCACTGTTAATCTGCAATGTGACCTGCTTCTGTCACAGAGTAATTTTGCACTTCTGATCAGACAAGAGAGCACTCTTGAGAGTGACACCTTGGTCTCAGAGAAATTGTGATGGTCATTCTAACATTTAACGGAAAATATTTGGCAGATTAGGCAACTTTGGAATAAGAAATATACTGATTTAGATAATATAATATCTATATTTGCATATATTGTAGCAAAGCGCCTTTGTGTGTGTGACACTTTGCCTTCCCAGTCAGCTACAACTTATCATCAGAGGCCCACAGTATCATGCTGCTCTCTTAAGCGAGCCGGATGGCACTGACAAACACATTTCCCGCCCTGGAAACAACCATGACAGAGACACAAGGACACCTCATGTCAATCACACGGCAAAGAAACCATGGCAACAACATTAGGATTGATCTAGGAAACACTTTGATCTGTCTGGAATGGAGAATGTCAAGCTTCAGAGACGACGAGCCGGCATGAATCCACCGGAAATGGGTCAGGGGAATTTATTCCGCAATGGTGGATTTGATAGAAACGGGACTGTGATCAAACAAGCTCCATTTACATGGTTTTGACAAAAAAAAAAAAAAAAAAAAAAAAAAAACACGTGTATGCATTGGTATGTGAGCACACAGGCACTTAATGTGCTGATGGTGTGTGGGTGCATGTGAAGAAAAAGAGGTTAAACAAGTGATTGAAAAGACATGAAGAAGGAAATAAAACAGAAAAAATAGCAGAAAAACAATGTCATATTTTCCATCTCTGAGCTCAGTCTTAAGAGTCTTTCACAAACTCTTTTTTTTCCTGTTGTTACAACTCCTATCCAACCATAACAGACAGCCTTTCAGCTCTACTTATTTCACATAAAACTGTTTTTGTGCTTGGGATCTTTTTCCTTTTTTTTTTGTTCCTAATGTATCTGCTTGCCCGTCTGTTGTGATATTGTGGTATTTCCTAAAGACAGCACTAACTGTGTCTAACAGCTCCTTGATGACACTGGTATTTTCTCTGTGGAAGACACACATAAGTACATACAGTACACGGTAAAAAAAAAAAACAACCAATATCTCAGAATCTGCTCTTTGTAAGGCACTGATACCCTGAAACTAGTCCTTTGATCGAGGGTTGCTTCTTTTTTTTTTTGTATAAAACATAATCTCACCTTCAACTTTTTCCTCTTTTCACATAGCTGAATATTTCTTAGCGTTGCCTTTGAAAACAAATATTTCTAAGTTCTCTGCTTGGTAAGTAACTTCGGTTATGACTCATTAAAAGTATTGAGTTTGCTCAAAATAATAAAAGATTAGGGGAAGCAGATGAAATGTTTCAATGTCTTCTCGCTCCTCTGGCATAAAAATGTGTGTGTGGGCGTGTGTGTGTTTAGCACCGTGGACATAAATCATTGTTCGAAATGAATTGAACATACCAAGAAATGTTATTGGACAAGCGTGCATCATCCTTTCTGTGTGATATAATCTTTTTTTTTTTGTTGTTCAAGGTATCTTTACATCACTGTCAGGTTCACATTACTCAGTTGTATACACTGAATTGTTGGGTTGTTTCCAAGAACAAACAGCAGCAGCTGGCTGTAGCACTTCCTGCAGGGCTACCTTAAATTTCTTGTTGCAATAACAGTGCATTGTGTGAATGACAGCAGCGTAAAGATTAACAAAATACATTTCAGATGAACTGCTATGAGATTTGTGGAGGTTGGAGTCGTTTCCAAACAGCAGAGATCCGCTTTGATCTCGGCGGCACTCAGACCAGCTCATCGGTCTGTTCACAATGAAACTGTTTCTGAGGTCGGTCAAAGAGCAATCCACGACAGGTAAGGGAATATTTGTTTACAACCTTTCTGCAGAACCCCAGTTCCAGAGATCTGTGCTATCCCATTTACGAGGGGAGCAGATGAATTAGTTCCAAAGGGTACAGACAGCTGTGTATTTAAAAGGTAAAGCTTTTTTTCAAAATTAAAAGCAGATTTAATGCATAATTTTAGTTTTGTAAAGGTTTAGAGAGGATAAAAAAGTCAATTCTGAGCTACCGAGAGACATTAAATAACTTTTCCGGTGGTCTTACCGATGGTTTCTGAAACCTTTTTTTGTCTTCACCACAAGAGTCTGAATTTCATGTTTCCAAACGAACAAGTGAACCATCCTGACTGTAATCTGCAGCAGTGAACGGACTCTGTTTTAGGTTTGAGTCAGCAGCACACACATGCAACATTTTGCGGGCAGAATGAAGAATGAACCCTTATGAAATTTCAGCAATTTCTGCAAGCAAACATCACACAAACTTTAAAGCAGCTGAAGATGAAAGGAGGATCGCTTCCACGGCAGGCAGATGGTTGGTCTAAAGACTGCAGAGATCAAGACAAAAAAAAAAAAAAGTGGGCCTATACATTTCAGCATTTCTCATGTTTTATTTGAAACAATACTAATGAAACTAAACTTTTCCATATGTGAATTAAAGGAATACATATCACCCATCCAGTTGGGGCGGAAGTGGGTCCGGAGGTAGGGGTTCCTCCTGTAACCGGAGGGTTGTTGGTTCAAACCCCCACTCCATCCTGCTCAGCCGATCCGATCCGTTGTGTCCTTGGGCAAGACACCTCACCTGCCTTGCCTACTGGTGGCCGGTGTAATGACAGCCTCACTGTCAGTCTGTCCCAGGGCAGCTGTGGCTGCAGTGCAGCTTACCATCAGTGTGTGAATGTGTGAATGTGAGGATGAATGGGTGAATAACTGACTGTAGTGTAAAGTGCTTTGGGGTCCTTGGACTAGATAAGTGCTATACAAGTGCAGGCTATTTACTAATAAATGAAGATCAGCGTATGCTGAGAAGTAACAGAGTTATAACCATTTGATCAAACCTTGTAAAGGACAAAATGTGGTATCTGTTAGTGCTCGATATATAGCCATTTTTATTTATTTAGCTGTGATGGCCATTGGCTCCAAAAGTTAATGAGCTGTAGATGTTTGCCCAATGATTACTTTCTGAGAGTTTCACCAAAGTCTGTCCAGTGGTTTATGAGATAGTTTGCCAACAGACAGGCAGAGGTGATTGTAACAGTTACCGCCAAAGTCTTGAAAACAGATCTTGTTGGAGTATGTGTTGTGAATGACTCTCAACTACTACCACACCAAACTTAAACTCAATATCTTTAAAAATGACAGAGTTATAGACATTTGTGTGTTTGAAAAGGTTGCTTAGCTGTGGCAGCCATTTTGAAAGGGGCTGACTCCATAAGTTAATCAGTTATAGATGTACATCCAGCAACTACTTCCCGAGAGTTCTATTGAAATCCATCTAGTGGTCCATTAGATATTTTACTTATGCTTTAGACACAGTTTTTCAACACATACACATGTGTATATATATATATATATATATATATATATATATATATATATATATATATATATATATACACACACACACACACACATTCATTAACACAAAGTTATGTCCTACTTTATGGTCTGCATGTGTCATTGATCTCTTCTTGTATGGTGCCAAGGATGTTTTTCAGAGATCGGGCCCTTCTCGTTCACCTCCTGGAATTCAGGCTCACGTCTGTCAATCACGAACTCCGAAAACACCAGGAGGAAGAGCAAAAATCCACATCTCACACCGCTCAGTGATCAGCGCACATGCAAATGGCCCCACGAGACGCCGGAGCAGAGGCATCTATTGGCACGCGTTAAAGACCAGTGTTACCACCAGAAATGTGGAAAATGCAAAGAGGATCAAGTCAAAAACGTGCACATGTGACTCCGTGTGTGTGCACTTTGATGTGACAGTGTTGAGTTTGTGAAGTGAAAGGAAAGATTAAGGTAGAGCTTTGGATGTGCCGTGCAGGAGGTACATTAAAAATTCAGCCAAACGGGGGGGGTGCACGTGCGTGTGCGCGCGTGTGTGAATTCATTACTGCCATCAATCACTGTAGTCGGCAAAAGGAATTCAATTACAGACAGAAACAAGGGAACATCTGAAACAGGAGGTGCGGTTGATTTGTGGTGAAACAGTGCCACCCAGTGGACAACTGATGTAATGTCACATTACAGAGAAAGATGGTAATCTTTTAAGATCATCCTATCTTTTTTTGGTTTGTTTGTTTGGGGATTTTTTTGTTGTTACTGGGTGGTTTGTTTTTTCAAAATATAGAACTGGGCTCTATTTGGTGCAGGAAGAAAAGGGAGGAATAAAAACAAATTCAAAGTTACGCGTCAGCTCTGGTGATCTGTGACAACACTTATCAAAGCTACAAAGCTGCGTCCTCTGATAGTTTTAAAACTAAAAATGTAATAGGAAAAGTCATTTCAAAAAAGATAGCGGCCGACATGACGTATAAGTAAACAACCTAAAGGAATTTTTACGTTTTATAAAAGCTGCTCTCAAGGTGTGCGCTGCTGATAAATTGACTTTCTAAAGTTGCAAGTTGTAATACACAGACACACTGAGATAAGCCAGTGGCAGAAACCACAACCCATACAGCTTACCTCCCGCTGAGGTCCTGGATCTTTCTGAAAAAGAGCATATATATAAGCCAGAAATCATTTCATATCAAAGAATAACACGGAACTGTTGAAAAGGGGGGAAAGCTCTGTCGGGTCTGTTCATCTGGATTTTCCTTGTAAACTTCAGAAGTGAAATAGAATTCCGCTTTAAGGTTTGCCCACGGTGAATTCAGTCACCTTCTACCATCTTACTGCTCTTTACAAATACACAGAAACGGCAAAACCAAAAGGTTAATGAAATGGAGATAAGACTGGAGCTTATAGTCATGGGAAAAAGATGGTTGACCCTCCTTTAGTTTTGGCATTTTAAGTATACATACATACATACATACATACATACATACATACATCCCAGAACTGATCTGGTTCTTTCTAAAATTATTCAAATCTGACCTCAAGTGGACAAAAGCACAAAACAGGTCCCGTCATGCCATTATTTATTAAAGAAAAATGAAAAAGTTGTGTGTGGAAAAACTAAATCCATTCAATGATCCAGCAGCTTGTAGAAGCACCTTTAGCAGCAGTAAAGCTCTGTAGTCACATTCTACATGATGCCATCAGTCTCTCACATGGTTGTGGAAGAATTTTGGCCCATTCAGCTTTACAGCGTTGCTTCAGCTCATCGAGACTTGTAGACAATCGTTTCTGCACAGCTCCTGTTAAGGTCCCACCCCAGCATTTTTATTAAACTGAGTTCTGGACTTTGATTAGACCAATTGCGACACCTTGTTCCTTTTTTTGTTGTTGTTTTGGAGCCATTCTTTTGTAGATTTGCTGCTGTGTTTGGGATCCCTGTCCTCTTGAAAGACCCAATTTTGGTCAAGTTTTAGCTGTCAAGTCACATGGCTTCACATTAGTGCACAGAGGAGTTCTCAGTCGACTTACTGACTGCAAGGTAAAAAAGCCCAAATCATCCCAAAAGTAACTGTTTCAGAATCTAATCCAACTTTATCTACAGTCCATTTACAGGTGAGGAAGAATTTAGTGCTCATCACAACTTTAAATCTTTTTCTTCTGAAGATTACTGAGGCCATGCCCACCACATGCTTCATTTCCTTTTCTAATCACTGCACTAGACTCAGTTATTCATGAAAAAGAACTGGAGGAGAGACGGATCTGACGAGGAGGAGAAAAACTCCTGGTGAACAAGTAGGGATGGATCAACGGCACAAAAGAAATTTGTGTGAAGACCTAAAAAAAAAAAAAAAGCAACAATAACAAAAAGACACCATGAAGTATCAAAATTATATCAACCACTTGATTCAAAAGTTTTGAGAAACAAAGATAAAAAAAACCTGCCGGCTGATATTATCACTGATTGTGGAGCTGAGACACAAATGCAGGCAAACGAGGCAAAAGCCATGCAGGCAGGCAACTAAATCCACGGATGTTACTGACTGGAACAAACTCAACTAAAACAAACCAGAAGGTCTGACAGAGGACAGGCTGACCAGCAGCAGGTAGGATGGCAACCCAAAGGGAAGCAGGCGCGATCGAACAAGGAAGTCAAGAAGAAACTGCAACACGAGAATATGAAAACGTAAACTCGGAGAAGATGAAAACGTGACAAACTCACAAAGATAAATTAATCTTTCGCTGTGCGTGAGAGGCTGGGACTGACCCAGCAACCTGGTGAGCAACAATCGGTCCAGCCGTTCACTCACTGAGCGAACAAGCTTACCGAATAGTAAGAACTGCTGTTTTGTAAAAAGTCAACGTGGTAAGACACAGCTGTTACAAACGATTATCTTCAATCTGTTAATAAAATATGTTAAAGTTTGGCTTCATCAACCGGGATGTTTCCTAGCAGAGCAAAGGACAGTTCAGGCCCGGTGTGTTTGACCCGCTGCCCTCCGCGAGGCACTTCATGTGCATCAGAGTCCAGAACTCACGAACAGTCCTGAACCGTAATCATGCTGAATGGAAACGCGTACTAACCCCCTGTTAACTGAGCAGCATTCATTCATTCATTCATTCATTTACGTATGAGTAAGTCTACCACCTCAACAGTGCAACAGTACAAATATGATCCACGCTTTGTGCAGCTTTTAAAGCAGCAGCTTGTTTTAATGAATCCAATATTTATGTGGAGGTTTTTTTGTTGCTTTTGTTTTTTTTTTTTTTACACTTGAGGCTATACTTTTAATCTTGTACTTTGTGCAATGACGAATTATGACTCAAAAGCTTTCTGGTTTTGTGCTGGTTGACTAACTAGCCTGCACAGAATGCTTCAAATATTAGAGAGACGTTTTTCACAGCAAATCAAAATGTGTAACTGGACTTCACATTGGTATTCATTTAAGTACATGCTAATGAACTTAAATGATATTTAGCACCTCTACTTTCCTGGTGATTACTGTGAGTGACGTGTGCAGAGAGAGCACAACACCAGTGCTGCAAATTGATGAAAAAAATTGGGGGCTCAGCAAACACCTGGGTAAACAAATACCTCAAAAGTACTTTACCCAACACAAATACAGTACCTGCAGGGAGAATCAACACACACACACACACACACACACACACAGGGATGATGGTTCAATCAGGTCTCAGGTTTCCTCCTTTGCCTGCAGGGTCAGGTTACTCCCTAACTCCCCCTCTCATCTTCTGTCTTTCATTTTTGTTGAAAACAGATAAACTCACCCTCTGCCCTTTTTCTTTCGTGGTGCTTGTACCTGATTGGCAGATTTTCAATTAACGTGTCCGTTCTTGTGCACCCGGTGGATGTGTTAGAACAGGGGTGTCCAATCCTGGTCCTTGAGGGCCACCATCCTGCATGTTTGACTTGTTTCTCTGCTCCAACACACCTGATTTGAATCAATAGGTGATTAACAGGCTTCTTCTTCTTCTTCTTTTCTATTATGGCAGATCGCAAGCAACTGTAAGGTGCATACCGCCACCTACTGTACATGAGTGTGTAGCAACACTGCTTTACACCTATTAAATTCTATTTTTTAATCTTGTATTTTGAAGGAAAGTAAATAATGCTTTCCTTAATCAAAATATGTCCATTATGTTTCCTTCATTTCCCAACATTCCTTTCAGACCTGTCCTTCCAACCATTCTTTTCAATTTCTCCCTTTCAGGTTCATATGTTTTACATTTCATCAATACATGTTCTACATTTTCTTTTTCACCACACCCTTCACATTTATCATTATGTTTCCTCCCTATTAAATATAAAATATTAATAGGCTTCTGCAGAACATGAAGAGGTAATTCAACCACTGAATCAGGTGTGTTGGAGCAGGGAAACAAGGAAAACATACAGGATAGTGGCCCTCCAGGACCAGGATTGGACACCTCTGTGTTAGACAGACTGGTCGATGTTTGTTTTTGGGGGGTTTTCTTATGTCGCCCCTCTTGGTGCGGTCATGTGTGTGTCAGAAAGTTTCCTGTCTGACAAACTGTGGCTAAAACTATAAATAAGTAAAGCTGAAAAGTAAAGCCTGCTGTAGTACCAGCATCATGTGAGAGGGTGTTAGTTTTCCTTTTTGTTTTTCTTTTATTGTAGTTTTTGATGAAAGAGTAACCAGAAAACACTTCAAATCCCAAACATGTGGAAATGTTTTTACCTGGTGTTGTTTTGCTCTAATCTCTTTATTAAACCACATAATGAGAAAAAGGAAGATGTAAATACATCTAGATTGAACAGCAAAGCATACCAGAAGGAGAAAATGAAAAATTTTGGATTCTGAATTTTTTATTTTTTTGTTATGTAATTTCTAAAACATTTGTTTGTGCTTATACAATTTTTGCAAATTCAGTTACTTACATTAATATTTGTGTGAATGCTGTTCCAGTATTTAAAGCCTTGCTCCTTTTGAGCTCCGTTTCAGCTTATTAGCAAATTTGAGCAAAGTCATTCAACGCTCAGGATTCTCACTGAATTGTCACAGAAAGTGTAAATTGCAATTATTATTATTATTGTTTTGTTTCGTTTTGTTTGTTTTTAGAAGCTGGACTAAACTTTGCAAAAATGCCGTCCTGGGTTTTAAAGTGCAAATAATCAGATATATAACAGTAGAGAGCAGAAGTCAGTCATTTATTAGCCATGAAAATACATTCAGATTTAGCATACTGATGAACTTAATAGCCTAAAGTATCGAATAAGATCGATTTCGGTGACACTGATTCTGTGTTTACTTGCTGTAGGATCGATACCGCAGTTTGCGCACAGCACTACTTTGATTTGCTAAAGCAAAACTAGCCTTTGCAGCGACGAAGCAAAGAGTCAGAGTAAATAAAGTACGTTGCAGGAAAAAATAAGGTGTGAAAAATACTCGCGTGGCGTACAACTGAATAACACGAGGAAGCCCACGCGTGAGTGAGGGCCTTCGTCATGACTGATACATAAGCTACTCGAGCAGACGATGCTCCACATGCCAACCAGGAAATGTTCAGCAGCGACTTATTTCGACCCGCTTCTTTACTCTTTGGATGGGCTCCGTTGGGCCAATCCGGGCGGAGGGGGCGGAGTCTGCGGCAAATTAACAAGCAGCGAGCTGCGGATGAGAGCGTCAGAGAGAAGCCTCTCGTATCTGTTCGTCCATCCGGCGCTACCTGACTCCCTTTAACGGTAAGAGACGATTTATGCCTCGTCCGTGTGGTGCTTCCACTCATGTCGCTTTTACTCATTTATATCCGGGCCACAGAACAGAAGGACGTTTGCTACACCAAAATATTAAGTTTTTTTCAATAGATAGAATAAATTTTGAGGTAAGGTGGGGAATGTGGAGATGTTTCAGAGCATATATAGACATTAATATAATAAAAAATAAATAAATAAAAATGCCGTAATCAACATGTGTGGGCTTTCAATAAGGGAGGGGTATAATTAAAGCCCGTGTGTGTGTGTCCACCACCCGAGGATATTTGTTTGTTTTTTTTTTTATTTTATTTTTTATTTTTTTACCCTCTGGAATCATATGGGATGTGCTTGATGTCCTTGAAATGCAGCCAGAGACGCATTGAGTGAATTTGGGTGAAAACTAACAAAGTAGATTCTCGTAAACCCACACCCAAACACCCCCTCCTCCTCCCTCCTCACACACACACACACTCACACACCAGTTCACACGCATGCCTCCTGGATGCAGGTATTTGATGTGCGAGTACTCTTGGTGATTTTGAGGATAATTTATGTTGATGATGTTGATCAGACATTTTGGGCTTGTTTAAAAAAATACTGTTTTTGTTTAAAAGGCATCACACCTCCTATTCTATATTCTTTGAGGAGAAAATGTTAAATATAATCACATGTTTTAAATATAGTCGTTTTTATTCCTAACATCTTCTCTCAGATAAGAAACGTTTATTATAATAGCTATAATAAACATGGTCAATGTTCTTCTTTCTAATTTCTCACGATCTCTGTTTCCCTCTGTCCTCTTAAATCCTCATTTAGGTTTATAGTTGCCATTTTAGACTCAAAGAAAATAAAAAAAAGAAAAGAAAGAAACAAGTATCCTTTTAAATCCTAATCCCAGTGAATTAATCTCATATGCCTTTGAATCTCTACCTAATCTCTGCTGATAACCAGCTGTTTGCCTACGGTGTGAGTGCCTGTGTGTGTGTGTGTGTGTCTGTGTCTGTGTGTGTGTGTGTGTGTGTGTGTGTGTGTGTGTGTGTGTTGTGCCTATTCCCACAGAGCATTAATGCCTTAATTGCATTTCAATAATTAAATGTCTTTCAAAGCATCCAAGCGAAAACAAACGAGGAGGGACTGGGAGACGCAAGCAGTTGTCTTTGAACATTTCTCGCACGGAGGAGCTGCCACAGCCGTCCAAATCTGCATGTGGACGTGCATCACTGTCGATGTGTTTCTGTCAGGTTTTCCTGCTGAGAATAGGGGGGGTGGGGGGGCTGTAATAAACAGCGTAGTTGTTTATTACAGGCTAGAAAATATGTGTTTCCTCGAGCTAGAACCAAGTCTGCTATGCACTTTTTTTAATAAACTGATGAAGAAAAGTATTCAAGATTGATCTGCCCTTAATTTTAAATGCATTAGTTTTGCCCTGGTTACAAAATGAAGGGAACATGCAGAAGAAGAAAAGAACAGAAGTAATCATCTTGTAAAAAAAATTATATCTGTTTATGTCTGAAAATAATTTCATTGTCAGCCTGTTCACAAAGCAGTCACAGTTTAGACAACATTTTAAGTCCATGTTAAACCGAAATCATGCAGAAATGCAGTTAAAGAACTTATTTCTTCTATTTTAGCATTTGTTTTTCACTTGAGAAGTATAAACCACACACAAAAAAGGAGGTTTGGCATTAAAATAAAGATCAGTTTACAAATAAAAAGCACAAAATCAGAATTAAAAGATACAAAAAGTTGAGACTGTTACTCCCAAAGTAACTTAAGATGGTGAAATAGCCTTTAAACTTTAAAAATAATAATGAAAATTGTACAGTTTGTGGCCTCAAAGAAAGAAGTATCCTGGTTCGAACTGCAATTTATTTGTGAGGGGTTTGCGTGTTTTTTTTAAAACATGCATGTTATTTTGAATCGGATGGATGGATGGATGGATGGATGGATGGATGGATGGATGGATGGATGGGCTCATTTCTGCATTTTAAAAAGTAACTCACACCAGCATCCATCTTGGAATCCAACCTTCCATTGGTTATTGACTCTGAAGGGTGGAGAGGGGGTGATGAAAGTAACAGAAACGGATCTTTGCGTTGTTTGGTAGTACAATAGACGAGCAAAACGCACAAACAAATTTATTTTCTGGATCTGAACTACAAAAACGAGTCGGCACATTCTGTGTCAACGGAGACCCAAGTGTCATGGATGGTGGATGATGAGTCGAAGCGGGACTGAAAGCAGCAACGTAGGAGACAATCTCAGGAGCAAATAAGACTTTTAAGACTAACCAGCAAGATGTATGTAGGTGAACGGAGAACGTGACAGACAACTGAGGAAAAAGCAGGGACTGTTGGACACTAGGTGGAGAACAGGGTTCAGATGGGAGTCTCTAAAATAAAGAAACATTCAGGGGAGTTCTCAATGTCCCCGTGAGTCATGGAGGTCTTGTCACCTAAATTAAGAACATTTTTCAAGAATTTGTGTGACAAATCTGCTCTCAAAATAGTCAGAGTTGTAGGCATGCAGAAGCCTTTTTCGTTTATAACTCTAGAGTTGAATTTGACACCTGCATGGGAGCTCTCCTTATAGAGAAAACATCCAAGGCTCCAGGTCTAAATCCCAATCGATGATACTGTAAATAATATCCATTCTTAAAAATCTGCCTCTCTTTATTTCAAAAGTGTACACCAGTAGATTGTCGTGATGGTGGAGGGCAAGATGAACCCAGGGCGCAGACTCACTTCCAAGAAACTAAAATTTATTTAAATAATAAAACAGAAAACAAAGGGCTGGCGTGGCAGCAAAACAACTATAACAAAAATCCAAACGGTAGACAAAGGCGAGACAAGGCAAGGCAAAACGAGGAGGGACCAGAGACAAGACTAGAACAGAACACAAACAATCAACATCTAACCAGCAACAATGAATCGGCAGGGAGGTGGAGAGGAAGACCAAGTTTTAAACACTGGGGACAATCAGGTGAAGTGGGCACAGGTGAGTAATGAAGATTGACAACAGGTGGAGATGGGTGTTGCNTGTTATGGTAATGTGGGTGTGGCATGAAAGACTGGAATGTAACAGAACAGCATGGTATGGAAGAATGAGGCGTGGCAAGTTACTGAGGGAGGAGAAAGTGACAAGACATGAACAGGAAAAACTAAACTGAAACAATAACACAAACCGAACAAGACAATAATCAAAACAACAAACTGAAATCACCAAACCATGACAGAAACAAGACAATAATCAAAAACAACAAACTGAAAATACCAGACTATGACATAGATTTAATCTTAGACGGTGAGGCGGCTGCCAAGGTAGGTACAGAGCGGATCGAGGAGGTTGGCAACAAAACAATGTGCTCAGCCTAGAATACAGTTTTGCGAGCTGTGCACACAAAAAAAGTTGTGATTTTTTGAAACACTTTGGCATGACTCACTGCTCTCTTGATCACAAACACTGCAAATGAAAATTCAATTTTTTTTTTCGCAGTTTTGTTTCCAGTGAGACACTGGTTTGAGTACTGGCAGAGGTGATTACTGAATGAGAACAGGTGTGCTGATTACTAACAGAATACAGGCGTCATGTTAGGAGCTGGATGGAGCTATTGGGGTTTCAGCAAACAAAAATAAAATAAAACCATTACTAGATAGCCAAAGTACCAAACCTCATAACAATCCAAAGAAAACCAACCGGAGAACTTCACCATAAATCTCAAATAAAGCCAACATATGACACTGATAACTTACATCTTCTTACACAGAGCTCATAGGATGAGCTGAAGCTGAAAAGTCTTGGCTGTTGTTGAATAGCTTCAACACATACAAAAAAAAACACAAACATATTTCTAATTTTTACTGTATCTACCTCAATCAAACCAACCAATCACAGTTCAGGTTGTGTGTGTGACTCCTCTCTGCTCCTTCCAAATCAAGATAACCTTTCTGGTCTCTTGGTCTCACCCGTTACCCCCAAACAATATACCCTCCCTCCCATCTCCCCCGTCGGAGTCGTTGACGGTGACCTTTCTTGCACTCCGGCAGCTCCTCTGTGTCAAGTCTGTTTGAAAAGGCCTCTAGTCCTTTTTTTTTTTTTTAACTTTTTGTGCTGACCTCAAACACAGCTCAATATAGTTACAGCTCAAGGCTCTCAAATGCGCTCCCACAGCACCCTGTCTGTTAGTGTGTGGGAGTTTAGGTGTTTTCTGATACACGGTACATTTAAAGACGTTGTTGAGTTTACCTTGGCTGGGTTGAGGGGGGAGTGGGGGTGTTGTCAGTCAACATGCTCTGTGCACAGGGGCTTGCTGGATATCATCACCTGGGAGTCAAAACTAGCATGGAGGCCGCTTCTGTTCAGCTCCTCAGTTCACTTCCTGTTCCCATCATCTTATCTACTTCTTTATTATTTTCCTGAAAACCTCCAGAGCATCATTCTGGTTGAATCCTCATTCAGCTTTGCACTGTTGTTGTCCCGTTTCTAGTTTCCTCTAGATGTATTTTTTGTATTCCAACGACATCTGCATACTTTCAGCCGTTTTACCCTTTTCATATCAAAACATTCAGCTCAACCAGGGATAGTGTGACTTTTGGATTTTATATCTTATGTTGTTCAAAATATTTAACATATTTACATAAATCTCCCCATAGAAATGCACTGAGATCTCTTCAACTCTTTCAAACCAGTGTTCTCTTCGAAATCCACTTGTTTTATTTTCGTCTTATTATTATTATTTTAGCTTTTAGCTCCTCTTTTGCTCATTCTAAATTGTAGCTATGGTTTGGAAGCTTGTAGCTCCCGTTTCTGCTCATTTTCACTTTTAACTGCGGTTCTGCTCGTTTTAGTTCTGCTCCGCTTGTTCTAACTTCAAACCATTCGGCTTCAGCTTCTTCAACAAATTTGGGCAAAGTCATCCCCGTTTTAGCATTCACACCGCGTTTTAGCAGAAAATGCAGTTTCTCTAGTTTTGAATAAATTTCGGCTCATTTCTGTCTCTCCTCCCTCACTGCATTTCACCTTATGTGTCTCTCTCCTTCTGGGTGTAGCCGTGATTGATAGGGGTTGTTCATTTGCCCGCCGGGATGAAGGCGGCGAGCATTCTGGGATTCCAGGCAGGCTCCGTGGTGCATTTTCATTTCCCAACAAGGACCTGATTAAGTTTAGGTGCTGAGGTGAAAATGGGCTGCAGATTGGTCATTTTGTCTGCTACTGGAGTGGCTTAAAACGGCAGGGCTGGGAGTTTAGGATTGGGAAAAAAGTGCTTATTGCTAAGAGCAGCTTTTATATTTGTTTGGTAATGATATAAAGGTGCTTTCAGCTTTGGTTTTGACTTTAATGAAGGGTTCCTAATGAGCATCCACGTGAAAACCTCCAACTTCGGTCAGAGTGGCCTTTCAGCGCACACGCTACCTTCAACTGGCTTCTCAATTATCTCCAGACTTGATTAGGCTTCATTTTGCATGGGGAAATTTAGTTAATTAAATTGTCCAAGTAAAAGCTGTGAATGAGCCAATGCTGAAGAGACAGTCTACGATTCAAATGTTGGGGGAGCTTATTAAATTAAAATACACTAGATTTGACTGTCAGCGTTTAAATCTATTGGAATCCCATCCTCCCTGTTGGATCTAAAGTAAAAAGTTAATCTGGTGATGAAGCTGTTCGGTGCAATGTTTTTACAGACTGTGAAGGGAAAGCCGATTACCAGTATTTATCTTTTTTAAATTAATATTTACTAAGCAGCATCGCAATCTGCACACTCATAGATGCCCTGAGTTTTCTCTTGTTTCCATTTTTGGGTATATTTTTGAAGAAACAGATGATCATAAGTTGACCTATTTGTTTTCTTTGATCGTTTGTCAATGCATTGTTTTTGCTGACAGATTTCACTTCAAACAGAAATGACTGAAACTGTACGGTACTGTTACATGGGGGGGTGGGATATTTGCCAGGTTCTTTTCAGCAGGTTAACCCTTGAATGTTAGCAGGATTGATGACATGAAGGCTGTTTTGAAGCCTTTATGAATTGTTAGCGTACCAAACTAACAGCTGTTTATTTCTCCTCTGTTTTTATTTACTTGTAGATGAAAGAAAAAAAAATGTCTTACAAAACAGGAATTCATTGTCACAAGTCCAATACATTATAGTGTGTAACAGGGTGTTCGTGTTGCAGCTTTTTGATCAGTCAGATCACATCAACCTGTTGTGACAGTGGTATTAATTTCTCTCTTTTTTTTTTCTTAAGCACAGTCAGTATTTTAATCGAAAAGCACCATTTGACTAAAAAAACTGCCCAGATGAAATACACTGCGCTGTATCACCTGCTTGTGTGGTAGCTTTGGTGCAGGCCAGACAGCCTGATTGATAAATTGGATCAATTTAATTGCGTTCCTTAATGGAAGTTCCCACCCACCGCTGGAGCACAGAGCCATTTTTTTTTTCCTCCTTCGATCGCAATGAAGTTAAAGACCTTGAAAGGCGTTTGGCTTGATTGCAGCCCCTTTGGGGAAAATATTCTCCATTCTGCTTTGGTTCTCTGCGTCAGTGGGTAAGCAGTAGGTGATAAACACACAGGTAGTTCATCAAAGTGGCAAAAAGAGCAACTGGAGGTTGACCAGGTTTTCTTTAGGGGTGGGGAGATATCTATATCGTTTTATTATTTCTACATATTCCAGTCTACAAGGCAAACAAAAACAACTGTGACTGAAGAATACTAGCGGCATCAGAAAGCTCAAACCCTTATAGGCATTCTCGAAGATTTTTAAAGCCTGAAAACTGAATTAATTTCAAGAACTAGCAGCCATTACTTCATTCTTCCCCCAACGTGGATGCACAAAATATAAGAGTTAAGCTGAAAAAGTACGGTGAAGGAGTGAAATGGGATTTAGCATCTCTATGCTCTGACACGGCTGCAGCTGATAAGCTAAAAACATCCTTGGGCAATAATCAGCCTAATGATTTTGATCCATCAAGCAATTTGCCTAACTGTGGGAACGCTGAGTCAGCGTCCGCGCTATTGTTTTCCCACTTTTTCTTTTTCCACACAACTGTTTTTCAGTCCAACTACATCAGCAAACTTTGTCCCGTTTTAGCCATTCATACATCAAAACGTTCAGCTCATTCAGGAGATGAGCGCTTTTATATTAGGTTTGTGTAACTTTTATACTTCTCAATATATTTCACTTTATTTACAAATATTCTCCCCACAGAAGTACGTTAAGAGCTCCTCATTTCCTTCAGAGACGTTGTTCTCTTTCAAATCTGCGTCAGCATACTCGCTCGATTTTTTTTAGCATCTGTTCTGCTAGGTTTAGCTTTTAGCTCCCATTTGTCTACTTTCAGCTAGCTTTTTGCTATTCTTAGCTTTTACTTAGCCTTTTGCAACATTTAGCTTTTGTTTTGCTTTGTTTAGATAGCGTATTGCTACTTTTAGTTTTTAGATAGCACTTTGCCACGTTTGGATTTTGGCTACGGTTTGGTCCTTTTTAGCTTTTAGCTAGCTTTCTGCTTCTTTTAACTTTAACAACTCAGTTTCATCTCCTTCAGCAAAGTCATTCAGCGCTCAGCATTCAAGGTGTACTTTCACAGAAAATCCAGTTTCTCTAATTGCAGTTATGAGCTCCATCAGGAAAAGTGGCAGATCTCCGTTTTTAAGCCTCAGGCCTGCTTTTGGTTCACACCTGCATGGTACGGTTAGTTCAGACAGTGAGCCACAGCTCCGTGCGCTGTCACTGCAATGACAACTGAAAGCAGAGAAGCAGAAAAAGAAAAAAAAAACACTTACACAGACAGAAGTGATATAAGATTGATGATGTAGGTTTTATGTAAGTTTAATCAGTTTCGGCGCGGCCGTGCATGTGTCTTCTCGCGTTTGACTCAGTTCAAGTTTCAAATTAAAAGCTGCCCCCTTTCGGCACCTCCGAGGAAAACTCATGAATGATAATCAGAATCCATTATCTCGGCACCGGCAAGCCCCTTCATAAGTTAAACACAACGCAGTGAAAATCACGCCAAGATTAGCCTGCCATTTCACAAAGAGCAGCCTTCGCAGAAACTCGAGGTTTTTCTAGGCCAGCCATAATCACAGACATCATTCTCTGCAGTTTATCCCCAGAGGAAAAGGGCCTTGATGAAATGGGATGTTAGCATTTTCACAGAATTTGTCAAAGCCTCAGCACTTTGGAAGTGTAAGAGCCTGAGTGGAGAGAAGAAAGGGGGGAAAAAAAAGGTCCATGGATTTGAACAGATGAGGGAGATGCTGTCGGGGCTTTCCAGAGAGGAGAATGGAGAATGTTTGTCTTGTTGTTTGTAATGCAGTCTTGATTGTTAATTGTGTGTGTGTGTGTGTGTGTGTTTTACAGAGAGGGCATTAAGTGACTGGAACTGATGTGCAGAGATCCTGCAAACGGAGACGTTATTGGAGACAGAAATTGTTTACTTGAGTATGAAATGAGAGACAGAATTTATCTGCCTACTTTAAAGAAATAAGATATATGCTAACGGTAAAAAAAAATACAGAAATAAAACTGTCTCTCTGTCAGTTTGGCAAAAAGAAAAATGCCCATCACTTGCTGTTGCCTTGGTAACCCTGTTTTGGAATTCTATGTGGAAACCTCAAAGTGTGTGTGTGTGTGTGTGTGTGTGTACCTGTGGATTTGAATCATGAATGAGGATGTTTAGTAAATTCCCCCGGCCTTGGAGGCATGCTGTAGGAAGGTGTCGAGTTTAAATGGCAGTAAGGATTATGTACGTGTTGCGGCTTCGGATGACGTCACGATTTGATTGTGGAAATGTCAGGCACCGATCTGTTTTTTTTTTTTTTTGTCAGAGAATTAGGACTACACGGAGAGATTAGCGGCCGCTTTTAAAGGCCGGCGAGTTTAAACGCGTGGAAATAATCGGGTTGTCAGGATTAGACTCTCGTAACCTGAACTGCGTTCAGATTTTCGGACATCTTTAGGTCAGGAGAGAGCGTTTTTTTTTTGTCGATATGCAAAGACAAACGATAATGTTTCCACTTGGGTCTGTTCGTGTACCTGTCTGTTACCAAAATATCTCATGAAACTTGCAGAAAGTAAATGTTGGATGTACGCCTACAACCGTGTAACTTTTGAAATCAACCCGTTTTCTGCCCTAAGTAAAGACCAAAATGGCTATAATTCAGTCAGTTTTATGAATATCGTGGTAAAATTTGGTGTGGCTGTAGCTGAGAGTCATTCACAACACATACTCTGAGTGTGATAGGAAATGAAATTGCTGTTTTTAAGGTTTAAGCAAAATAACTGGAACTCCAGGTAGATAAATCTGGATACAACTCTGTCATTTTCCAGCATAAGGTGGTCTTAGTTTTCAAACTCTAGCATGAAAGGTGATGGGCGATATGCATTTCTTCAAGGAATGTTACGTCTTTAATAACAGCCTGGTGTTAGGCTTCCTCGATCTCTTTGAAGGTACGTAGGGAAACCCGCCTGAGCTAAAGTTGTGCTTGTAGTTATCAACAGCCGAGTGGCCAAAGTGTTTTGGACCCCCTTGTTGACCGAGCGCTGTACCACTCCAAAAGGTCAGAACGGCGTCACCATTTCCAGCGGAAAAAGCCCGCCACCCATGGTGTTGTTATCCGCTCGCACATGCACACCTTCACACACACACACACACACACACACACACACAGTCATGCTTCACGCTACTTTCCCAGGTGGAGCTGCATTGCTGGGTCTTTCCTTACAGAAAACAGGAACGACTGTTTCTGAGAAGTTCAGCTCCCACAGCTCAGAAGGTCAGAAACATTAGCTGCGATTCCATCTCTGCCAGAACCCCCTCCGCACACACACACACACACACACACTCTCCACACTCCCTCTGGATCCTTCTGTTTTTCTGGGCAACATCGGATAAACAGCATGACATATGAGCTTTGTGTCTGCTCAGTTATTGGATTTCTTTGTTGAAAAGGCTGTAAAGTCAAGTAAGGTTGTAATTTGCGTATCAAGGATGTTTCCAAAGCTTTCCAAGATGGCCGCCACAGCCAACTGATCACTGGAAACACAATTTTGGCTGTATCTCATCCAGCTTGACTTCTTTTGGTTGACTCCTAAAGTAAATCAGTTGTAGATGTACGTTCAGTGATCACTTTCTCAGAGTTTTGTTAAAATCCATCCACTGGTTTATGACATATTTTGCTAACAGACAGTCGAATGAACAAACACAGACACAGGCCTGATCACTCACCTAGTAATCACATACTTTCATTATTGTAAGTAAATCACATAAAGTACGTTCATTTTTACGTTTGTTTTTTGTTTTTCAGTTCATTGAGTTTTAAGCTGTTATTTATTTTGTTTCAATTTTGTTGCCTTTTTTTAATTTTAGTATTACATTTATGGAAGACTAACAAGTTGCTACCAGAGAAGAACATAAATGTTTCTTGTACAGAAAAAGGGATACATGTGCAGACTCACAATGATGTTTTTTTGTTTTTTTAAAAAAGGGGTTAGAGATGATTTATGTGTTTCTTTGACCCAGTTACAATAAAACCTGATTTTCGTCTGTCATCATTTCCACTTTTTCTTCAGCTTCTCTGTTAGTTACTCTTAAGGCTGTTTCAAATCTCCGTTTGTTTTTTTACGGCGCATTTCTTTTCAACGTGGAAAGTGTTCGTTGTCGAAAATGTTTAGCTCTGCAGTCTTTGCGACCCTAAATCTAAGTGGGGAAATGTAGCAGTTTTTTAAATTATTTTCAACCCCAGATTGTGTGCTGTAGCGAGGGGTTTTTTTGTTTTGTTTTTTTTTTTAACAGTAGGACAGCATTGGGGTGAAAATAATAATCACCCGGTGCAGGATTGCGATATCCTGATTGGTTTTTAATAGCTTCAGGAGAACAGTGGAGGTCTACAGCAGAACTGCAGACGTGAAAACGAGGCGTACAGTTGTTCGGCCTGGCTCTGTTCGGGAAGGGAGGCTGGCACATGTCAGAGAAGAAAGGACGGGATGGGCCACTAATTTTCTGGCCCATGCCCATTGTTGATGTTGTTGACAGCGCGGTCACCTGCCGCCTCGCACATATGGCAAAGCAGATTCCAGCCGCTAATTGGAGCCGTCAGCGTCACAACAGAGAAAACAGACCAAGCATCTCTGTTATCTCTTTTATCGTCCAACATCTCCCCTCTCCACGTTTGCGCCATAAATCACTGACTCTTCTGTTTTTCAGTTTGGCCAGCACAAAACGCCGTTGCCTGGCAACCGCAGCGCCGCGATGTTTATCCCTTTTGCAGCGTGCAGAGGTAAAGAGTCAGAGAAAGTCCGAGAGGAGAGATGGAATATGGATTAATGGAGAGAAAGGAAAAAAACTGCGAGGGCATGGAAACGCCGAGGGAAGCAGGGGAAAGATAAAGGCCCCGATCCCTCGTTCTGACCGGCCTCGTTTCAGTGCTCAGTAAAGTGCACAAATATACGGTGACTTCAGCTCTGCTGGGACGGGTTTCTGTGAACTAATCTGCTCAGTTTTGTGATCAAGTTTTAAACTTCACCCAGTATGTGACACATTTTTAAATTTTGGTTGTTTGGGGCTCAGTTTCACTCGCGTCACCCACGACTTTCGCCTGTATTTACATGTCGCAAAAACATTTCAGTTAGTTGTTAATAAATGTTTAAAGTAGTTTATCAGGTATTATCTTATGATCTAATATATTATATCAACAAGCATCAAGGCTAGACTGTTGATTGAAATGTTGAGTAAAGCCCACAGCAGAGTCGTTTTATGCATTTTAGTCGTATTTTTATTTCTCACCGCCAAAAGGCAGGCGATTGTGTTTTTCCAGTGTCTGTGTGTGTGTTAGTTTGTCTGTTAGCAAAATATCTCATGAACCATTTAGACAGATTTTAATGAAATTCTCAGAAAGTAATCATCGGATGTACAACAACCACAAACAACAACTGATTAACTTTTGGTGTCAACCCGGTTCAAGATGGGCGCTACAGCCTGTTGACCTTAGCCAACACAAAACCGTAAAAGTTCTAACTTCTACAGATACTGAGCTATGGTCTGGTGTGGTAGTAGCTGATGGTTGTTCAGAACACGTACTCTGAGAGCACTAAATCGCGAGAGATTTTGCAATATTGCATGGAAGTTGCGTATATTGGCATTTGCAAGATTTGACCAAAACGGCTCATTTCTCCACATGAAAGGCTTAAAACGCTGACATGAAAGATGGCGGGTGATATGGATTCCTTCAACGAATGCTAAACGTTTAATTTGTGATAAATGAATATTTGCATGACTTTAACTCAGGGGTGTCCAATCCTGGTCCTGGAGGGCCACTATCCTCCATGTTTTAGTTGTTTCCCTGCTCTTCAGCAGGTCTTCAAGTTCTGCAGAAGCCTGTCAATCACTAAGGCATTCAAATCAGGTGTGTCACAGCAGAGAAACATCTAAAACATGCAGGACAGTGGCCCCCCCAGGACCAGGATTGGACACCACTGCTTTAACTGGTACACATTTAAATGCAAACTTCTGAATTTCTATCATTCTCATCGGAAATCCTCTCTTTGATAGGTTATTTCATTATCTCGGCTGGGTTTGCCTCATTCTGCCCTGAGACGATGGTCTTCCATCTTGCCACATCTTTGTGTCCCTGAGACTTTTTATTTGTCTTCGGAGGGTCGATTCAAGAATAAAAAAAAAAAATGCTGCGGTTTGCTTCTCCATCTCCTTTTACCCTTTCCTCCCTACACCCCATCCCTTACTCATTGTCCCTGTTTTTTGCTGTCTCTTGCACTTTCTTCCCTCGACCTGACTGCCTCTGTCCTGGGTGCCATCTTCTGCACCTCACATTAAATCTACAGGAATAAAAACCTTAGACGGTGCTGGTGCACAGAGGCTACACCTGCATGGATAAGTAGTTACTGTGTAGACTTGCTTTACTACTACACTAAACCTACTTCTACTTTGCACACACGTGGTGCCTTATACCACATACAACACAATTAATTTGTTAAAATTCACTGGGATCAGGTTCTGAACTCAAAATTCTGGCAGAAAGCAAATCAGATCTCTTACAATGTTTAACTTCTCTGTTGCATACATCTCTGTGGTTCTGTGCTCACGTCTGCATTCATTTCCATCTTAAATCAGCTTTTATGTGCATATGTTAGTGATAGTTATCATTTTATAGCCTTTAAATTTTCTAAATTACCTAAACCCAAATAGCTACACTGCATTTGGTGATTGCAAGTGTACAAATTTTGAAAACGTGAACATAACTTCTCCACAACAATTGTTTGTTTTGATGCACTAGTAGTTCATACATATTCATTAATGTCTGCCTGAATCCACGTGTCCTTTCTCTTATCGCTCGAATTCATGGCTCAGCGTCCAGTTTGACGCTGACAACGTTTTAGTGGTAAGCAGGTGGATTAGCACCTTTAGGTTTGCTGTGCACATCTTTTGGCCATAGAGTTTAAAATGGCGTAACAGTTGACAGATACTGTTCTGCCTCTCTGGTCCTTGGCTTTCTTTCCGTCATCCCACAGCCCTGCTCTCGCTTTCATCTCCGTCTGTCACTCGCTTTCCCAAATCCTCTTGTCCTTCATCTGTTCCTTCCCTTACGCAATAATCTTCTCTGGCTCTGTCTCTCTTTGTCCCTTCCCTCCACTCTGCTGTCCTCCTGCCTCTTCACCTCTCTGAATCCTCTCAATCCTCTTCTCTCTACTTCTTGGCTCCTTTTCACTCTCCAGATCATCTCCTCTCGTCGTGTCTTGCTCCCACCTCTCTGTTTGCCTTTGCTTCTTTTGGAGTGCCTATCCTCTCCTGATATTTGTTCCCTTTCTAAAGCCTATACCCCATTCATCCATCCTTCTCTTTTCTCCAAGCACACTTCATCTCCACTCCGTTTTTTCCCTTCCTGTCGATCCCCTCCCAATCTTGACATTTGTTTGTTTTTGTTTTTTTTCTTTCGCTTCTTTCCTTCCTCTGTCTCTTAGCTCTCAGCGGTCTGTGCTGCGATGTTGATGCCGGACGTTCCCCCCTCGCTCCTCCCCCTCCTCCTCGTCTCCCTCCTGTTGCCGGGCTACGGTTGCCGGGCGGCGGACATTCCAGAGGACACTACATCAGAGTTCTCGGTCAGGCTGTACCACCGGATGCAGGCGGCGGGGGGTCAGGAAAACATCCTTTTTTCCCCGCTGAGTGTGGCTGTTGCCCTCGGCATGGTGGAGCTGGGAGCCAGGGGGGCTTCGCTGCAGGAGATACGACAGGCGGTGGGATTCGGCCACCTGCTGCCAGGTGAGAAACACTCTGCTCGTCTCTTAGAAGCAAAAGCCATCAAAAACATCTGGATACAGTGTTCTAAATAAAATATATATATATTCATTTACAATAAACACGATCCATCTTAGTTCTCTAGCAACAAGCTGACAGTTAATCCGAACGAGGCCAGTTTCGAAGCAGGTTTCTGCCATTTTAAAATGACACCCACCTCAAGTAATCCAGTAATCCAGTGATGTGCAAACCTGTATTTTATCTCTGCACACAGCTACAGTATGACCGCACCAGTCTCGTTTTGCTCTCCAGGAGTGGAGTTCTCGTTGCTCCAGAACCTGACCGAGGCCCTTCCCGACGACGACGCCCACTACGTGATTCGATTCGCCAACAGCCTCTTCCTGCAGGAAGGCTTCAGCTTCAACCCCGACTTCCTGCATCTGATGAAGAAGTACTTTCGGGCCGAGGTGGAGACGGTGGATTTCAGCGACTCGGCAGCGGTTGCCGAGCGCATCAACACCTGGGTGGAGAACCACACGGAGAGTGAGTCGGAGACAACAAAATAAAAATGATAGGTGACATTAAAGTATCTGTACAGCATGTCGAATTCTTGTTTGATCCCCTTCGTCAATAGATGCACAAATCTGTCGTTATCATTTATTTTGGCTTGAAAAAGCTTCACCACAACGAGTGCTTTTGTCGACCACAATCTCGCTCTGCGCAGGTAAGATCCGCGCGCTGCTGTCAGCAGACGACTTCAGCAGCGTGACCCGGCTGACCTTGGTGAACGCCGTCTATTTCCGAGGCTCCTGGAAGAACCAGTTCAGGCCAGAGAATACCCGGACGTTTTCCTTCAGCAGGGATGACGGCTCTGAAGTCCAGACCCTCATGATGTATCAGCAGGGAGACTTCTACTACGGTAAGAGAGCAGCAGCGAAACTTGTACCAGTCGCTCTGTGTCTGGAGTTCTTGATTTTAGCTTCTGCTCCCTGGGGTTGTTTGAAATGTTAATCTCGGATCTGAAATATTCATACGTGGAGCATTATTCTCCGTTTCTGCTCCGTGAATTCTGCTGCTTATTTAAAATTTTCCTCACTCGTTTAAACCTCCGGTATGTCTTTTTGATTTGAGCCATTTGCTCGTGTTGAGTTGTGAAATACTGTCATGGATTTTTTTTTTTCCCAACTTGCTTTTTACGTTCTCCAACAGAAAAGAGAATTATTTAAAAATATATATATTTTTTTTAACTTTTTATTTTTTAAAATTCTACTTCTTGATAGAAAATAGTAATTTTTTGTACATTTATCAAGCCTTTCAGTTTGTGTATCTCATCTGTTTAGCCCTTAAATGCAAATGATTGCAATGTCTTTCCTCAGCATCGAGTTCTGTTTTTTGTTTTTTTTTGTGAGCTGTTCTGTCAGAGACACTTGCATCATATTGTCTCTGCATTCTTACTAAAGGTTTGTGTACTTCAGTTATTTTAGCACCATCTATAAGCATGTGCTGAGAGCGCACACATGCATACACCTGCGTATTTACAGACTCAGGATGAATTGGGATGACGTGTGTGTGTGTGTTTCTGTGGTGAGCGTAGCATAGTGTGTGTGCATGTGGGGATTTATGTGTCGGAGAGCTGCGAAACAGGGACAGCTCCGTAGAGAGATGGCTGCATTTGATTTCTCATTTCATGGCATTATTACATTGTTTGCTGTATATTCTTTACACTTCATCAGCAAAAGCCGCCTGGAGTGCCACGTTAATCCAATAAAAATCTGTTGTTTTAATTCTTCCATTAAAGCTCTTTCTAAATGCCGGTACTTAAGATGTTACATCATAGTTAACAGAAGCATTCAGAGATGACGATCTCTTGGTGTGCTCACCAGCTGATGACGTGCGGTGTGAAGCAATTCTTAACCAAATAACAAAATGTGATGCTTGTCACAATCACAGTCAATAACTACAGACATGAATTAAAGGCCTAGCACTCCTTAACAGAATATATAGTATCACCTGCCACCTTCCATGCCAGAGTTTTAGACTAACATCATCTGTGGTTAAGGGGTGGACAGGGTGGTAGCCGTTTTAGTCATAAAAGACGTCACTCTCTGGAAGTGTTGTAAATGACTCTCAGCTACTTCCCCATGACAGTTTAGCTCAATATCTGTAAAATCGGCTGGGTTGTAGTCCTTTTTGAGTGACACTTAGCTGTAGTAGCCATCTTGAATCGGGCAGACTCTAAAAGTTAATTTGTCCATCCAGTAATTCTGCTATTAGACAGAGTTGACTCCAAATAGGATGACTCTTTCCTCTTACCACCTCAAATTTTAGCTCAATATCTGTAAAATTGACAGACTTATAGCCATTTTGTGTTTTTCAAGGTCAGTGGGCTCTGGCAGCCATCTTGAATCAGATTGACTCCAAATGTCAGTCAGTTGTAGATGCCCTGCTCAAAACTTGAATTTGATGACTTAAACAGTCAAAATAACTGGAATGACTAGAAATGAACAGGGTTGATGGGTGAGTAGAAACAGCTGAGTTGATTAGAGATTCAAAGCAGGTGATGTGTGAGCAGTCAGAGCGTGTGTGCGTGCCTTCATATGTGTGCGTTATTAATATGTGCGCCTCCTTATAATCAGGTGAGTTCAGCGACGGCTCACAGGAGGCCGGCGGTGTGTACCAGGTCTTAGAGATGCCCTACGAGGGAGAGGACACATCCATGATGATTGTGCTGCCTCGGCAGGAGGTTCCTCTTGCTTCCCTGGAGCCCATCATCAAAGCGCCGCTGCTGGAGGAGTGGGCCAACAATGTCAAACGACAAAAAGTGGAGGTATACCTACCCAGGTAAAAAAAAAAAAAAAAAAAATACACACACACAAATAAACAATGTAAAAACTGTCTCGTTTTGTATAAACCACTTATGGATTACGGTGTTGTTATAGGTCATAAATCAGTATATATATAGGTGGCTTTGCTTGTACTGGATACCATAAAGCTTCTGATTTTATTTTATGTTCTGTGCTTGGCTTGGATGTAGGACTGCACAATTTCAGGAAACATGCAAATATGACACGGCTGAATATTGCAATGACATTACCAGTTGCAATAAACCCAAATTTATCTTGTTCTTCTCCTTTTTTCTTTACATTACAATGCTCACAACACTTGCTGTGTGCTTTAGCATGTAGGCCATCATCACCTAAATCAGCCGAGGGCAGTGGGGTCCATCTGATGTGTGGGTGTGTGTGTGTGTATATATATATATATATATATATATATATATATATATATATATATAGTTCTCCATTGAAGAATGTGAGGGACTTGTGTTAATAGATGCTCCCTTTTCCTACTGCAATCTGCTTTTTAACTTCCTTAAAAACACTTATCAAAACTATAAAATCAGACACTTTCCTGGCCGCTCATCAAATCCTAAAATACTAAAAGGCTCCACTTTTACACTCATACATTCTGTTCTATAAAATTCTCAATTTGTAACAAGATAGAAACCCTTCATGGTATGATAAATGTCATTACATCATTTATTTTATTTCTTTAGATAAGCCCCTAAATGGAGCGTAACCTGTTTAAATGCTGTTTTGAATTTGTTATTCCTTTTGTTGTTAATCAGATCCCTTTCTTGAATTCCTAGAATCTCTAACAGAATTTATTGTTCAGGTTTAAGGTGGAGCAGAGGATTGATCTGAAGAGCACGCTGCAGGAGCTGGGAATTAAGAAGATATTCACCAACGATGCTGATCTCTCTGCCATGACAGGTCAGCAAAACGCTGACACATACTTTATAACACCCCCACCCCCCCACCCACCCACACACACCAGTCAGTTCCAATAACAAACACCAAGATACAGAAACGAACAGTAGAATAAATAAGATCCTCAAAAGCTTCAGCATAATTCCCATGTTGGCAGCAAGAAATGGGGAAGAAAAAAAGCATTTTGTTGTTTCTAAGGTAACCAAGGTAACTGGCGGTGAGTGGGCAGGTCAGTGCTGTCACATCAGCTATTAAAAATAGACCCCCAGTGAGAAGTCTACATGTATATAAAAATATATTGCAAAATACAGTATAGACTGAAATACATAGAGATATTTCACATCAAAATCAGAGCCAGGTATGAAACAATATTTAAAGCAAGATGGTGTTAATCCAAGAAAAAAAAACAACCTTGTTAGAACTAAGAGGATGATGTCGTTTTAATGAAAGTCGTTTCATTCTTAGCAGATGGGAAACTGGGATGACATTAGCTTGTTAGGCCCAACCTGTAGCCTGTTCGTATCTGCTTAAACACCTTCAGCTCGACATGAAGACGAGACCACTTGACATGCTTTCAGTCATGGGGGAAATAATTGTGCAGGATTCTGTGCATGAGCCGACTGTGTCGTGGGAACGTGTCGCTTGATGGGATCGGCCTATCGGTGTTAGTTTTACTAATGAGTACTCAAGACAAGGCATCTTCTTCTAGCTGTACATACAGATTACTCAGTGTTATGCCTTCGCTCTCCAGCCTAATGTACTTTATAAAGACAAGATGACTGGCATTGCATAACTGTGTGTGTGTGTGTGTGTGTGTGTGTGTGTGTGTGTGTGTGTTTAGATGGTAAGGACCTGTACATTGGAAAGGCAGTACAGAAGGCCTACCTGGAGGTGACAGAGGAGGGGGCAGAAGGAGCTGTTGGATCTGGTACACTTTGTTTTTCTATTTATGCTATTTTGTTTTGTTTTTGTGGTTCTCAAACAACACAATCAATTAAAGGTTCACAAATTACCATCTGTTGGTAACATATTCATATTAAATGCTTCTCTCTTTTATCTGTTTTTCAGGAATGATTGCCCTGACCAGGACTCTGGTGCTGTACCCACAGGTCATGGCAGATCACCCATTCTTCTTTGTCATCAGAAACAGAAGGACAGGTGTGTTTTAGATGCTAATATAAAACCATTTCAAGGCTTTTGTATCCATTTAATGGTAACTATACAGTCATGGGGAAGAGAACGTACTTCCTCGTTCAGTTTTAGGTTTTACATATCAGGACAATACAAATTATGAAGGTCTAAAGTTATTTAAATTTAACCTCAAGAGTACAAAAACACACCACAGAAACTGTGAAAATGAAAACGTTGTGTGCTGAAAAACTAAGCCTTGCTGCTTCCATGGGGTTTAAAAGGCAAAGTAATAAAATGTACTTGATTAACTGATGATCGTCAATGTGAGCCTCAATAAAAACAGGATTTTTTTTTTTTGCTCTGGAGCGTACAGGTATGTGTTAACACAACCCTAAGAGGAAAGACATCAGCAACCTTAAAGATGCAACTGTTGCTGCCCATCAATCTGGAGAGGGTTAAAGGTTGTTTCCAAACTTCCTGGATTTCATCATTCTATAATGAGAAAGATTATTCACAGGTGGAATACATTTGGGATGGCCGCCAATTTTCTCAAGGGTGGACATCCTGGGAAATTCACCCGAAGGTCAGACCGTGCAACGCTCAGAGAAATTGTTAAAAACCCAGAGAGCTCCAACTCTACAGTCCTCAGTTAGCAGATTAAATGTTAGAACAGAATATGAGAGTTAGAAAAAAGACTAAGCACCTACGGCTTGTTCAGAAGGGCTGCCAGTAGAAAGTCTCTTATCTCAGACCTCAGTCTGAATTATATAAATACTGTGGCAGGACCGCAAGAAAGCTGTGCAAAAACAAACACGGGAGGGGGTAAATGGGCAAAATTCCTCCACAGTAATGTGAGAAACTGATAGAATCAAACTACTGAGAAGTATTGCTGCTAAAGGTGGCGCTACAAGGTACTGAATAATGGGGTGGGCTTAGTGTTTCACACACAACTTTTCCATTTTGGCTTTATTTTTGATGAATAAATAATGAAAAAAATTAAAAATCTGTAGTGTGTTTTGTACACTTGAAATTGAGCATTTTTAGGTCCTAGTAAAGACCAGGTCATTTTAATATGTCCTGATACATAAATGCTTTCTTTTTTGAAAGAGGGTGTTCTTTGTTTTTGTCCTGTAATTATTGTATCGGTTCATTCATTTGCAGCTGCTTACATTACCGTATTTTCCGCACTATAGGGCGCACTGTCAATGAATTGCCATTTTCGAACTTTTGTCATATATAAATTGCACCGAACTATAAGGCTCATCGTCGTGCACCTCCCAATTTTTGTAACTTTGCGCGTACCGCGTGCCGCGCTCCATTCAAAATGGATGATTTCGCTGCTCTAGCGGAGCTGGTTTGCCTGTATCAGCAATTCTACGATCCCTCTATGAGAGACCACAAAGATAATCAAACTGTTCAAAACTCACGTATGGATACTGCACCAACGTAAGCGTCAAGTATAAACGCCTCCACCACTCGCTCAGGTCCACGCACCGTGCAGGGAGCCCTGCCCGACTATAACTGAGCCTTAATGCTGCAAGCGGTGCAGCTTTGTAGTTTAACCAAAGTCGTACTAAAACATCACGACTTCTTAAATATATAAGGCACTCCGGATTATAAGGCGCACTGTCGTTTTTTGAGAAAATTGAAGGCTTTTAAGTGCGCCTTATAGTCTGGAAAATATGGTAGTAATCTCTTGTCTGTCCTCCAGGGTGCATCCTCTTCATGGGCCGAGTCATGACCCCGGAAGTCATCGAGCCCAACGACCACGACTTCGACTCCATGTGAGCAAGGCGGGGGGGGGAGGCCTCTCAGTCTCAGCAAAGTCAGCTCCTGACGTCATAAATGCTACCTATTCTCTATCGCCATCTTCAGCTGTTTTATACTCTGTACGAAGAATATATATTAGCCGAATATTTAAAAGATATATTATATATTGAGGCACGGCATACAACACGTAATGTGACGGTGTTTTTTTTATACTGGAAGCTTTAAATTATCAAACACGGAGATGCAGGCAGACGTTGTAAATATTCACTACAAAGGTTTTATTTGTCTGACTTTAAATGAACACATGCAGTATATAAAAAAACACGCGTGACCCCTTTAAGTTTAGCCTAGCAGCTTCTTACGCGCATATAGATCACAAAAAACTGTTCCTCTTTAAGAGTATTCTTCTCTTTTTTTTCCCCCACACTTCATTTACATGCCGCACTGGCACTGTTTTATTGATCAGTATTTATTGCAGAGCAAACACGCCCCTCAACAATAAATCTTAGTAATATATTTGTTCCGGACAGTATTGAGACATTTCTACATTTAGTCACATGGTTTAACTGCTGATGAGTTATTATGCCTTATCATCTCTGAGTGGTTACCGAGGCAACTAGCTGGGCGTCTTGCAGGTGAGCAGGGAGGAACTAGGCCAGGTTGCCGTGGAGATGGACCGGAGAACGCAGGTGGATGTTCATGTAAGAACCAGTAACACCAGCTGTAACGATTCTCTTCTTGGATAAAATATGAATGTGTTGCCATTAAAATGTATATCCTTACATGTTTTTAAAGTGTCTGGGTTTTTTTCTTCTTCTTCTTCTTTCATTTAAAAGACATTGTAGCTTATTTTGGCTTTAAAAATAAGTTTCACTAACTATCAGCCTTTTTTGCGATGTCTGATTTGTGTTTTTAAAGTAAAAGATTTTGTTTCAATTATTATTTAAGAACAGATTAGTGATAGATTTCCAATCCCATTATATCCAAAGAGGTTTAATTATGTTTTAAAAACCTAAAACCCCCTCCATTTTTATTAGCTTTAAACCTCTCCAGCATGCAGAGTGTGTTGTACATTGAGGAATCACAGCTCACGGGTGTGGGAGGTTATTTATAATCTAAATTACTCCCACCAGCTGGGGTGATATCTGTGCCTTATGTCTTCATTCTCCTCCTACCCAGTAAACTGTACAGGAACTGCATATGGAGTACGTTTCTAAAAATACTCGATCAAATGACTAGTTTTTCAGACGTGAGAGGCAGTTATTATTCATTTACTCCTAATCTCTTTTTTTTAATACTTCAGTCATCTAATTTTGGAAGTTTTGTCTTTAATTGGGTTATAATCTATTGTCTATTCATGTCTATTTTTTTTTTTTACCTTTTCCTAATTTGCTGTACCTCATGTTTGTGTCTGCCATCGGCATGCCTGCCTTTTCACTCTTCAGAGTTAACTATTTTTTTGTTTTACTTTGAAGAATCCCTTATCATGTGTGCTTTTGGATAATCTCATTATTTTCGCTTTATCCAATTTCCCACTTTTGACTGTTCGGTTGCCTGATGACCTGGATTTGAGTTAAATATTTTAATTTACACTGAACAACATGAACTATAACTTGACAGCTTTGTGGGAATAGGCAGCACTCTATAAAGCTCCTGAGTCTGGCTTTCAGGTTCCTAGCACATTTTTAAAGCACAATTTCTCTTTTGGACATAATCATAAATATTTTTATTTTATTTTATTTAAGAAGTTGTGACGTTGCATAAAACATAAATAAAAGGAAGTAGTTTGTCTTAAATCTTCAATATATTTGTGTATTTAAGAGGGGCTTATTACTGATTTATTACATCAAATGATTTGTTGCTATTGTTTCTTTCAGACAAAACAGTAAGGGATTTCTCTCACCATATATATATATTTTTTGTAAAGATTTTTTGTTCAACTGTGAACCTAAACTTTTTCATTATTGCCAGTCTGTGCTTAATCTTTCAGTTTCTGACACAAAAAGAAACACTTATAATTCCTCCCTGAAGTTAAATTAGTGCTTTGTGTTGCTTTAAGAATAAATAAATAAATAAATCATAAGACTATTAATCATGTGGAGAGTTGTTTGATAAGCCTTATCTTTCCTCTCAGACTATTTCCCCCAAACCTCTGTAGATGTTGGGGTGGAGGATCATAAAAGACTCATAAACACTCTTGGTGAGGGAAAAAATCCACTCTCTTTCAATTCTAGGGTTTTACAGCTTTTACAAGACACAATAAAAATAAGCTGGAGTTTACCAGGTTTTAAAATGATTCAGATCCAAAAGATTCCTCTCCCTGAAAGAAATGTTCACACAGAACATGGATCTGAAAGGAAACAGGTTCCTGAACTACCTGAACAGGAACAAAAGGTTCCTTCAGACTCGGACACAGATGAAGATGATGAGGGGACGGCTGAGAGGCTGATCTGAAGATGATGAAGAAGTGCTGCTGCTCCTTTGATGAAAAACAAAACCCAGAGTTTTGGTCCATGGAGGACATCTGCCGGGTCGAACGTCTGCCTGACTCTGCTTGTGTGAGGGAGACTCAAAATTTGATTTCTCTCTTTTTTTTTTTGTTCTGTTTTTTATTTTTTCTTTTGCTCTTTTTCTTTTTGTTTGTTTTTTTTTTTTTGTTTGTTTTTTTCTCTGTTTTTTTCATTGATCTTTTCTCTCCCTGTGTTGATAGAAGCTCATATCTCTGAAGTCTGATCAGCACCTTCCAGGTGGAAATCCCATGTGCTGCATGTTTGGAAGCCTCCTCTGGAGTCACCAACAGCTCAGTTTTTGGAGAATTACTACATTTTAGCTGTGTTATAACTTAAACCAGTTTTGCAGTATTTTGGGATCTGTTTGACAGTTTGGATGTTTAAAACAATGGCAGATGTGGATTTAGTCTTTTTGGGGTCTAAGACTAAACACAGTTATGGTGCCCTTCACTTCAACTTGTTTCATTATATTTTAATCTTTTTATTTATATATATAAAATCTAAGACTTTTTGGTCACTCAATGTTGCTTGTTGCTACAAATTAATCTTACCTGTGAAGTGATTAAAAACTAGAATCTTATTAAAATCTTTTTGTAGTAAGATGTTGGTTCAGTTAATCAGGAGCTGTGGATGTTTGCAGTTTCTGCTCCTACAGTTTGTGGACTGATACTTTTAGATGTGTGACTTTTGTTGTGCTGACTCCTGGTCATGTAGAGATGTAAACCATTTGTTTGAATTTCACTCAACTTATTACTGAATAAACCTGCCTTTAAATGCTCATTTCTTTTGTCAGACTGTAACATAAAATCAAACCCTGACTGAATGCACCAATAAAAACTTTACTCCCAGTAAAAAAGACATTTTTTAATCTTTCTTACTTTTAAGTTATTTTACACTGTGCTTTAAAAAATTAAACACACATTTAAGTCACATAACACTCATTTACCCACTCAAAGGAAAATATTAAACTCCATGTTGAGTTTACTGTGTTATTTATGAGGCCCCTGGTATCTTTGGGCCTCAGGAAATTACTGAGCATTTCTTAACAGTTCAGATCACCTCTGTGAAAATGACATATTCAGAAATATCAAAAGCACCGTTCAATACATTTTATCATATTTTCTCCATAAAATAGGAAACATTAAATTGTTGACCTTTGAAAGTCTGTAAAAAGAGATAAATGCTGATGACAGCCCATTCTCAGCATCAGCTGAGGTAAACTTTATTAATATACACATATTGCACTTTGCCAAAGAGCTTATTGACATAAATATTATTTGAGATGTGATAAATACACGTTTTTACAAAGTATTTCAAATGTTTCAAATATTTTATTTAGAATAAAATGCCAGGACTGAGCCATGACCCCAGGCATGAACTGAGCCTGAGGAGGAGGAGGAGCTGGAGGAGGAGAGAAAGAGCAGGTGGAGGACTAGCTGCTTCTTTCTTTGAAAGTTCATCGTCCTCTTGGCATTTTGCTTGAATGCCGGTAAGAGCTCAGTCAGTTTTGGGCTTGAAGGAGTACGTCCTGGAGGAGGAAGCTCAGGTTTTGAGGAGACAGGGCCTGCAGCAGGAAGACAGCGTTTTGGCAGAGCAGGTACAGCAGCAGGAGGCTGGTGTTTTTAGTGGCCAGGGTCTGCAGCGTGACAACGGTGTTTTGGAGGAAGAGGTAATGCATCAATAAGTATGCTCTTTCGTTGAGGACACATTCGTTTTGGGGGGGACAGTGTCTCCAGCAGGATTGTAGCTTATTGATGGAACAGAAAACAGATCAATAAGCGTGAGCTTTTGTGGAAGACGTACTTCAGCAGTAGTCTGGCATTTTGAAGGACCAGGGTCTGCAGCCAGAGGCCGTCGTTTTGAAGGACCAGGGTCTGCAGCCAGAGGCCGTCGTTTTGAAGGACCAGGGTCTGCAGCCAGTAGCCGACGTTTGACGGGTTTTGGCTTTGATGGAGCACGCACTGCAGCAAGACCCTGGATTTTGACTTTCTCTGATGCTGACAGAGGGTCAACCTGAGGACAGAAACAAGCCTATATGTTAGTTTTCTGCTGGATTAACATCTCATAATAAAGGCTTTAATGAGCTGTAAAGACCTTATGAAATATTTAAATAAAATAAAAAGTGTTTTTTTAGAAAAAGTCCTGCATTGAAAGTTACTGACATTAAATGTGTATAACAGATTAAACACAACTAATAATGAATGATAATGATAATGAGTAAATTTAAATCGTTGATGTCATCAAATTGTTGTTTTTGAAACCTTTTGAAACATCAAGCTTTTCATGCCATCCAGTTCAGATCTCTGTTACTGGATTTAAATCTTCATATTTTGGCCTGAGAGATGACTTTAGTTGTGAATTGACCCTATATAAATAAACTGATAGAATAGTTAAATTAAGCTCAGTTATGCATTTCACCACAGCTCATCAAAACAGTTAAAACAAAATCACTCAATGAAAATGCAAATATACAACTAATATTATTAATATTAATAATATTATTAATATTATTATATTATAAAACTAATATACCACACTAAAATGATAGGAGCAAACATCATGGCTGCCCCCATAAACCCTGTAAACATTTAAAAATCATCAGTCTTTTCTGATTAGACCTTTTATAACACAAAGATTTAACTGAGGAGCTCTGCAAAACTCAGTATTTAAAATCATAAAAAAGCAAACAGGAACAAGTTATAACTTGGACTTTCAAAATAAAGTTCTCAAATACGAGTCGAAATTTTTCACTCTGTCTATAATGAGCCTAAAGCAGCAATGAAAAAGGAATTATGTAGACCTTTCAAAATAAAGCTTATTCTTCTTCAGTACCTGTTTGAGCAGGCTGTGTTCCTCTGACTCTGAGGAGATGGTCAGTTTGGAGCCGGAGGGATTGTCAGAAGTTGATGTCTTTCTTGACGTTGGGTGTCTACGAAAGACTAGTCTCAGGCTGCTGGGCCTGTTTGGGTCTGTAACCTCAGCTACAGACCATGTGCAGCGCTGGGCAGGCTGAAGAAAGAAACAATCATAAACGTTAGCTTTCTGCTGGATAAACATCTTACTAATGACTTTAATATGCTGTAAAACTTGTATGATGTATTTAAAATGAAATAAAATGTGTTTTTAGAGAAAGTCTTGTATTGAAAGTCACTGACAGGAAATGAACAGAACAGGTTCAACACCTCTGATTATGCTGACCTTTAAAAATAAAGCTTCAACATACTCTTCAAAATAAAAGTTTCATTCTTTCATAAGTTTGATTAGGATCCAAATTCCTAATGAGCCGAAACCAGCAATGAAAAGGTGGAATATGGTGTTGGATCGTATGCACCAAGAGGCAGACAATATTTAATATATTACTATTATTAGTAGTATCAGCAGTAGTAGTAGTAGTAGTAGTAGTAGTAGTAGTAGTCGTAGTAGTAGTAGTAGTAGTAGTAGTAGTAGTAGTAGTAATAGTAGTATCAGCAGTAGTAGTATCCAGTACCTCACAGTCCAGGTGACATTGCTCTGACTCTGAAGAGGAGTCTGATGGGAACCATGAACGCCCAGGGGTTTTTGGAGCAGTCAGCTCTGGTGACGGAGCTCGAAGAGAGTCGGGCCTGTTTGGATCCAGAAGCGGACTTCTCCCCCAGACGTGGAGGTAGTTGTTCTGAGGACAGAAACAAACATTTATGTTAACGTGTCACTGTAAGAACTTAAAGAAAGATTAGAAAGTTGATGTACTTGAAACCATTTGGTACAAGTTACTCTGAAAGCAGCAGATGTCTCGTTTTACTGTTGAACTCATCTTTATCTGTCCTCTTTGTCGTGTTTTAACGAGAGATAAATGGATCTGAAGACTTTGATGCTGTTCAGCTCAGATCTCTGTTGTTCGATTTGAACCTGAATGTTTTGGACTGAACTGGATTATCTGGAATCTGATCTGAACTGGACCTGTTTGCTTTTAGTGCCCTGAGGTCACTTTTGGTGCCAACAACATTCAAAATGGCCGCCACAGCCAATCTAATTACAGATAGCTGTCCCAGCCAGCTTTACAGATCTTAAACTAAAGTTTGGTGTGGTAGTAGCTGAGAATCACAACACGTATTCTGAGAGCGACTCATTAATCAAGATGTTAGCTTCAAGATTTATCATTAAACCACTGGAGCCGATCCTGTTTGTCTGTTAGCAAAATATTTCATAAACTCCTCCCTCCTCTCCTAATGAAGCTCTGGTAAACACATCTACACCTGAGTAACTACTGAAGTCAACACAATTCAAGATGGCCGTCACAGTGACATTAGCTAACACATAACTTTATTTTTAATGTTTGACCCAAACAGTCATAATTTTATCATTTCTCAGATTAAAACTCTGACACGACAGGCGGCGGGCGATATGCATTCACCCCACCCTCTGAGATTTTAGCTTCAGTAATCTAAGTTACAGTCTCTGACAGGTGTTTATGCAGATTTCTGTTAACTGAAGTTGTTTAAACTTGCTGAGTAACTTTTTTCTTGGTTGTAATCATGTAAACTACATGTTCAGGAAACATAATTAACTTTTCATTACAGAAACAATCCGTGAAAGTCGCGTTTTAAAGCCATCAGTGAAAGTTTTCAGGTGAAAACACGAAGCAGCAATGAAATCAGTCTTACTTCTTCCACGGCGGAGCCTCGTTGATGCAGCTTTTCCATGTTTTACACAAACAGATGCAGAAAAAGGGTTTTTCGCTCTGAACTCTTTGAGTAACTCTGGAGAAATGAATCTTATGTTCCTGATCGAATCTTTCAGTTTATGACGAAATAATGAATCTGGAATTAACTTTAAACGAAGCATTTTATGAAAACCTTCCATTGCTGTGACGTCACAAGAGTGACTCTAAACCCGTCATAATTAAGTGATTAAGCGATCGTGATTTACCTGTCTGTGTGTGTGTGTGTTAGTTTGTCTGTTAGCAAAATATCTCATGAACCAAAGCTCAGATTTTAATGAAACTCTCAGTAAGTAATCACTGAATAAACATTTACAATTGATTTACTTTTGGAGTCGGCCTGATTCAAGGAGGCCGCCACAGCTAATTAAACGTAGAAAACACAAACATAGCTATAAGTCAGTAAGTTTTACAGATATTGAGCTAAAACTTGGTGTGGTAATAGCTGAGACTAATCTCTAATACATACTCAAAAACCTACTTATTGCGCCTTACCTTTACTTAAAACTTAGACATTAAAATATTGCCTTCAACCGTGTTTTTTCTGTTGGCAAAATATCTCATGAACAACAGCGCCGATTTTAATGAAACTTCGAGTAAGTATTCACTAAATGAAGATTTACAACTGATTAACTTTTGGAGTCAGTCCGATATAAGATGGCTGCCACAGCTAAACAAACGTAGAAAACACACAGGCGGCTTTAACTCAGTTGGTTTTACAGATATTGAGCTACATTTTAGTGTGGTAGTAGCTGAGAGTCATTCAAATCAGAAACTATGAGAGTGAGATCGTACATAACGTTATTGTTCATATTAGACCAAAAACAGTTTTGACTCGGTCATTTCTCAACATGAGGTGATTTCAGTTTCAAACTCCTGCATGACAGGCCGCGGGCGACATGCATTCATTTAAATAATGTTACCTTCAATGTGATCTGAAGCAGACCTGTCAGCTTTGAGTCCCTGACATGACTTTTGTTGTGAATCGGTTTAATATAAATAAACTGAACTAAAAGTCGTTTTTCTGAACAGGATTGTGCGGAAAGTTGAGTAAATTTAATCAGGAATTTATTCTGATTTTAATCATTTAAACTGTTCATACTCGTCGAACAACTTGTTTTATTTGTTAAAATATTATAAACCACAGATCTGGAAATCATAACATGACTATTTAGTTTAAATTAAAAAAAAAACTTGTTAAATGAGTGAAATGAATCTTACTTCTTCCTCGGCGGAGCCTCGTTGATGCAGCTTTTCCATCTTTTACACAAACAGATGCAGAAAAGGGTTTTTCGCTCTGAACTCTTTGAGTAACTCAGGAGAAATGAATCTTATGTTCCTGATCGAATCTTGGAGTTTAGAATTTTAGGAAAAGGTTGGAGTCACGTGACTTTCCGAACGTTCTACTGACAGCTTCGTTTACTGATTATAATAATAACTTACACTGAAAAACACCTGGTTTTCTATCAAATGTGGGCATTATTTTATTGTTGTTATGAAGTTGAAGATAATCTGAATATTATTTCATCCCCAGCTGATAATATGTGGCCTTCCTGCGCTCTGCGCGTGCACGTGCGGATAAATTATAATTTGCGCTTTAAGACAGATGGAGGCAGAGCGCGCGCACCAGATATAAACTTATTGATTTCAGAGGAAAACTGAAGAGGTCCTGCAGCACGCTGACAAAAAAATAAACACATACACGTTAAACTTAACTGAAATAAAATAATAATAAACGCACAAAAAACATTAAATAAACTAAAACACTCATCTGAACGTTCAATCATAACAAACACAAGAAATAAACTTCTTTAAATAATATCATTAAACTCCTTTAAAATAAACTAATCAATTCTATGTTCATCATGTCTTTAAATACATTTATTAAAATTCAATTTAACTAAATTAAAGTTTGTTTTTTTATTTTGTATCCTGGCTGTCCTGCTGTGTTCGACTTGTCTCTGCTGGGAGGAGTTGGACATTGTAGGGACAGGACACAGACAGCTCTTCAGGACAGTGACAGCAGTCTGTCACTCTCTGCCTGATGATGGTGCTGCTGCAAAGGATTCTGGGAGTTGTCCAGTGTTGCCAGCAGCTCCTTCAGTGTCCTCCACTCAGCTGCAGACCCGACTGAGTCCAGCTGCAACAACAGAACCAGCCCTCCTCTCCAGCCTGTCCAGACGTCTCATGTCCCTCTCCTTGCTGTCTCCTCCCCAGCATAGAGGAGGACACAGATGTTAAAGGACTCCTCAGGACGCACAGGCGGTTTTGTCCCTTATTGTGGGGAGTCTCCATGTTCAACGGCTAGTCCAGTTTGTCATCCAGATGAAAATGTCCTGACCACCTCCCAGATGGACACGAGAGGTGAGCCTCGTCCTTTCAGAAGTCCACCAGCATATCTCCTTGGTCTTGGAGGCGTGGAGCTGGTATGGGTCACACAGGGTCATGAAAGAAGGAGTGGAGGACGGAGGAGTGGCTCACCTCTCACAGGCGGTCAGGAAGGCAGCTGCCATCACGACAAGAAAAGAACAAATACATAAAAATAAAGAGAACATTGACAAAAATCATCAACTGATCAGAGGGGAGATATTTTTTAGCTATATTTGTACCAGACAGATGTGCACGCAAACTTTAATCACATCAGTTGCGCGCGTTCCCGTGAAAGCTGAATATGAATTTTTTTGAGACGGGCTCGCGCAGCAGCGACCCGTAGCGTCGCTCCTCCTGAAGCGTGTTGCCAGGCAACCGGCAGCTTGGCGGTCACGCGCAGCAGCTCCAGCCAGCAGCTCCAGCAGCGTCTCATTCACGCACACAGCGGCGGCCCGGGACGGCCGACTTTCTCTCCGCGAGCTCTAACGGAGACAACGGGCTCCAATGGGTAACAACTGCCGGGCTACAGCGCAAAACCGAGCCGCTCGCCATGCGCTAACAGAAGCCAGGGGGGTTGACCGCAACGACAAGGCGTTTGGGACATGTCAGAAAGGTGAGCTGAACTTTTTAGGGTGGCCATTTTGTGCTCGCTAGCTTGCAAAACTCTTCGCTAGCCACCTATTCCCCCAAATAGCTTCTGTTTAGTCGACCAGAAAAGAAACAGACAGCATAAATAATACAGGCACCAGTGTCCACCTATCACCTGCGTACAGGGACTATTATAAGCTAATAGCCTCTGCTCCGGTGTCCACTGGTGCCATGGCAACGGGTCCTAATCTGCATTGTCAGGCCCAGTTCAGTGTAACTCAAACCACCCGGCCGGTGGTCAGGGCTCCAGCACACACACACACACACTGCTCATATTACTTCAGCTTCCCTTCAAATAGGTGTGATACAGTACCACATAATCTGTTTTTTTGTTTGGTTTTTATTCAATCTTATCTTTGTTTATTGTTTCCCTTTTGTCTCCATCAGTTCCTCAGGCGTGAACACTCTCAGTGGCAGTTTCCCTAAATCCCACTCGTCCCAGTTCTCAGAGGTTGGAGTCACACGTGCAGCTCTCTCGGTGGACCCCAGTCCAGATTCTGGACTGGTAACTACACCTGTAAGTCACACACACACACACACACACACACACCGGTGTGTGTTCACAGGACCGTTTTGCTCCTTACCCTCAGTTAAAGTGTACTTATAGTTATCTGTCTCCATACCCCTCCTCTATCCATCCCTCCTTTCTTATCCAGTCCTTTTATTTTTTTTAGTGTCTTCGTCCCTCCTGCAGCCAAGCCTGAGATTTTTAGCCTGTTTTCTGCTCTTTTCCCCTAAAGCTTTCAGGCCCTGCAGATCTTTTTTTTTTTTCATCCACCTGCTCCGTACAGACCGCATAGACATTTTTTTGTCGTCTAGCTCATTGTTTCTGGCACCGCTAGAGGTCGGTTCTGTTTAAGTAAATCATCTATTGCAGTGGTTCCCAAACTTTGCGCCCTCCGACCCATAAAATAGCAGTGACAAAGGTGTGTGACCCCATCTGTTGGCAGTTTAAATATCCAAAAGTGCTAACGATCCTATTAAATAAGACCATAATGACAACACAAACAGTCTTAGCATCCATTATGTTATTTTTTAATTTATTAAATGACTTGTATTTCAATTCTCTTTAACAATTATGGTGTAAATATATCATAAAAACTGGGTTTTTAATTGTAACTTGATACTTGGAGATTATCTAAGGACCCCTACTTGGTGCTGGGTGACCCAAATTGGGGTCCCGACCCCAACTTTGGGAATCATTGATCTATTGCATTATATTTTAGTGTCTGCAGTGTTTGGGATGTTTAGCGTGAAGTAGCCGAGCAGCTGTCAACTGAGCCCCGGCTCATTTCTGCACAGGAGGAGGTGTGAACTTACTCGGGTAAAGTAAGGGGAGGGCAGGACGAGAGGAAGTGGGGTCGAAAAGGTCGAGGAGGACATAAGAGTTAAAGCCCGCGCCTATTACAAAACGCAGCTGCTCCAGGGTGAGGGCTTGTTTTACGCCCGAACATTCCATCACTTCATTCAGCGAAACGTAGCTATACTGGCTGATTTGCTTGATTTGGCACGGTGGAGAAGCGGTGCCTGTGCTGCTTCGAGGCTGGGTAAGCGAGTCGGGAGCTCGTATGCGAACGTAAAGCAGGGTTAGGTTCGAGACACAGTAGAGCGGAGACAAGGTGTCGTTATCGGGTCATAAAAGGGCTGCAGAAGCGTTTGTGGATGACCTTCATGGTGGCTGGTTTTGGCGTACTGTAAGGTTAGATTAAGAAAGATCCACTGATTGTCACACACCTGAGTGTGTGAAATTTGTTCTCATCCCCTGAGGGAGTGGTGAGCAGCAGCGGTGCCACACTTGGGAATCTAACCCCCACATTCCAACCCTCAATGCTGAGTGTCAAGCAAGGTGGCAATGGGTCCCATTTTTACAGTCTTTGGTATGACCCGGCCGGGGATTGACCTCCCAGTTTCAGGGCGGACACTCTACCACTAGGCCACTGAGCTGGTGGCTAAGGCTAAGTGTGTCTCTTTATTTTATTCAGCTTTCACTCTGCTGAATGTTAGCCGAGAACACTTTGTCTGTGAGGGACTTTCGGTTAAGCTTTGGGAGAGGATTCCAATCTTTTTTTTGTTTTTGTTTTTTTTTTTGCGTTCAAAGCACGCTGTGCCAAATGGACGTGCAAACGGCGTGCGTCACTTCAGACCTCGGATCTGATTACGGGATGCTCCGCTCGTGCTCTCCTCTCACGCAGACTGATCACATCGCTGGCCTTAAACCTCTCCCTCCTTCTCTGCTCAGCTTCCATCGAGTCGCTTCCGCTTCGTGTCGTGGCATCGCCTGGAGCAGTGCAACGTCACCGGTGACCAGCTGACCTGCCCCCGGGTTAGAGAAGGTGCGCCTGACATGAGAAAAGCACCAGCGTCACCTCTGAATGACCTTATTTTCTTCATTGGTGGTGTGTGTGTGTGTGTGTGTGTGTGCATGTGTTTGTCTGTCTGTTAGCAAGATATGTAATGAACCCCTGGACTGGCTTTAATGAGACCCTCAGAAAATAACCATTAGATGCACATCTACAACTGATTAACGTTTAGAATCAGCTCAATTCAAACTGGCGGCCACAGCTATTTGACCTCAGCAAACACAAAGATAGCTACAACTCTGTCAGCTGTACAGATATTTAATTAAAAGAGTGAGCCCCAACTCCCACTCCTAGCGTTAATACATTGTGCAAGATCTTTGTTTAAAACCTTAGCATTAACTGTTGGAGTCAGCCCTGCCTGTCTGTTAGCAAAATATCTCATGAGCCGCTGAACGGATTTCAATGAAACTTTCAGGAAGCAATCACTGGGTGTACATACGCAACTGTTTAACCTTTGGAGTCGACCCGGTGCTGCCACAGCCAATTGACTTTAGCGAACACGAAAATGGCTTTACTCAGTCATTCTGAACACGTTCTCTGAGCATTAACTGTGATCGTGCATAATGTTACTTCCACGATTTCACTGAGCGCCTTAAACTTTCAGTTTTTAGGCTAAGATGAACTTAGTTTAAAACTCCTATCAAGAAAGGTGGCGGGTGATATCCTTCAAGGAATGCTTGGCCCTAATGTATACCAGGAGTCTCCTTGTTCATGACAATAATTTGAACAGTATTAAATCTTTTTTTTTTACCTTTTTGTCAATATAAACACAAAGGACCATCAGAGGAGGACCTGTTTCTGAGGCAGGGCGCTGACCTCTATTTGGATCGTGGAAGGAAGAGGAGAGAAGAGGAAGGCCAGAGATGGGAGGAGAGACTCCAGGAGAACTGGGAAAACTGTTCGGTACGTAAACCGGGGCTTAAAGGTGTGCAACGCAGGACAAGAACAGGGAATGAGAAGGAGAGGAGAAATCAAGATTGTTTTTTTTTTGTTTTGTTTTTATTTTTGAATCGCCTGCTTCTTTCCAGGAGTTGAATCTCTCCTACCAGGACTTGGGCGATCCCTACCAGCAGGATAACTTTTTCCGCATCCTTCGGAGGTTGATCCGTGTGGAGAAGCTACAGCTGATCGACAACTCTCTCACCAACCTGAGCTCTGTACGTCTGCCAAGGTGAATAAGCGCCGCCACAGCCTCGTTAGCCGCTGAGCCTTTTGTTCACTGGAGGCAACCGATGCCATTCAGTGCTGCTGAGTTTTCCAAGAAGTCTCAGGCAGAAACGTCCCGATCTGTTCGGTAATCATTCTGCCGTTCCTCGTGGCTGCATCGAGTGCATTCGAGTGGTTAAAATGGAGAATAAAGTTCTGTGAAGCATTACGGCGGACACTTTTCCACTGCTTCAGGTTCAGCTTGTAGGCTGCATCTGTGTATGCTCTGCTGTGATATAAGCATTTCCCAGATGGCATCCCTGGCAGCTTTGGAACTCACCGCACTCCTTGAGTGGTTTAAATTAACATGTAGTTAAAGAATAACAGCTTTGGAGCAACTATTTTAAGGTTCCGAAACCAGTTTTAGGAGCTTAATTGTCCTGATTTCCTGTTTTCCTCCCGTTTGTGACTTTTATAACTACTTGTGTTTGATGCTTGTTGTTTTTCTTATTACTTACATAGAATGATCACTGTGACTTTATAGTACTTCCTGTTTCCATGAATGTAAAAAAAATCTTTTTTTTTTCTTGTGCCTTTAATGTTGTTTCAGCTAATCTAAAAAATAACAAGGTGATTTATTTTTAAATCTTTGGGCAGGTGCAGGATGCTGAACGCGCACCGTAACCACCTGGTGTGTCTGCGTCAGCTGCCAAAGCTCCCCGCGGTGGAGCACCTCTGTCTGTCAGAGAACGCCATCAGCTCCCTGGAGGGGCTGGGAGCTCTGAGGAACAGCCCGCTGACATCCCTAAACCTGACCCGCAACCCCGTGACCTTCACTCAGGATTACCGTGCACGGTGAGAGGATCAGAACGAGATGCTTAAACAAGTGGCGGAGGAAAAGGTCCCCCTTTTTTCAGCTCGCCTTTCATCCCGTCTCTCTCCTTTCTCTTTGTGTGCAGTGTTTTCTCCTGTTTGCCAAATCTCCAGGTCTTGGACGGCATCTCCAAGATGCCGGAGGACTCGGTGCCCCCCAAACTAAAAGGACCCGAAAACACCAGGATGTGCAACATTTTTTGACTCTCCTCCATGGACTGGATGTGTACAGACTGGTTCTCCACTTCAGCAAAGAGCTGCACACTCAAAGTGTCAGCATTCTCCTCAGTGGAAAACAAGCCGGGTAACATATTTTTGCTTTTTTTCTAGCAGTTTTTTTTTTTTGTTACAAACTGTCACAACTGTGGCACAGAGACTTAATGGTAATGTGCACTTTTTTTATAGTCACCAATAATTCTGCTCAAAGTTTTCAAATAGAGACCTATTTGTACACATTAAAGAGATATTTTTTTACACTCGTGCATGTTCAGTTTTTGCCTGAGCGCGGTGCAGCGCAGAGACCGGAGCTACGCGTTGAATGATCAAGGTAAGACCCGGAACCGGACGAAAGGGGAGAGCTCGACGCCTCTCTGGGGTTTGCTGAGCCGACACGTTTGCACGCCTCGCTGCTGCAGCAGGCCTGCAGGACAGCAGGACAGAGTCTCATTAGACGCAGGTGCCTAGATCAGCAGCGAAGTCAATAGAAACGTAGCTTCTGGGTCTTCAGACGACGCTGGGAGGATGAGACGAGCAGGGATGTCCGCTTTTGAGACGTACCAAATATTTAATGTCCAGACTCCTTTTGGATAAGGGCCTCTCTTGTCCTCCTCCTGACGAGGTAACGACCCGTGGGCTTCAGTCTCACACACACAAAACAGCCAGTAATCACTGACTGGTTTCAAAGCTCTCAGATTGACTGGATTTATTACTCTATAAAAGTCCTCACCCTTACTATTAAATGTTAAACACCTCACAGTCCCTGAAAGAATGCATGTCGCCTTCGTGAGCATACTTTATATCTCAGCTACTATCACACACAATTTCACTCAGTATCTGTAAAACTGACCTAGTTACAGCTAGTTCTGTTTTAACACAGTTCAATTAGCTGTGGTGGCCATCTTGAACTGGGGTGACTCCAAAAGTTATTCTGTTGTAGATGTATATCCAGCGCTTCCAGAGAGTAAAACCCGTCCAGTGGTTCAGGAGAGAATTTGCTACAAGACACACACACACACACATGGGTAAAAACATCGTCCGCCTTCGCCTTTTGGCGGCGGGCAATAACTGCACGCAGGCTGACAATAAATATAAAGTGGTGCTGAGGAGGGAGGAGGAGGAGGTTTCCTTTATACACTAATTGCGGCCTACCTCCTGCTGTTGTTGATTTATTCAAACGTTGTGGCGTTCGGCTCTTCGTTAATAACGGTTTCGCTTTCAGCATTCACCTGCGACATGAACACACTTTGTTATCTGATATCGCGGGGCACGAACGCGGCCACACGTGGACATAAACGTCCACGATGAGCTGCGTGCCCCCACACACACACACACACAAACAGCACTCCAGCCCTCTGTGCTCACAGCAATGCAGAGAAACACAATTTAGCCAGCGAACACTCCCTAACAAGCATAAAGAGCCCGGCTCAGACGAGCAGTTACATGCCTCATTAGGATTTGTTTAAGTGTGGAAGACTGCTTGGTGCGGCTGGGTGTTCCGCGCAACAAGCTGAGGCTCCAGCTGATGAATGAGAGATGCTGCGGGATAATGAGCTCAGTGGATCTTTATGTTGCCAACGGGATCCAGGTCAAGCAGAGCAGCTGCTCTTTGAAAGTGTGTTTGTGTGTGTGTGTGTGCGTTGGGGAGGTAGTCCTTCGTTGCTATCACTGCTGCTGTGCAGGACTTCTTCCTGCAATGGGTTAAAGTAGAAGAGAAAGATCTTTCTTGCAGCCAAAACGACTGTGCACAGAAAACAAAAAAGTTCCACAGCTGAGAACTTTAAGCTTCCAAGTAAATCTCGCAGTGGTATTAATAAATAGAAGGCGAGATAATCTGTCGCGGGTGTGTGGGCTCCGTGTGTCTCGAGATAGAGTTTTGGCTCCGGGCTATCAACACGTTAAATTTACCCATGCCTGCTAATCCATCCATGAAATGACTGAGGGGAGCGCTAGAACGTGAAGAAAGTGGAGGAGTCATCCTCTCCGCCGCTGCTTGGTTCTGTAAAATAACACGTGTGTGTGTGTGTGTGTGTGTGCGTGCGTCTCCCTGTGGCCCGCTATTAGCAGAGTAATGAGACACCTGTTAGTGTCGCACTCCTCCGGCATCCTGCTGTCCCTCTGGGCCAGGGAAATCAGCAGTCTCATAACAGCAGAGAGGATGGTGACAGGAAGGGGGGTGTGGGGGGTGGATGAGGAAGACCCACAGGGATGATGAGAGGAAGAGCAGAAACCGAGGGTGACGGTTGGAGGGATGATCTGATTGAGAATGTGCGGTTGGGATAAATGTTATTTATTAGAGGCCTTTCGTCAGCCAGCCTCGTCTCTCTGGTTTGCCGGTTTATTTCCCGTGTGAGCCATTTTCACCTCCCAGGAATGGAAGGCTGGCAGAGCTCAGGAATGGGAACAGGCGGGGCTTCCGATGCAGATTTGAACAACTGTGTGCCCGTGATACAGAAAATTAAACCTTTTTTTTTCTCCATTGTTTTAAAAACTTATTAACATTAACATAAAAAGAAAACATTTTCATGATGTTTCTGCCTTTATGTCTGTTAGTTAAATAGCTCATGGATTTGAATGAAACTAATTATTGGATGTACCTCTACAACCGATAAGCTTCTGGAGTCAACGCCATTCAAGATGGCTGCCACAGCCAATTAAAAAAAGGTTATAACTCAGTCAGTTTTATAGACATTGACCGAATATATGGTTCGATGAGAGCTGAGACTGATCCCCAAAACATATTTTGAGCGTTAAAAGTTTGCACGAGACTTTTTTGCGGAAAAAGACGCTGTCTGTCTGTTAGCAAAATATTTCATTGACGACCAAACAGATTGTTTTTGAATCTTTCAGAAACTAAACACTGGGTGATCATCTACAGCTGATTAACTTTTGGACTAAATCCAATTTAAGATGGCCGCCACAGCTAATTGACATTAGCCAACACAAAAATGGCTATGACTCAGCTCAGTGTCTATAAAACAAACTAAAAGTTGACGTGGTAGTAGCTGAGAGTCATCCACAACACATAACAGAGAGATTGAACACCGTTTGATCAAAAACGGCTACAACAACAAGATGATGAGAGTCTAAAAAGGCCGGCATGAAAGGCAGAGGGCGACGCAGGGTCCTTCTTGAACTGCTAGGCCTTTAATAGAGATTTATAATCATGTTTTAGTTTGAATGTAAACAAAAAACAACCCTGCTTGTACTCAGAAAGCCTTCACTTGGTTCAAGAAGGCGTAGAAAGATTAAAACATAAAGGAAATACTGGGTTTGATTCATCAATACACCCCTGCACACACACACACGCAGAGCGACTCCACGGATGATCGATTCTTGTCAATCTCTCCCAGCTTTCTTCCAAAGACAGACTTCGACGGCACATTTACCTGTATTCTTTTTATTCCAAACACCCAACATGGTTCAACGCGGTAAAAATCCCTCATTTTGTATCAAATATAACAGGTGTACAAATTTACAAATATTTTTACTTTACATTGTACAGTAGGCTGAAAGGGTCCTGCAGTAAACTGCGCTCGATCTGTGGAACTAATTCACACCAGCAGCTGACTGGAAAGAGGCCTGAGCTTGTCTCCCTCCCGCCACGTGAAAACTCTTTCCTAAACGGTAAAATGGCTGGGACAGGCAGGAAGTTTCCATGAATGAAAAGGCACATGTCAGCGTGACGCTCAGCACTCAGAGGCTTCAGCAGAAATGTCTCTTTGATTGGCATTTTGCAGAAAAATCCTGTGAAAGCGCGCCGGCGAGCCCGCCTCGGAAAGCTGGATAAAGTCATCGTGTCAAACTACATCCGTCAGGGATGATAAAAAAAAAGGTGACACCTTTTCTGATTGTCAGAGTTGTTTCCATTAGCAATAAATAACAAAATGAGAAAAAAAAGGTCATGATTGATTGGAATGTATGGTGTAAAATTAACAACAAATACAATCTTTTGCATAAAATGAAACAAGGCCTGAACAAGAGGACAGCATTAAAATAAAACATCTGCTTTTTTTTTTATACACACTTAAAGATGGCACACAGATAAAAATACATTCACTGAACCAGCTGGACATGTAGGCAAACGTGACAGGAATGTAGATTTTAAAAAAAAATACCAAAAGGAAATGCAGAGTAAATAGTTTAAACCGTTTAAAAATGTGTCCGTTTCCACAGTGTAGTGTTTTCATTCCCGATCTTTCAGGCCAAGTTTCCAGAGTTCCTTTAGTGGAACTCTGAGTGTTTCACTGGTTTCATTCCTTTCGGAAGGACAGACCTGATTGGCCGTACTAGCAGCCGAGCTGTACGCTCGTCCTACATTTCTGCCCTCCGATTGGTCCTCTTATCTCCGCCAGCCGCGTCCTCCTCTACCTCCTCCTCTTCCTCCTCGTAGTTCTCCTCCTCGTTGTCCTTTGCCCCGTTTCGGTGGTTCCCCTCCTTTCGTGGTCCCTCCTGGTTTTTCCCATCATTCTGAGGGCACAAGCACGAGACGTGATCTATTGGCCTTTACACACACGCTCATGGAAACATGGGTGAACGTAAATATTTCAGATACTTATGAAGCTGGAGATTCAAACTCCACTCAGGTTTAAAATACAGAGGAGAGGAGAGGAGAGCAGAAACAGTCCAGTCTGGACTAAAATCTGCTGAAGTGACCTGCCTGCAGTCCAGACCTCTCACCAATAGAAAACATTTGGCACATCATAAAAAGTCAAATCCAGCAAAGATGTGTTGCTTTCATAAAATTAAGTTCCCTTTTTTTATTTTAACTTCAGTGTAATTTTTTTGTTTTGAATGTAAACTTCATTATTACAGATTTCCATCGAAGACGAACTAAATAAACCAAGCCCAGGCAAGAACCCAACACGCTAATGGACTCAGCACCTGGCTGACCTCATTTACCACGACTTGTTGGGGCTCGGCTCAAATTACATGGATGCAGCACAGACACAATCGAGCACCGGTGAATCCCCGCACCGTCAGTATGCCAGGAAAACAGAATTTATGTCATATTTATGTTTTATCTGCTTTGTTGATGCTCCGTTTAACGGTGTGACGCTGGAAATTAAGTAGTGAGCGTGCTGTGAATAGACCCTTTGGAATAAAAGCAGATGCTCCAGGTTTGGGGTGAAAGTGATCTTGTTGATAGTTATCAGCTTCACCATGTTGCTCTAATTGGAAGAAAAGGGTGCAGTTCCCTCAGCCACCACTAGATGCTGGCTCTGGGACAAACGAGATGACAGCAAAAAGTCTACATCCTACATCACAATATAATTAAAACTAATGAAGGAATCGGACTTGTCTCTTAGCAGAGGTGTGTTTGTTATCTGTCTGTTAAAGGCCTGCTGAAGGATGCAGGTCATTTCATTGTTTTTTTTTAACAGCTGGAGGCTCACCTGATCTGCGTTCTCTTCATTATATGGATCTTCTTCAACTCCCTCCTCTTCTTCTCTTTTCTGTCCACCAGCTATGTCCTCCTGGGCCTTAAGGAGGATAACGTCAGTACAACATACTTACAATGTCGTAAACACAAATGGATGATTGTCCGGCTGGTTTGGGTCAGTTTGAGACAGAATGCTCGCAGGAAGTTTAGTTTTCTACACACTGATGTTTGGGGCTAGTTTGAGCGTGCGTTACCTCATCTTCCTCCTGGTACTGGTCATCCAGTGTGTCTTCCTGTTGATCTGGGTTACCAGCCATCTGAAAGCGCACAAATCCCAAATCATTGCTGATCCTTCCTTGCTCACCTTTCCAACCTTCTGCCCACTTCCAGCTGCTGCAACCTCTGGAGCTTCCTTTTTTTTTTTTTTTCCTTTTGCATCCCTGTCCCCTTACTCACCACCAGTTCCTCCTCCACCGCGGGCGCTCCGGGTCTTCGGTGAGCGTTGATGTGCTGAGCAGGCGCTACCGGCTCCTCTTCCGCTTCCGGCCCTTCTTCTTCCTCTTCAGCACCCCTGTGCGCCGGATGCTCGTCCTCTGCCTCCTCGAACTCGTCCTCTCCCTGGTTGTTGGGGTCGTCCTTGGGATCCACTTCACCTTCGACGACAACCTGCAGAAAATCGGAGGGAATGAGTCCGATCCTAGAGATGACGAAAGTGGCCGACTAAAAGAAGATCAAAGTGGAAATGGTGCAATAAATATGGAACAAGTGCATCAAATTAGGTTAGAATGTGACATAACTGTAGGTGTGTGCATGGACAGACAAATACAATATGTTTTTATAGACTGATGAATTCATGAGAACATAAATTCACTGACAGAGGCAGCTAAAAATCACCTGGTGTGGTGGCACCCCGTGATCTGCTTCTCGTTTCTCCTCTTCCTCCTCATGTAACATGTGAACTCCTCTCACTGCATAAAGAAAATACATGAACAAAACGCAATACACCAACCCTGCTGCTACTGTACGGCTTTGTGACTGCATCAGGCTTCAAGATGATCATTCAGAAAACACTCTGAGCTACATTTGAGCTCAGATCTGATTCAGGATATTGAATAAGCCAATAAAAGCCTAATCTCTAGTAATTAAAGTCACATTTTATTTTTGACTTTTTAATCTCATAAAACTACTCATTTATGCCCTAAAATTACTGAAAACAGTTTGCATTATTTATTTAGCATTTCGGGGTCTATGAAAGTGGAAAATTAGCTGTAAATTCCCCTCTGCTGCACCGCTGAAGCCTTTTCTTAATTTATAAAATCTGCTGCGCTCCACTGCGCCGCTCCGTTCCACTCTGAACTAGTTCAGCTGCGTTTTCCCTCAGCTCTGGAACTTTGTACCCTCATTTGATATCCTGCGTTGGAGTCAAATGTGACCTCCACCTTGTGTTAGCATTTCATACCCACGTGCCTAAATTTTGCATACCACTTTTTCTACCCAGCTCTAATCTCAACCACATGCAAAACAGATGAGTAGATTGTAGCTGTATAGATTGCTCGAAATAATCTGTTGCCAAGGTGGGTACAAAGAGACCCCTCAGTAAGTCCAGGTATATATGAAGTGACTAAAAGTGAAACACAAAAGAGCTGCAAAGACAACAGTACAGATCCTCGCACTGCGACTGAACACAACCGTTTACAGAAGCATCACGTCTAATACAGGAAATCTAATGTTGCTAAATGTTACTGTTATTTAAGAAGAATGCATTCACAAAAGATGCAATCATTCATTTGTTTTCACTTATTTGTTTGTATGATAATTTAAAAATTGTGAAGCAGTGGTTCCAACATGGACAATGGTGCTCATATCCTCACGTGTTCAAACCAGAAGCACCAAAGGGTCATGTAAACAAAGTTACACTCAGTTTCTTTATGCTGATCAACAAGTATTTACTAATGAGTATTTGTCTCACCTTCCTCTTTGTTAGCGTGATGATCTTCTCCTTGAATGCCGTTGTCCATATTCTCGTACTCTGTCCTCTTCCTAAAGACGGTGTGAAAAGAAAAGAACTGTCTCTGCTCCAGAAGTCGCCCCAAAAACACCTTTGTTTTTGTTCTCTTTACACCGCTGCTGCAGTCTTAGTTTGACAGCTGTCTGCTGAGTATTCATTAAATATTTAAATGCATGTCACGGGTGTTTCACTTCCTCTTTAATAAGACACATTTGTTCTTGCAGATTTATAGGAATTTCACAGCAATGTTTCTCTGAATCGGCACAGTCATTTAGAATAATTTGAGTTGGAAAATGAAACAATTTAGATTAGCAGAAAGGAATTTTCTCCTCTAATTAATGAATTAAACTATGTCAGTCTATACCAGCAGTTGATTCTCTGTCTAATTAAAGTTTCTGAGCAAATGACGTGAAGATGAAACACATCATGTTTAATTCAATTTATTCTCATTAAATTAAAACTGGTGCACTTGTTTTTTTTTTTTCTTAAGTCACTTCCTGTCTGATTCCATGTCTAACCTTTGGTGCTCCTCCCTCAGCAGCTGCTCCCGTCTGTCGGCCTCCTTGTGTTGCTGCTCCTCTCTCTGCTGCTCCTCCCTCAGCCTCTGCTCCCTCTCCTTCAGGACCTTGTCCCTCTGGGCCTGCAGGACCTCCTGTCGCAGCTGCATCTGCCTGCGCTCCTCGGCCCGCCGAGCCTCCAGACGCTGCTGCTCCTGCTGCTGCTCGTAGGCCGACTTCAGCTGGTGTCCCTGGGCTGGAGCCTGGTGCTGCAGCTGGGCCTCCTGATGCAGCTCTGCGCGGGGGTCCTTACGGGTCACACCAAGAGGAAAATGTGTATGCGCGCAACTTTTGAGTGTCAGTCTCAGTTTAGGCGTGGCAGGATTGTGTAAAGCAGTCCTTACTGGCTGTGGTTGACGTCTCTCTCGGTCCAGGGCATTCTCATCGAGCCGCTGCTCCTCCTCCTCCTCCTCCTCCTCCTCCAGCTGCTCATCTGGGGGCTGGTCCAGGTCCTCCTCCAGCTTCTGAGGCTGCCCTGCTTGAGCCATCTCCTCCTCTGCCAGCTCCCTCTTCCTCTCCGCCTCTCCCTCGCCATCCTCCTCTCTCTCAGAAAAGGCGGGCTGTGACACAATGGGGTGAGACACAATGTCGGATCTGGCCTCGGCCTCCTTCTCCTCTTCCTGATGGTCCAACTAAGAAGAAAAGCCACGAGAGAAATGTTGATATCGTTTACAGTATACTGTTCCCTCAGGCTCGTCTGCACAAAGACCTCACACTTACCCTCGACTTGGTGTCCCAGTGAGCCCGGGGATCTTCCTCCGCGTGCTTCTCTTTGTGACTCTGTTCAGAGATGGCATTCTGCTGGGATTCATAGACGTGGGGCACGGGTGGAACGGTCACTATTTGCAGCTCCTGACGGACGTGGTTTTGCTCAGGCTGTGCCCCGTTTGGAGTCTCCTTCAGCTTCTTGTACTGATCCACCTGTGCCTGGAGAGCGCAGCACACGGCAGGAGGAAGGGTAAATCGTGGGAAACCTCTGTGATGCGATATGATCACAACTGTTTAAAGAACAGAGTCTCCAGTCAGGTAAAAGCCACAGTAAACCCAAATGAGTCGCTTGACACCATTACCATTGATTTATGTGCGTGTCTAAAAGCAGGATTTTTACACTAAACTGCAGAATGATGGTTTATATTTTAATAATAGTGAGACACATAAACATGACAGGATATTCTCAAAAACAGCCCAGTGATTTCTCCAATCCAACTAATACCATCTCAATAACAATGTAAAATTAAGTAGAGTTAAAAACTGAAAGTACTAAGACTTTCTTAAGGTATAATTTGTATGCAACTCTTAAGATGGCTTGCATTAGATGCAAGGGATGCTCCTAAATAGCAACTGAGTTCAGAACTAAATGTCCACCAAAGCACTGGTTGTGATTTATATGTTTATTTGCATTTACAGTGAGATCCAATCTCAAACTTCATCCATGCCGGGACACTTTGTAACACCAGGTAGGAAGCGAAGGGCTCGGAACTTGTGATTCAGACGTTCAAGACAAATCGCTCCGGAAACTTTTCACCTTTTTACCAAACTTTTCCTGAACAGTCTAGCCTAAGTACTTGAAGTCCTGCACCTCTGTGACCTCTGCTCCTTGTAGCCTCACTGTTCCACCTGCCTGTTTCATTCACACACATGTACTCTGTCTCGCTACGGCTGACTTTCATTCCTCGTCTGTTAAGTGCATGCCTCCATCTCTCCAGGTTCTCTTCCACCTGTTCCCTGTTCTCACCACAGATCACAATGTTATCTGCAAGCATCATAGTCCATGGGGATTCCTGCCTGACCTCATCTGTTAGTCTGTCCATCACCAGAGCAAACAAGAAGGGGCTCAGAGTCGATCCTTGATGCAGACCCACTTCCACATTGAAGCTATCTGACACTCCTACAGCACACCTCACCTCTGTCCTGCTGTCCTCATACATGTCCTGTACCAGTCTAACAGACTTCTCTGCCACTCCAGATGTCCTCATATAACACCACAGCTCCTCCCTCGGCACCCTGCCATATGTTTTTCTAAATCCACAAAAAAATTATTGCTTTCTAACCCGATCCTAAAACCCATTTGAACACTGCGCGATGTTAAATGTGAGAAAGAATCAGCTTTCAGTGAGAGCTCTTCACACCGTCATTTTTTTTTTTAAGACACAGCTACTTTGTCATTATGCAAAAACAAGAACAAAAACTCAAAACCACATCTTTTGTAAGAATGCGGAATAAATGCTGAGCGCCAAATGACTTTGCTGAAGAAGCTGAAACTGACTTGTTACGGTTAAAACAATGAGAACAGAAGCTAAAAGGTGCAGAACTGTAAATTAAAGCAAAACTTATTTTTACTCATTGGCCTTCAACCCCACTGAGACTAGATTTTACTTAATTTTTACTGGTATGTCGTTCTGTTGTGTTTGGAATTGAGCTTTAACGCCAGCTGTGGCTGGCGTTAAAGCTCTATACAACTAAAGTTGATGATGATGCTGGACAAGAGCAGGAGTTCCAGTAAAACATAGTTTTACAACATTTTAACACATTTAGTTTAATCAAAAAGTAACAGGCCTTTCAAAATGATTGTGTTCTCAGCTCATATACCATAATAAGGTGTCCAGGTTAGGGCTACAAAATCTGAACGTTCCTCCTGTTACTTTGTCTTGCCTCAGCTGGCCTTGTTTGTAGCTCTCTGGCTGGTTAGCTTCAGTGTTTTCTACGCACTGCTCGGACTAAACCGACCCCCCACCCACCCCCCACCCTGCAGCAAAGTAAAGAGTGTGTCCGTGGTGTCCAACCAGCAGCACTAATGGAAAGCAGGACAGGCTCTAAAACCAATTAGCAAATGCAAGCAGACAGAAAGAGCAGCAGGAAACAGGAGGAGGCTGAGTGAGTGAATGTCTGTCGCTGAAGACGGAGAGGAAGGCAGCATGCTCAGTGAATCAGTCAAGCATTCTGCAGGTTATTAAATGTGTTTCTAGAGGGAAAAATAATTACTGGAAAAAAAACAACAACCAGCACCTCTGGCATCCTCCGCATTTTGTACAGTTCTGAAATACACACTTTCTGCGCTAATAAGAAAATTATCACTGCAAGGTTGGATTTCTTGAACGAGATGAAAGAAAATTTAAAAAAAACAATCTCTTAATCAGCTGTTGTGTTGCAGGACTGCAGGAAACCATGAGGCTGTCGGCTCCTCACCTGAGCTATAGCCAGCGCACTCTTGTGGTCCTCCAGTGTCAGTGCGAGCTGGTCGTGGGCTACCTTCAGGTCCTGGTGCTTGATCTGAACCAGGAGCAGAAAGCAAACGCTTAAGAGTCACGGAAGGTCCGCGGCAAACTTATGCTTTTTGTGCCGGAAAATAGCTTTGAACAAAATGTAAATTAAATGTATCTTTAGAAGAAGGAAACCTGAGCAGACTTGCACAACGGAGGCAAGACAAACCTGTCTGACTCCTCCTCACCTGTGCATCCTGGAGCTTTGTGTGAATGTCATGGTGAGCTTCCCTCAACTTCTTATTTTCCTCTCTCAGGTTGTGAACATGATCTGTCAGAAACACAACACGCGTTAACAAAAGCCTCAGATTTCAACAGACGTGAAACAATCAGAAGAACTACTTTGTGTTAGTGGCTTCTTCATACACATAAGAAAACGTTAAAAATGGGCATCAATGTCAATTTTTTTAAGTTTATTTCATGGACAAGCCCATCCACCTACACATACACTTAAAATACCACAACAACACACACAATAAAATCCTTTTACCGGTAATTAGGAGCGTATATTGTTCTGTTATGACATACATTTCAATTCCATGAAACCACAAACGGTTAAATCACTTCATAATTATCACCTGCAGCCATAAAAAGCCATAAAAGGTGTGCGAGTCGCTCAGAAAGTATTTACTGGACGTGTAGCTATGACTGCTTAACGTTTGGATTCAATCCAATTAAACATGGCCGCCACAGCAAAGCAATCTTAGCAAACGCAAAAATGGCTCCAACTCAGTCAGTTTTACAGTAAATAAATGTTACTAGATGTGCATCACATTCAGTGTTTTCTGTGTTCATTCTTTTCTCAAAGTTTGATGTTTCATAATTGGATTTTTGTGCAAAACAAAGTATAACCACAGCAACCCTGTGGCCACAAACTCTCAATTCGAATCTTTGTTTCGGATTTTTTTTTCCCTCCTCCAAAAAATAAACACTGCCAAACAAGTCAAGCCTAAAAAAGTGTGAACTCAATGAAAGGATCCATAAAATTGAAAAGTTTGCAACAGAGCCCTGGCAGATGCAGTGATTATGAAAAAGGTTTTTCTGTGTGAAACCTTCACTGACTGATCTTTTTACTTATTAGGAGTGGAAACTGTCCAAAATGGAAGCTCTGCCGTACATTCCAACTAATCAGATGAGCATCCACGCTGAACTCAGCTGTATTTTTAATAATAATAATAAAAAGACTCATCGGTACCGTTGAGTTGGGTGATTTCCATCTGTTTGGCCTGCTGCAGTTTACTGTAGCGCTCCCTGTGTTCGTCCAGCAGCCGGCCATGGTCCTCGCCCTGCACCTGGTGCTGCTCCTGCAGGTCGTAGTACTGCCTCTTCAGCTCGTCGTGTTGATTCTGACACAAACAGAGGAGGAGGGCTTAACAGCGACACCACATCTCGAGCGCGGGCGCGGGCACACTGGTGGGAGCGTTTGGCTCCTGGTTACCTTTAACATCTGATGCTGCACTTGTAAAGAGTTGTATCTGCTGTTGGAATCTTGCTGTTTGAACAGAAAAGCCAGGGTTAAAAACCGCTCTCTGTAGTCCAAACACACAGAGAAGAAGCACGAAAACATACCTTCTCTTTGTTCAGCGACTGTTGTGCTTCCATTTTATAAACCAAATAATCTGCAAAACAACAAAATTCATTTGAATTTGAAACGAAAATAATAATTGTAGGGATTACAGATTACAGATGTATGCATTCAACTCATAGTTATAACACGTATAGCCTGATGTTAATTATCACTACAATGAATCCATAGAGAGAATTAAGTTTAGATGATTTTTTTCCTCACCTTCTTTGGCCCTTTTGTGCTCCAACCTCTCCTTCTGAAGAGACTTCTCCAGCCGGGAGCGATGCTCATACACCACTGCACAAAAACAAATAACATGGAAGAGGGAAAAAAAACCAAAAAAAACTTAAATAAAAGGGAAGGTAAAGATTTAGTCAGTGTTTTTTGAAGTCTGCTAGGCCCAAGTGTAAGGAAAAATCAAACACGGGGGGTTTTAATACACAAAAATAAATAAAAAGTGCACTGCCATAAAAACACGAGCTCACAGAAACCCGGGCGCCTGTTTCAGGGAGGCAGACAGAGAGACGGTGTGAACTTTATGGTTGATGCGACAGCCAGGCGTGATATTTACTTAACCCGACCGTGATCTCAGGAAATCTTCTCTCAGGAGAATCCTGCAGATGGAGGGGCTGCCGAAGGGTGTGTGTGTGTGGGGGGGGGGTGTTCTGAGGTGCTGTGACCTGATGGCTGGTGTCTACTTCACACACACTGGTGAAATCTGTATGAAGTGGGTCTTTGTGAGAAAGCTGATTTTTTTTTAAAGTTAAGTATAATTTCCCTTGACTAAGGCCTTTCTATTTCTGGTAAAATGACTCTACAACACCTGATCAGAGTACACAGAGCTGCGCAGTAACCACCAGGAGGAAATGCCATCTCTTTTTAAGGAAACATCAAATCTTTCTCCAAAAAAGTCAGAAACAAACATTATTAACATATACGAGCTCATTGTGTCCTTCGAAAGCCGTATTGCTATAAATGACTGGAGATGTAACCTATTGGAAAACCCAATCCAACGACTGCGGCCTGACATTTCCTGTAAGGTTCCATAACAACGGCACAAAAGAAAAAATTCATGTTTTATACAAGTTATTACAAAGATTTGATTCAGCGGCTCTTCAGAAACTTCTGTTAACTACTAGTGCCCGGAGAAAAAGTAAAAGAAAAGCTCCAAGAAGCTCAAGTTTGACATCGGTTAAAAGTTAGAAACAATGACTTTATTTAAAGAAACTAGCATTTCTTGAAGGAATGCATATCACCCGCCTGAATGCCAAAGTTTGAAACAAAGTCTCACATAATACGTTAGCACTCGTTGTCTATCCCTCAGCGACTACCACATTGTATATGTTAGCTCAATTTATGTCACACTGACTGAGTTATAACCATTTTGGGATTTGTCAAGATTGACTGGCTGTGGCGGTCATCAAACGTTAACCAGCTGTAGATGTACATCCAATGAGTACTTACTGAGTTTCAATATATCTGTCCAGTGGCTCATGAGTTATTTTGCTAACAGACAGATAAACACACGTGTGTGTGCACACACACACACTCACACAAGCGATTACGAGTGCCTGCTTTTATGGTTCTGTGCGATAACAGTTATAAAAAAAAAAAATAAATAATCACCATGCCAAGAATCTTTACAAGAGGATGATGTGTAAAAAACTGTGAAAGATCAAGTCCAACGGTCAGCCGATTACAGGCAGCAACAATCTGTAGGAAATTTTATAAAGAATTTTTAAAAAATGGAAGAGAACAAAATTTTGAGAGGGACCTTAAATTTTCTTGAATTATTAAAATTCTATATGATAAAAACATAAACAAAAAAAGATAATATCACTCCACAAAGTCCGTGATGGACATTCACACCCCTCCTTCTAAGGTCTTACAAGAGAAGAGGATACATAAAAATAATGTAGTTCATTTGAAAAAAGGGTCAGGTTTTCATGATCCTCTAATATGAATAAATTACACGGATTGAAGCACACAGGGTACAACTACATGTACGTGTATGACATTGCTATTATTTACCCTGCCAGTCACCAGAACTTCACTAACATGGAGAGTTCGGACATCCTTTACAAATCTGTAGAAACCCTGATTGTACGAGTTTATTGCTTTCACTCCTTGTGTAAACTAAATAATTGACAATGTCGTAGTGCGGAATGGGCGGCACTAGCAGTCTTCTGCATATATATTTTCCTCACACAATGGTAAAGAGTAAGGAAATACCTGGATATAGTTTGCCTTGACGCCATCGTTGTTTAGTGCTTACCTACCAACACAGCGAAAATCTCTCTTCCGGACGAGACTTGTGTTGGAAGCAGCGTCAGATTAATCTTTGTATCATTTAGTTCAGATGGCTTTAACTGGACTACTACCACAAAAAAACATTCTCATTTATACAGAAGACGGAAATCCATCGTGGCGGCAGGGAACTTTACCTGAAATTAACTTCTGGTCAAACTGTAACTGTCTGCCTTGTTTCCAACATGTGGATATCCAATGATTAACTAGAAAAAAAAAGAGACGGACACTATGCGAGGATTCCCAACTTCCTTCTGCCGCTGAAGCGACAAACCTGATGATGTAGCACATATTTCCACTGAGCAGACTCAACAAATCTCTCAACGAACCGCTGGTACAGGTAAGCTTTGATAGTTCCACGGCCACTGTAATATTGAGGAGGATAGGTTACCTACGAAAAAATAATCAGAGCTAAAACAAAGCTTTCCTGAACATTCAGGCTTCAGAGTTGACAGAAACCACAGCGGAAGCACTAAAGGTTACATCTATGTAAATATCAAAGCAAAGCAGGCGAGAAAGTGGAAATTAAGTGTGAGATGGGTGTGTTAATGTGTTGATAAGAGGTTCTCACAAGAGATTCATAAAGACAGAGGACAGAGAGGCATGTCCCTGGTGCTGAAATAAATTTGTCAGCTGTAAGACCAAAAAATTAAAGAGGTTTGGACCGAGACGGACCTCTATGACAACATTGGACACCATTCTTGATAGGAGCGTAGAGGCTGAGCACACAACCACAAGCTTATATGATCAAACTGAAATCACTGGGTGGAGGTCCGGAAGTCACTTTGTAGGCAAGTGATGTGGCAAAAAGAGAGACTGGGAGCATCTAAATGGTAATCTGCACACTTATGAGCATGAGAAGGACAATCTACCCCATCAGTTTAACAGTAAGAAAACACAAAAGGAGAATAATGAGAAAGATATTTATACACATTGAGAAAACTGTCCCAGTGGCTATCAGTTCAAGAGTGGAAAAAAGGGACAATCTGTGGTCCAAGAACTGGCTGAAACTGGAGCTCTGTGGGGTTTAAAATGACCTGAATCCTCACTTACTTACTTCCACAGAACGTAGTAAACACACAACATCAGACTTTATCGTCCATGACAGCAAGCAGAAATGACTAGAAATTGTTTTGAGCACATATATCCAGAGGCAGAGGAGGAAAGAAACAACTACAGATAAAAAAAACTAACTAATATAAAGCAGGTTACCTGTTTAAAACAGCTCTTTGAACGAGCTCGGTTTGGAGAAACAGAGTTGGATTCTGAATGGACTGAAGAGCCAACAGCTAGTCGGCGCTGGGCCCAACGTGGACTGATGTCGTCTTAAAACGAGTCCAGTCTCAAACGTTTCACTTTCAAAAGGACGACTGTTCATCTTTAGGGTATACTGGGTTAAGATTTACGTGTCCCTGCTCTATTTTTCATAAACAGAAAGCAACATCTGCAGGTTCAGGTTATGTAAACAGAACACACATCGTACCACTATGATGTCTTCTGGTCTCAAGGCAGAACGTGACACAATTCATGACTAACTCGTTGACACGCCGACCCCGTTTTACACCGAGAACTGTTCCCTAAGAGAAGCGAAACATGTTCTTCACTGCATTTACGTAGACCCGAAAAGTGTCTCTCGTGCACACACACACACACAGAGGACTATTAAAACTAGGCCTGTGGTGGGAGTTTCAGACAGCTTTGATCAAAAAATGTCTGAAAACCTCACTAATCTGAAGCAACACTAAAAAAAAACAGATGCTTCAGTTCTTCTAAACGGGGCCACATCGAAGACATTTACTCTGGAGTTAATGAAGCTACTGAACTATGAAGAGTACTTAGCTTTTATTTCAAACACTACCTCTGCATTTTGGTGTAGTTTTGATAAATAAACGCTTAAAAGGTGCAATAAGTTATTGTTCATCTCAAGCTGCAGCTGGTGTATTTGTCCAATTTCGACTGGTAGAAGGTTTTTTTTCCTTTTAATTTACGTGCTTAAAAGTAAAATCTTGGAATCGAAAAAGGTATTAGTGGTTATTTGACATAAATGATGTTTTTAATTACTTATGGCACCTGAATAAGTTAGTTTAGATTGCATTTCTACGCTTTCTCGTCACAGAAGCTTGACACGAGAAGCTCGTGCAAAGGTTTCAAAGCTTCCTGCTCTTGTGGCAGCTGCGGCTGCTTTCTTTCAACCATGTGGTGGTTAATGTTACACACTCAGGTAGATCTTTAATCAGGGATGTTAACCCGTAACACACCGACACTCAGTGTGAAGATTGAAAGGCAAAGACATCTGGACATCCTTGAAATTGCTAGAAACTTTGAGTGTGCAAATTCTGTTCCAAAAATCACAGTTTTGTGGCAGAAACAGCATTTCTGTGTGGGTGGAAGACTGAAACAAACAAACAAACAAACAAAATTACATTTTCATATTCACAAAACGCTGCTGCCAGGTGGACTGAGCCTCTTCTCAGTAGAAGATGGTTTTAGGTGGGAACTCTGGCAACATGCTGTCCTTAAAGGAATGCTAGGCCTTTAATCTCCTCTGTAGCATTTCCAGTTCTGCGGAGAGCACTGATCTAATTTTTGCAGCCGAGTTCGTTTAATTTGGGCCTAAAAATGAGAAGCCCCGAGGTCTGTGAGAGTGTGAAATTAAAAAAGGAGCACATTTTGTCAGAGTGCTTGCATAACCGCAAAGTGCCTGTTGAACCCTTTTTAAAATCAATAACAATCGCCAGCCTGTTGTTACAAAGTGTAACAGGAAATCAATACGGCTGGCGCGCGACCCACAAGCCGTGGCCAAGCTCTGAATTTAGAGCGAGGCAGCATTTAACTGATGGCTGCAGATATCAAAAAGACCCGGGCCTTGCGATTGGCCTGATTGCTCCATCAACTTACAATGAAAGTTGTGGGTGCGGTTCGCAAGTTCACAAGTTCAGCCACAGAAAATGTAGCAAGCCCACTGCATTCAAACCATAACGTAGCACTGCCACTCCGTCTCTCACACCACCAGCTTGGGGAAGTGAAAACGGGAACATTTAGTGAAACGTTAACCTAAAGCACCCTAATCTCTGCAGATCTAGGAAAGCTGACAAAACCACTGATTTACATACAGGAAAGCCTGTCATTTTTATCTTGGCAACAAAACGCAACAATCTCCATTCATGAGCAGACCTATACTCTTACACACACACGGCAGGTTGGAGCTTAAGGGCAGATCTGCGAGCCGTCTGCTCCACAAAGCAGCGGGGTGGGGGTGGGGGGCATCGAGAGATGATTGCCGGTTGGGTGGATTAAAGGCTGTGTTAGATGATCGGGTCCGGAGTTTGCGCTAAAGCCCCAAACACATTCTCTGACTTCCTGATAAGCCATTTAACCTTGCTCTGAAAGTGGGGAAAGGCTCTCCGCCCAGCTGGTAACTTTAAACGCGGGGCATAATGGCGCGATGGCGTGACATGAAACCTAACATCCTGTAAGCGCGGAAGAGTGTGTTTACACCAGCAGAGTAAATCAAGGAGGATACTACGACACATCGCTGTTTAAACTGCCTGCAAAAGGTGGAAGGAGCAAACAAACGTGTAATACAGTGAACATCTAGGTCCCTACTATTCATGAATGATAATGTAATAAATTGAACTAGCATTCCTTGAAGGAATTTGTACCACCTGCTAACTTCCACAAAGACTGAAACAAAGATCTTACATGATCTGTTAGTACTCAAAAACATGTGATGTGGATGGATGTCAGCTACTACCACACCACATTTAAGCTTAATATCTATAACACAGACTGAGTTATGGGCATTTTGGTGTTCGCTGAGGTCGACAGCTGTGACGATCATCTTGAATCAGGTCGACTCCAAAAGTTAAATCAGTTGTGGAGCCGATGATTACTCTCTGAGTTTCATTAAAACCCATCGAGTGGTTCACAAGATATAGATATTTTGGTAACAGACAGAGAGAGAAACGAACACAGACACACAATTGTATTATCGCCTTGTTTTTCATGACAACAGGTGATAGTTAAATTGATGTTTCTTTACTAAGAAAAGCAGAAAAAACTTAAAACAGTCTAAATTCAAGCTGATGTGTTCAATCCATTCAGGTCAGTGCTACAAACAGGACTAACTCAGCATCATTTTTAAATAGTGTGCTTTATAAACAACCTAATGTTGCCCTTATAGCATCATGATTTTCCACTAATAGTCTTTTAATTTTGAAGAAATTCATGCTGATATAAGATGGCGTTACAAACAGAATGCAGTTAAGTGCAAATAGGTTCAGACTTCAAGTAAACTGAACAGCTCCACAAAATAGTATCACATGTTGAAACTTTTAAATTGCGCATTACATTCTGCTTTTTAATTAAATACCGTTTCAACGATTTCTAGATCACAGTGTTTAGTTTTAGGAAGTTAAACCGGATCTGTAATTGAAGAACGTGCTTGGGACGCGAAGTTAAATCCATTATCAAGTACAACAGACCTATCTTTGTCCGGGAGGCTGGGCTGGGCTTTATTGCTGCAAATTAGAGCCTTCGTCCTGCTTTGCTTCTGCACAATAAAACAAAAACAGCTAACGCTTTCATCAAGAGCAGCAGCCATTCAAAATTAAAATTGCACATGCCATGATGTTAAAAAAAAAAGGAAAAACTAAGAAAACTTTTGAGAGAACTTCCTGAAAATGTTAATTTGTGCAACAAAACGAGTCAAATCTCCTGAGATTTGAACAAGTTGGTGGTAAGTAAATCACCTCAGTGTTTTGTTCTTTGATTATTGTTTTCATGAGAAAACTTGCGTTCTTCCTTGTGACTGTCACTTTGAATTTGCACATTACTACCTTGTCACAAGGTAGTAATGTGCAAATTTATGGCAAAAAGTGCAGCAAACTCTAATTAGATGATCTGCTTCCCACTACGTGTTGTGCTGTGAAAAAGGTATTCGCCACCTTTCTGTTCTTGCTTTTGTTGTCACACTTACACATAACCTGAGTAAGTAGAACGTGATTTTTTTTTTCTCCTAATGCTGGTTTCCTTTATTAAAGGAAGAAAGCTATCCAAACCAACCTGGCCCTGTGTCAAAAGGTAACTGCCCCCGATCCTAGTGACTGGCTGTGTCACCCTTGGCAGAAACACCTGCAATCAACCCACAATGAGTTCTTCCACATGGCCGGGGAGGAACTTTGCTGCTGTGCTGCCGATCATCGTCCTGCTGCAGAACCCACATGCCCTTGAGCCGGGCGTTCTCCTTCAGGATCTTACGGCAGCAAGTCGTCCAGGTCCCGAAGCAGCAAAGCAGCCCAGACCATTACACTGCCACCACCAATATTGACGGTGAGAATGAGGTTCTTTTTCTGAAAGGCAGCTATACTTCTACGTCGGATGCAACGGGATGCACACCCTCCAAAACGTTCTGCTTTCGTCTCATCTGTTCACAGAATATTTTCCCAGAAGTCTTGAGGATCATCAAGACGTTTTATTGGCAAATGTGAGACAGGACTTTGTGTTCTTTCTGGTCAGTGGTGGTTTAAGCCTTGGAGATCCGGAACAAAGATATATTTGTTGTACTTTCTTATTGTTGAATGGTAAACTCTTGGTTTAATTGAGGGAAATGAGGCCTGCAGAGGTTTAGATGTTACTCTGGGTTGTTTTGTCACCTTCTGGATGAGCCATCGGTGCAGTGTTGGAGTAATTTTGCTCGGCTGGCCACTCCTGGGACGGTTCACCACTGTTGCATGTTTTCTCCATTTGTGGATAATGGCTCGATTTAAGTGGTTTCATGATTCTACAGGTCTGGCAGTAATCAGACCTGGGTGTGGTTACTGAGACTAAACTCAATTAATTCACAATTTAACAAGGAGAGGCAATTACTATTTCACATAAGGCCAAGTTGATTAGGAGAGCTTTTTTCCCTTAATAAACAAATCTTTTGAAAACTGCATTTTGTATTTACTCAGGTTATCTTTGACTTACATTAATTATATATTTATATGATGATGTAAAACAGAAAAAAGAAATTTGTGAGGGGCCAAATGCTTTTTCACAGCATCTAATTATGAAACTCCTGGTTTTTGAAAGTACCATTTTCACTACAATGTCTGATTGTTGCAAACCGTCCCTTCATGTGTGTAATGGTGAGCAGCCAGGAAATGTCACTGCGGTACATAAATGTGCCTCACTGCAGTTTCGAAAAAGACTAGCGACAGCGCATCCATTTCCTGCTCCGTTTTTCCAGATGTGTGTGGCGGCATCAGCAGATGTTCATGCTGACCTCCGGTGCGTTACATACACTGTTAAGACAGCCACGTGACTGTGTGACTCAACCAACTGTAAACACAGCTTCTGAAGGAAGTGTGTGGTCTAACTTAGCTTGTGCACTGTTCAAGAAGGAGCTTTGTGGTGATTAACCTGCGATCCAAAGATTAGGAAAGCCAGATGAGGTCAAACACAGGGCCAGTTACGGTCCTGTTTGGTCCAACGGAGGACAGACAGTTTCAGACACTTTGACACTTTCGTCATACATTTTATATGCTGCAAAAGCAATAAAACAATGCTTTTATTGTCTTTCAGCTGCAGCTGGCAGCTCAAACAATCAAGGCCTCAACTAATGAGTGAGTATCTCAGATTCATCACACTATTTTTTGTAAGCAGATATTAGTTTAAATCTACAAGCAGATATTAGTTTAAATCTACAAAATATAGATGACTAAAATACACATGTAAGCGAGCTCAAAATCAGCAAAGAGGTCACTTTTTTGTTTATGCAAAGAACTTCCTGGGTATTTTGGTCAAAATCATACGAGAAATTCTTTAAAACGTATTTTCTGAGTATTCATCTGGTTGCCGAATTGAAGTGTAGTTAGTAAAAAGTCGAACTGAGATCTAAACTTTACTTTACAGTATGTGCATATTTGCCAGCGGAGACAAAACCGATTAATTCCTGGTTTCGCTAGTGGAGTCTGGTCAGACGGAGGTGCTCCGTCCTGCCAACATTCAATCACTTCTCCGCCAGTGTTTACCTTGGAGCTGAGCCGAGAGGGACTCTTGGTGCTGCTGATACTTCAGTGCCATCGCCTCGGTCCTCCTCAGCTGTCTGTGGGTCTCGTAGGAGATCATGCCGCCGTACATCACCCCGCAGACCACGGTGACCAGCAGCAGGACCTGGAAGATCCTCCGCTGCCTGCGGGAGCACACCCCGTTCCCCATGATGTTGGAGCCGCAGCCCTCCCCGCCGTCGGAGCGAGAAAGCCCCGTCTCTGCCGCTGGAAACTTCCCGACTCAACTTTTTTTTCTCTCTCTCTTTTTTTTACACCCCTCCTCTTACTTTCCCGAGCATTTCCAGCGCTAAGTAGCTGCTTTCGTGTGCATTTTTTGTCTTCTCTTCAACGCAGCCTTAGTCTCCGCTGAGACTTCAAAGTAGCCGCTCGGACTTGGTTTTTTGTTTTGTTTTTTTTAATAGTTGTCTGATTTCAAGTCCTGTTTTGAAAAACAAACGGAGGTCTGACGGTTCTCGCTCGCCTCCTTCGCTCCTCCTTTAACACACCCGAGTGTTTCCAGCGCAGTTCAGTTAAAAGCTTGCTAAAAATATATATACATATATATATTATTTTTTAAAATATCAAGTCCGGGACGAAACCCCCCCGAAGTACCTTTAATTCTAGTTACGTGTCAGCCGAGCAGGGAGGCAGGAGCCCGCTGCCATCGAGCCGTAAGTCCGCAGGAAGTCCCGCCTCCTCGGTCACAGAGCGCCCCTCTCCCGCCCTCCCATTGGTCACATCAGACCTCCATCAAAGCAGCGGGCTGGGTCTTACCTTTACACACATTCAGCAGACTCAAATTACAAGTTTAACGCGAACACCGAAAGAACAGCAGCCTTTAAACTTGTAATTCGACTGTGTTTGTGCGCAAAGGTGAGACCCGGGAAAGCTCCCTTGAACGGTCCTGACTCAAGGACCATGTTACACGTAACTGTGCCGATAGTTTTCAGAGCAGGGTGGGGTTTCAGGTAAATTCACCTGGCTTCAGTGTGTTTGCGCCAAACAGGTACAAAAGTTTAAAGGGTTAGGTTAGGCTTAGGGTTGCCAGCTTTCAGAAATTAAAGTAAGGAACACCGACTGGACAGGGCGGAACAGAGGGTACTTTTCTGTCTGGATAATGTTCAGCTGTGAGAAGTCGTTTCTCCTGAGAGTGTCATTAAGGAATGTTTACCAGACAAAAAGAGTTAAACAACAACAACAATCAGTGTTTGACTTCTTTTAGCTTTTTTAGATTGATTAGGTCCATTAACTTCTCATCAGTGACCATGATTGACTGCAGCTGGCAGTTTCTCTTTGCCAGCATAAAAAGAATTTGTTTGACTAATGCTCAGAACAATAGGAATGTCCAAGAAACTCAGCAAAGATCCAAGAAGAAACATAAAAGTTGGGAAGATCTTCTTGAGCCATTTCTAAACAACTTAAAACTCAGAGATCATCCATTCAAACAACTGTATTTTAGTACAAGTTATCCGGATATGTCACCACTTTGCCAAGGTTCAGAAGAAGACCCAAACTGTCCCCCTCAGTTGAAAGGAAATTGCTTCGGATGTTTCAAGTTCTCTTAGCCAGGAACCAACAAGGCTCAAGCCTGGGACATCGGAGTCACTGTTCATAGTGTCATCATCACCGTGCACTGAGAGGGTGCTGACCCAGAAAGACTCTCCTGCTACAGAGATGACACCCTTCAGGCTCGACTGTCCACATGGACGAAGCAAATGCCACCCGGAGAAACCTTTTATGGTCAGACGAGACAAAGACTGAGCTGTTTGCCACAGTGACACGAAATATGTTTGGAGGAGTCAAGGTGGGGCTTTAAAACCTAAGAATAATGTACTACTGTATCGAGCACGGTGGTGGTAGCATCATGGTGTGGTATTCATGTATTGCACTGAGCAGGTAATGAAGAAGGAGGACAACCTCAAAAATCTTTAACTCCACATCAAATCAAAACTTGGAAACCTGGACAAATTTGGATGTTTCAGCAGGACAACGATCCCAAACACACAGCAGATCTGATTTCTGATTGGATAAACCAGCTAATATTAATCTTCTAGAATGGCCTTCCCAAAGCTCCAACCTCAATCCTATAGATTCTTTTTTAACTATGCTTAAAAGCCAGAGCTGTGCCAGAAAAACAACTAATTTAAATGAACTCTACCAATCCTGACAAGAAGAACGGGGAAATATTCAGCCAGAATTTCACCAGACATTTGTTGATGGATACAAAAAGAGTGGTCAAGGTGCAACTGGCAAAGGAACAATTAACCAAATATTAATGAGACATATGTATATAATTGAGCCAGTCTATATAATTTTGACTTTGTGTAGATCAGAGAAAATCCCCGATAAATTTCAACCTGTGCACCCAAGTCTTTGTTTCTTAAAAAAAAACAAAAAATCATGGAAGTTACACGTTGCATAATCATCCCACCCTGGAGGAATAACGGCTCAAATATATCAATAAAAGCCCAAAATTAAAGTGACATTCACGCCCATGAGGAGTGGTATGGAAACATCTGACCGCAGCTGTATATTAGGGATGTTCCGCCCATGTGAGTGGATAATTCACTGGGGTGAACCCCAACAATACAAAGCCATTGGCAGTAAATCTTAAATAGAAGTAAATGTTTTGTTTGTTTTTTTGTGGTGGGGCTTTACTTCAACAAAGAAATGTTGGGGATAAAATTATCTTGCGTTCAAAGAGACCAAACATGCAACAAAATTTGTTTTCTTCTTTCTTCTACTAGTCAGTAATGTCGGTGTTTTGTACCCAGAAGTCTCTCTGGCACTGTGAGCCCACAGAAACCTCCCAGTTTGATGATTAATAGCTGCATTAGAGCCAAGACGTGTCTTTAGCTCAACATCACTGTTGTCTTCCAGTTTGGAATACATTCTGTATAAGCAAACCCAGTCCTTTTCACCTCCCCTTCACACACACAAAGACAGTTCTTGTTTGTAACTAACTTTTAATAAATATATTTTTTATGTGAATTTCTTTGAAGTGGACCACAATCAGGCAACACAAGTAATATAGAAGGAAGTCAAACATACTTGTAGCTATTTAGGTTTTCTGTGAAACTGTCCGAAATAAGAGCAGAGCTTGAAGATAAATGACTAATATTCATATCAAATATATTAACATGTCCCGCAAGTGTGTTGACACTAAACTCAATTCATTTTAAAGGTGACTGAGTGGAGATACAATTTTATTCTGTATTTTATTAATTCTGAACCTGGACCTGATCACTGAAGACGTGGTTTATCTATATTTTTTAACTATTTTATTTTAATTAGTCATTATTTACTTTTACTCTTTACTGTTCACTTGCTGAGGCTTGAACTACTGTGTTGCCTTCTTAGTTTTTAAGACTAACAATACATTTTCTAGAAATTTGAGTCTGAACTGAACCTCCCCACACATTATTAACCTTTCTGAAGGTACCAGTTTCTACATCTTTGGTTTTGAAGCCAGCACTTTGGGGCTTTTTTCGCAGGCTTTTTTCGTACACCAGGACTGCGCCTATTTTCAGCTTTTGGGGGTTTCTTTGGGGGGGAA
>NC_051431.1:18951904-18953440 GCF_001649575.2 Kryptolebias marmoratus
TTAAGACTGACAATACATTTTCTAGAAATTTGAGTCTGAACTGAACCTCCCCACACATTATTAACCTTTCTGAAGGTACCAGTTTCTACATCTTTGGTTTTGAAGCCAGCACTTTGGGGCTTTTTTCGCATTATTGTACACCAGGACTGCGCCTATTTTCAGCTTTTTGGGGTTTCTTTGGGGGGGAAATATCGCCATCTTCTGATCACAAAAGGCAACTCCAAGGTAAATAGACAGTTTTAATTCATTCATTCAGTGAATGAATGAATTAACTGATATATTCATTCATTTATTTAATTTTTGTATTAGCTTATTTGTCACCAGGCTCAAAACCTGAGCTCCAAATTCATTACTGACAATAACTGGAGATTACCAAGACTCTCTTCTGCACTTTTAGCTTTCCAACAGTTTGTCAGCTGCTCCAACAGAGCAGATTCAACAAGATTGCACATCTGCCTTTGTAGCTCAATTTTTGCTCCTTAACTTTACTCCCACTTTTTGCTCCTTCTCAACATCATTTTGCAAAAATACTTATACCACAAAATCAAATAAAAAATCCAGTCCTGTTTGCTTTAAAGTCAGATCTGTGTCTTAAAGCCTGTGAGAATCAGCTATATAAAAATTTTACTGATGTGCTCTCAAAAACTTTAAACCCAGAAAAATCACATTATTTTACCATGTTCTTCACAAGGGGTCACATTAGGGAAATCATGTGACCTTCTCAAACATATTGAACATGTTCCAAAACCACATGAGAAATCACATGAGAGTGATTTTCCACATGTGGGTTTTATGTTTTTTTATGTAAGGGTTTAGACAGACTGCTCACACATAAGTACCTTAATATACAGAATTAAAAAAAAAAAAAAATCAGGAGTAGACAGTTAGCATTTTTGTTTTCTCTGCAACAATTTCCAGTTTAGTGTTAAGTGGCGTCACAAACAGAAAGCGCATTCCTTTGAAATGGACAATAAATGAACATGGAATACATCTTTGAAAGCAAAGTAATACAGCCTTGATTATTGCTGATCAAGATCACTTCAAAACATTACGAAAAAATATATAATTCTGGCTCTTTGGAAGCAAAATAGGAAGAAATGGGCCACCACTCAAAACCGTGCACAGTGCAGTTTCAGGCTATAGGCTATATAAAGGGCCTTTTATATAGGCTATATAAATAGTTTTGTTTTATTTATTATTTTCTTCGTTTGAAGTGATCGCGTCAATGACTTATATGGATAGACATGACATCACGTGACTTTGGATGAGCTAAAAACGCCGCCATCTTACGATAGTAATTCAGTCCCGCTTTTGCGCTTATCTATACAGGAAAGCCTTCTTTTTATGCTACATTTTTCTGCACAAATCTTCACGGAAAATGTCAGGACGGCGTTACATTTAATCGGTAAGTGTTTTTCTTTTAATAACAAGGCTGCTTAACAAGGAGATTAGTGCCTGAGTCTAACTTTACTGCAGAAGACGAGCATCAATACTGGACGTTATTAGCGCTCGTTTTAACGTAAAACTTTCTGTGTT
>NC_051431.1:18955869-18967557 GCF_001649575.2 Kryptolebias marmoratus
TTGTGACTTTTAATTTTTTTCTTTAATGAAAATGTTTATTCTTTTTTTTATCATTTATTTATTTTTTCGTCTGGTGTATAGTATGTAAGACAAATTATACATTTATAAGTCATTGGATCGCGTACAGTCAGCTGATAGTTCTCTAAATTCCGTGAGGTCACCTGAACGCAGCATCGCGGCTTTCCTCTCCACCTGTTGAGGCTCCTTCTCCGTTTGGCCACAAGATGGCGGCCTCTCCCGGGCCGAGAGGAGGGAGGACGAACCCGAGAGCTGCCCTGCGAGGGGATGAGGGGAATCCGAAGCCGTGCAGGGCTGAACTGTGTGTTTCTGTGGACCCTCTTCGGAGCGGAGCGGGAAGGTCCTGTGCCGAAGCCCCCCCTCCACAGCCCCGAAGGCTCTGGACGTCCCGCATGGAGGAGGTAAGCCGTCCGACGCTGCAGGTGTTCGGGAACTAGGCAGGTGGACGCACGTCGCGTAAATAATTACATAAATAAAAAGCGGCGGAGATGTGCTTTGAATGCCTCCTGCGTTGGAGTTGAGGTCAGGAAAGTTGAGGTGAAATCAATGAAGAAAGCATCGAAGGAGCCACATCGTTTTTGTTTTTGTTTTTTGTTTTTTTCCCCCTCCCACTCCCAGTCTTCGTGTTGAAGATGCAGACAGGAAAACACGAGAAACATCTGAGCGCGTGAGTGTGCTGGAGAGGTGTTTCCACGAGCCATTCCCCAATATTTACATCTGAAACAGGGTGACCACCTGGGCAGTAATGAGAAGAAGAGACTTTATAATGAACCTTTCTGTGTTTCACTGGAAGAATTTGGGCTTCATAGACTGTTATTTTTAACTCACACACACACACACACACCGTGTAAATACACTGGAATGTGCTCAGGGAGCTTGAAAGGCAAGTTGAGTTGCATTGCTTGCATTCATTCTGAGCATTTATTGTTCAAGTCCAGTAGAAATATGACCACCCCCCAACACAGACACACACACACCGACTGTGAGTGTGTGTGTGTGTGTGTGTGTGTGTGTGTTTGGGAGGGGGACTCTTCAAGGTCACAGACTTCAGAAACAGACGTGTTGTGCCTGGATTGTTCCTGTCAAAACACACGCTTTATTCCCCATCTCGCTCGCCTGTTGCTGACACTTTTCAAACAGCAGCGTGCATTTTAAGCCCCCCTCTTCTTGTTTTCATTTATTTATTATTGTTCCTGTCAGCCGCATTACGATCTCTGCCAAGTCCAAATGTGAAAAGATGGAGATCAACAATAATCACGTGGAAACTACTGTACCTAGGTTTTTTTTTTTTTTTTGCTAATGCTGCCATATGAACTTTTACACCACCCCAAGTCATCTCAAATGTTATGATATTCCTGCCTGAAGTGCCTCAAATAAGGTGCCAGTGGAAGTAATTAACGGTGTAATGGTGAACTGACAGCAGGGTAAAGGGTTATAGTGTTCGCACAAGTTGCTATAAAAAGTTTGAGGTTGGAGTTGTTTTAAGACGGCAGCGACCCGTTTTCTTCTTGGCCCCGCTCTGAGTACCCGTTAGCTCGTCGGTCCAGTCAGAAATAAACCCAAAGACTGGAAATACAGGGAGACCTTGGACGGGAACCCAGAAGCTTAGGCCGGAATGGGACCAGCTTCCTTGTCGACTGGTTCTAGTACAGGGGTGAGAAATCCTGGTCCTCCATTTAATGTCCTGCATAGGCCTGTCACCATAACAAATTTTGCTGGACAATTAATTGTCTCAGAAATTATTGCGATAATCGATAATATTGTTTGGAGGCTGTTTTAAACTAATGTAATGATGATAACATAATAGTGCAAGTACATCCTCTCAAAGATTAATAAACTTTACTTTCAAAAGATCACTTAACACTGGAACTGGAACACAAAATAAACAAAACAACCAAAAACAAAAATAAAATGGACTCTCAGCCTCCTTTAACAAAGAATGCACTTGAATAAAAGCTAAAAAAAAAAAAAAAACAGTATGGATTATTAACTCTGTAAACTAAACTGCCCTTCAAAAACAAGTCATTAGTTTTATATAGAGAAGATGTTCAAAACTACCAGTTTTATAAACAAAAAGTGCAAACTAACAAAAGCACAAAGAAACGATAATGCTGATAAATGAAAATTATCGACCTCACTTTAATTTATCATGCGATTAATTGATTTATCGTTTGTCGTGACAGGCCTAGTCCTGCATGTTTTTCTTGTTTCCCTGCTCCAACACACTTGATTCAGTGGTTAAATCACCTCTTCATGTTCTGCAGAAGCCTGTTAATCACCCATTGATTCAAATCAGGTGTGTTGGAGCAGAGAAACAAGTCAAACATGCAGGATGGTGGCCCTCGAGGACCAGGGTTGCCTACCCCTGTTCTAGTACAAGTTTTAAGTCCTGTCCTCTCCATGTAAACAAACTGGACATTGCCCTTGTCAAAAAAATGAATATCAAAATACACCTCAGATTAATGTAGGTCTTACCTTGCTGCAGCATGTTCTAATTAAAGATTTTCTGAGATGTTTAGCCTTAATCAGTTATTTCATGTTTAGTAGAAAGTTCATGTAAGCCCATCACTGTGTGCAGGAGACTGTCTGCACACTGGAGAGCACAGATGCTTATTCCAAAAAATACGACATGGCAGCTTCCATAAAGACATTGTTCTGCTGTGTTTGCAGCAAACACTTTCTAAACTACAGGTAAAAAAAAACAAACTCAGATTTTGGTGCCTCCATGTGAACTCCAGATACGGAGCTTTTTAGAAGCGATACCCTAGCATCCTGTTTTTGTGGATGCCCACAGTTACTTTGTGGCCTAAAAAACCAAAACAACAATGGCGTCATTTTTACTGTTCTCTCTGGATCTGTCTCTCTTTATCCTGATCGTGTGCTGATTGGTTAACTACTGAGAGGAAATTGTAAACAGTGTTGGAAAAAAAAAAAAGTGTTTTGAGAGCATCTTTAGTCGAGCAAAGATTATTCTTTTTCTGTATTTTAATATGTTGTTAGTGTGAACATTCTCGCCACCTAGTGGTGCAGCGTGGTGTATTTTAGTACTTTTAGTTGAATAATGTGGAAAAATAAAAAAATAAAAAATCTTATAAAAATAGAGTAGCATAGACAGGGTCTCAAACTCTGTTTCACCAAACTGAGGTCATTCAAAGAGCTGTCTGCAACAGGTAAGATATTGACTGTTCACAACCAATCCATAGCTTCCCACTTCTATAATTTTAATGAAATGCAAGTTAAATGCCAATAAAAAAGAAAAACTACTCCTCAAAACACACAAAGCAGGCACTAATTTAATCTGAAAACACTTTGAGGTCTGGATGTTTTGTTCACTGAGAGTATTGCTTTAATCAGTCGGTACTCCTGGGTCTCCCTCGTATGCAGAAACCACAACATGGTTCCGTTTTGACTCAGAGTTTAGGCTGCAGGCCAGCGGGATGTGCAGTGAATAATGAATGGTTCTGAAAGTGTGTGTGTGTGTGTAAATGTTAGTCGGCTAAGTGTGACAGTTACGCTCTATTCCATCCAGAAGTTATCTTCTCTGCCACGGAAACCCTGTCAGCAGAACTACAAGCAAAACAACCCAAAAACACACCCTTTTTTTAATTTAGTTTTTTTATTTACTTAGTTTACACAGTGAATTAACTGTCTTTCAGCACATTTGTGCCTGCAGAGAATCACACATACGTTTACATCCACATAGAAAAATGCACTAAAATACAAAGTGGAATGAAAATAAAAGTTGATCTTGTGTTTTATTTAATCTGTAGTCCAATTAGGTCAACCTTCAAATCCAGCACAGTTAGGTTTAGTCCATGTAGAAATGCAGAACCAAAATGATCTTTTTATTTGTCGTTTAAAAAAAAAATGACTTCACAAACACGACACCGTTTCTAGAAATGTCTTCAGCCACAGACAGACACCCAAATCGCCGGAGCAACTACGCCAGTGGCCTGTATGTGAGGCCGCCGCGAAAAGACACCAAAAACAGGAAACAAGGCGTGGAGCGTGGGCACAAAGCTTACACGCTGGCTGTGAAACGTAAACACAACTAGAAGAAGAGGTTAGATTAGAGGTGGGGCTGTGGCATTATCGTTCTCTATAAGGTCGTGTTTTGTCCATCTACACAAAAACACAAGGGTGACGTTTTGATATTTTTTTAACTCTGGAAACCATTTTCAAACAAATACAGTTTTGAGGCTCCTGAAGTTCTGTTTCCCTGTGGAAAACATGAGCTTATTCAGAAAAAAAACTCTCATTTGAGTCCCAAAGGCCAAGATTTGAAATAGAAAAAGTTCCTGATGTTTCTGTTTGCCTTTAACCTTTGTAAACAAAACTCATGGAGGCCAAATTATTAGTCAGATGCTGGTTTGGTGGGTTGGATTGGGTTGTTCCTTTATAAATCTCTCTCTTAGATACAGGAAGTGGTCGAAACACTACGTTCCTACATTTAGAGCTGAGATCCTTCCATAAATAGAAGTGGATTCAAGCTCATGTGTAACAGCTACACTTTCTTTTTGTAAGTTTGCACATTTAAAAAAAAAATCTTTATCTCTCTGCTATTAGTCACATATGTGCTCCTTCTGCTATAAGCTGTGGTAGAGTGGTCATCCTCCTGTTCAGTTTGCAGCAAATGTCACGTGCCATCTGTTTGAGTGGTGGGGTAAAAGATAAACATGTTTTAAAGCACTTCACTGAAGCTAAATAAGACTTAAAAGCTCAATGTAAGTGGACTATCCACTGTTTGGATCCATATGTGTCACATTAAGTGTTTCTGTGGGCTGGTGCCTGTTTCTTTTATCATCAAATGTCCACTCTCTCACATGCACGCTCCTGCCCTCTCCTCTTTTCTCCATATTTCTCCTCCATTCAATCTGTTCTTCTCCGCTGGTTTACAGTAGCTGTTTTCCACAGCTCCAGTCGTACCGTAATTCCCAGCCGGTGCTCTGCAGCTGCATAACTTCAAGTCATTAATTATGGAGAACTTTCCCCCCCTCACACACACTAAAACACACACACACACACACCCGCGCGCTCATTTAACAGAGTCCTCCTGCAGTGTGTTCCGGTTCTGAGCGAGCCTCGGGGGTCTATCTTTCAAGTCTTAACGCTGTTCTCTGCGGCAGCGCAGACCTATTTCCAAAGACGTCTTCGGGGAGTCTCGTCGTCGTGACTTATCCATCTTACTTATTCATGAAATTCAAGACATGGGTTACATAACCAACTGGCCCAGTTAGTTATAGAGTAACTATAAACTTATCCAGGCTTTAATCAGATTATTTATAAAGGAAGACGCTCAGGATTTGACAGAAGAGACTTTAAGGAGTATTGCTGTATTAAATGCTTTTTAGGGAAACTAAGTGGTTGTAGATTGATTTTTAATTGTTTCTTCATTTAATGAAACTTGCTTCATTACTGTCCGTTAAGCCTGGCTTTAAGAAGGGTTTGATGTTATTAGCTTGTCAGCTGATTTGATTGCTGGAAACTCGTATTTGATCAGCAGGACAAGCAATTATTATCCAAACTCTTTTTGTTGCAGATTTTGTAGAGCAGTGGCTTCCAAAGTTAGAGTCAGGATGCCACCATGGGCTGCAAAGCCTCAATCTGAAGATGTTGTAATTCTTTTGCAACAATCATTATGAAAGATACAAAGTGTTGTCTATGGTGTTTATGGTTCCTATGTCACTGACCTAATTGCAATATTTGTGGGTCGTAAAATGAAACGTTTGGTCACCATTGCTGTAGAGCAGGGGTGTCAAACTCCAGGCCTCGAGGGTTGCTGTCCTGGAGGTTTTAGGTTTTTCTGCTCCAACACACCTGATTCAAATGGTTTAATTACCTCCTCACCAAATCATCAAGTTCTCCAGAAGCACGTCCACAAGTCAGTCATTTAAACCGGGTGTTCTAAAGCAAGCACACATCTGAAACATGCAGGAGAGCGGCCCTCGAGGAACGGAGTTTGACACCTGTGCTGTAGAGGAATTCCCAGATATTTTTCAAAAACTGTCAGACGGATCAACAAAATCAGCGCTGGTTACTTTTTGACTACGGCTGCTAATTTGAGTTTACAGTCTAAACTCAGAGATTACCAGCCACAGTATCAGCTGACTTCATCAGTGTTTTGGTACTGGCCGTGGATCCTCAGGCCACGTCTACATAGATTCTCTGCTGTGTTTGCACCTCTCGTCCACACACACACACTCACACACACATTAAGGTTTTGGTTAGAAAAGCACTTTTTTTTTAAACAAAACAACGCTTTCCAAACTGGAGGTTTTGGAAAACTCAGTTTTTGGTGCCTCCATGTGGATTCCAGATATGGAGCGTTTCAGATACTGTGACGTAGCAACATCTTTTGCACATACCTACCGTCACTTTGCGCCCTACTACCAAACTACGACAACAATGGAGCTGTTTTGAACCTTTTTTTCTCTGTGTTTTGCTTTTTTCTGATCCTGTTGCTGTCAAACCTGCTGAAATGATTAATGACTGAAAGCTAATAAGAATTGGGATTTTAAAAAAAAAGTTTAAGGAGAAGCTTCAGTTAAAAAAATATATATACTTCTCTGTATTTTGATATGTCCAGAATGTGGGCGGTCTCGCCACATTACAGAGTTACTACAGAGTTTGTGTTAAACTATTGGGGACAGAAGTTTTTCCTAAAGAGAAGGAAATTAATGAAATTTAAAAAGAAATTCTAGAGTAAATGAGGCCTCAGTTTTATTGTTTATATGCAGTCTGAATAACTAACCTGTGGTCTTTTCTTAGATGAGAAGCATTTCTAGAGTTTAGTCTGCCCGTACTCCAATCCGTACTCTTTCTACATTTACATTTTACACAAAATAGATCAGAAAAAGAAAAAAAAATGCACCAAATAATGTTATTTTTTTGGTCGATGTGTCTTAATTTGTACCCTGATAGTCAGATATGAAGCAGCGCTACAGAGAAAACTTTGGAATGGAGGGTCTGCTCTTCACTTGGGTTTCACCCTTTCACTGCACCTTTCAAAAGTTTTTTTTTTTTTTTTTGTTCTGTGAGTTTGTGTGTTCGATGTCTTGCAGGCCGAGCAGGTGCACTTTACACAGAAAGACAGAGCCCACTGAGCAGAGAGAGGGGTGGCATGGGGGGGAGACGGGCGACGAAAGAAGGGAGGGGAGATCTGTCTTGGTACCTCCGTCCGACAAAAGAGTCAGTGTTTTCTCTCTCCATGTGCTCGGCAAAGACAGGAGTGGCGATGGTGGAGGCAAGAAAGAGAGAGGGGGCCCTTCGGTCACATTGTCCTCATGTAGTCTGTAATGCTCTCGTTGCCCCCCCCACCCCCCCACCCCTCAATCAGCCCTCTCCCAGTGGCCCACTCACAGCGTCACTGGAGGCCCTCAGGTCTCCACAGGAATCAGAGCAAATACCAAGAAGAAGAAACAGCAAACACAACTCAAATATGCCACGTATGTTGTAAAGCTCTTTACACAGTCATGTTATAAGCAACTGCCTTTTACCGGGAGGCTAAAAAAAAAAAGCAGCTCCTTAAGGTGTGAAGTTCTGCATTTCAAGCAGAAAACTGAAATGTAAGGCTGGTTACGGTTTGGCGTAAAGGAGATTGGAGTTGTTTCAGTCTGATGAATCCCCAGTAAATAAATTCAACTCGATGCTGTGTCCTCTAAAGTGGCAGAAAGTGAATGCTTGTGTGTGTGTGTGTGCGTGTGTGTTTAAAGGCTACATTCCTAAGCTTGCTGAGCCGTATCTGGGTGATTAATAGTAACTCACTGATTGTTTAAGAACTGAAATTCCTCAGGCCCGTTCTTTTCTGCTTTTGCTCACACACGCACACACGCTTGCATACACACATACCAGTGCTCAGGTGTTCTGTGACATTCTGAGAGCAAGAGTGGATGCAGCACACGAACAGAGTATGGTACTCTTTATGCTGGTAGTGGACGTGTTTGAATGTTGGTGGGACCTTCAGGTTAAACGCTGGACGCTCAGGAGATTGTCAGTTTTCTGTAGTTTCCATCAGGAATTCAGGGCATCGAAACATTATCCTCCTCTGGCTTTCTCTCGCTCAGGTTCTCGGTCTGCAGCCTTTCTTTCAGCGTAAATGTCTGTGTCTGACTCTCGTTTCTCCTTTTTCATCCGGATGTGTTCCCATGTCCTCAAAAACCCCTCATAGTGCGTCTGTGATCCAGTGCTTTTTAGTTTTGTGTTACCACCTAGATTCAAAAATGTCTTTCCTAGAAGGCACACGCCTGAGTTATTCTCAGATAATCCTTTTTCTCCCCTCTTTATTGTGGCATTAATGGTTATGGAGGCTTATTCCATCTGGTGTGAGGTGAGAGGCAGAGCACACTTTGAACAGGTTGCCAGTCCGTCACCAAGCCAGCACAGACGCCGACTAGAGGTGGGAATTTTTAGGCATTCATAATTCGACTACAATTCAGAGGGCTGCGATGCGATTATAAAACGTCCATAATCACACTTCAAACACAATTCTGAGCACGTGTTAGAGCTATCTTGTAGGCTTTCTTCAGCGTTTCCACGAGTTTGTTTTTGTGGTTTTGTTATGGGAATGGCTTTGTTAAGATGATCATGTTCTATCATGGCTCCAAAGGGTGGAACATAAGGTGGTGTCCCACTGGACCGTTACTGTTGGAGAGTAGTTGCTGACGTAAAATTGTTATTTTGTTGCTCACCTCCTCACTACCTTGTGAATGCCATTAGCCAACTTGTCACCAACAGACATGACCAAATGAGATACTACCTTTAAAAGTGGCAGCAATAAAGTACTTCTAAAACTGGCTTTCAAGGCAGAAGGTGAATCTGCAACATACTTTTGAAAAACGAAGGTTCCAGTGTTTTGATTAACTCAGAGTTTAGCTAGAAAGACAAACTGACATTAATAATTCGTCCATTCATTCATTTTCTTTACCCGCTTGTCCTTTCCGGGTTATGGAGACCTGGTGCTTATCTCCAGCAGTAACTGTGTGAGAGGCAGGGGACACCCTGGATGGGTCGCAAGTCTATCACAGGGACACACAGAGACAAACGAGACAAACAACTATTCACACCTAGGGACAATTTAAGAGGTACCTGTTAAACTAACATGCCTGTTTCTGGTCTGTGGGAGGAAACCGGAGTACCTGGAGCAAACCTACGTGAGCACAGGGAGAACATGGAAACTCCACCCAGAAAGGCCCCAGGTCCTGCAACCCTCTTGCTGGGAGACAACAGCTTTAACCACCCCTTTAATAATTCCAGCCCAGAAATTAATTTTATTTTTAATATTTAATGTATTTTCTATTTAACTTTTTACTTTACAGTTTTATGGTATGGTGACCACAGTGGGTACGATGAATCAGTCAAAGCGATTGTCAAAGAAAATGAGCCAAGTCACCTGTAAAATCTCCTCATTATTCATTGATATTTTTCTCTCTAAGAACTGTCTTCTTTGTTGTTGTTTGTTTTTAATTGAAAAAGAGTCCTAGTAGTGTTTGCTAATATCAATCAACTGTGGTGGCCATCTTCAATCCGGTTGAATGCAGAAGTTAATCAGCTGTAGATGTGCATCCAGTGATTACTTATGTGAATTTCAGTCAAATCTGTCCAGTGCTTCGTGAGATATTTTGCTAACATGACAGAGTAAAGCACACACAGACAATTGCACAGCATGGCAGAGGGCGATAAATAAGATGGGATTTACAGTGGCCACCTTGCACGCAACATAAAACAAGAAAAGTATTTTAATTGTGCACGATGACAGGAAAATGCAGAGAATATTAATTTGATACCTTCAGCCATCCACGTAAGATTCAAATTCCTAAAACAGTAATGTCTGTATGTTACGTCTGTGTGTGTCACAGATAAAGCTCTTTGCTCTTTGTGTTTTAGAGTTGTTTTGTTGTTTTGCTCCCCTGGTTCTGGCTTGGACCAGTCAGAATTCCTGTGCTGGTATCCTGGCAGGTTTTTATGGCCATCGCTGGCTTGGCAGCAGAGATAAGTCTCCCAAATGATCGACTTTGTGCTTTCCTTTGGTCTGGCTGCGGCTCAGAGTCACTCCTGGGTGGCTTTCAGAGAAATGATGAGGGTCTGGCTGCAGAGGGATGGCGGTACCAGAAACGCAACAAACACAGATACATTTATTTAACCGTTCATCCTCCGAGGGAGAATCCTGGTCAGCTGTGAGCAAATGATTATTACACAAAACATGGCGAGGGCTGGGTGGATTCTTTAAAGAATACGATGCCAAATATGACTGGAAGGATTTATGTGTTTTCTAAATGGGAGGACACATTTGTGAGGCAAAGTCCCACTTTTAGAAGCAAAGATATGATGTGTGTGTGTGTGTGTGTGCACGTGTTCCCCCGCCTCTGTGGTGGCCCATTCAGTGTTAATGTTTTAATGTTTAATTGAGGCTGACAGGACAGGCGATAGTCCCAAGTCAATGGTTAACACGGAGCGTTTCCATTCCCACAACTTCAAGCTTCATTCATAGCAGCTTTTATGGAAGGACTGTAAAATATAATGTTCTCGGGAATAATCATTAAGCTTTACACCTTTCGTATGTTTTGATGCAAAGTCACAGTTTAAGATAGGATACCTTTTTCAGATACACTCAGTGGGCTGGCCCAGGTGTGTGTATGTGTGTGTGTGCGTTTTCAGAGGTATGTACAGTTTTGTTGTAGATATGTGACATATTACCAAAGACCCATTTAGATCAAATCATCACATATTAACTTACACTTCCAGCGCTCACAAAACGGAGGCAAGTGGGAGGTAGAGGAGAGCAAAAAAAAAAACTTTAAAAAGACAGGGTTGGACTTGAACTAGAACATTTATAAAAGAAGTGAACGAAGCCGCCATGACGTGACTCATGTTTCACATAAAGTATTTCTCCTGGCTCATGTCTGAACTAGAAACTGGATTTTCTGGTGTGGATTTGTGAAAGTAAATATTGTGATTTTGTCACTAGATTAAGCTCTTTTGCAGAAGTTTTTTTTTTTTTTTTTTTCAAACTACCTTTTCTTTTAAACGCCCGGTGAAAAACGTTGGGTTTTTCTCTGTAAAAGTTATAGAAGTTGTCATTGTTGACGCGATACGGGACCCACAAAATGCAAAACACACTACCCCTTCTTCTCAGTTCTTCCTTTTTATAGATACAGAGAATTTATGTCCTTGTCACATTTTTTGCATATCTGCCTTGTGTTTCTACTTTGTGTAGCGATAACATGACTGTAAGAAAATAACATTACAGCATCACTTCTTTATGTATCTGATGCCTTTAAACACACCACGTGATCTCCCGCAAGGTTGCCACGGATTTATCAGACATATTCATGAATTCGTTGACATCTTGATAACAACATTAACATATCTGTGACCCAGCAATAACGTCCTACAATATACAGTTGGTTCTGGTGTCATTAAACACTTACCTCTGTCCTTTTTTAATCCTGATTCTTTGTGTGGGCGTGTTGTTGGTGTAAATACACAATGCTGCTTGTTACTGCTGGGTGATATAACGATACATATCGTGGGGACGATAGAAAAGTGTCTATCGTGATATATTTTCTTCTATCGTCTCTATTGTTTCTATCATAATTGTATCAATGATTCATGTAAATATTTCATAACATAGGCTACGACAAATGTATTAGTGTTGTCACTTTGCATACATTC
>NC_051431.1:18968134-19042622 GCF_001649575.2 Kryptolebias marmoratus
AATGTCACTTTGAAATAAAGCTTGAAAAAGGTAAGAAATTAGATTATTTTTTCATATTTTTCAGAGAATAACTGACAACGTACGTAATTGGGGTATATCGTGATATATATCGTTATCGTGATATAAAATTATCCATATCGTGATATAGGATTTTTTCCATATCGCCCAGCACTACTGCTTGTTGTGATAATGTGTGTGAAACAAATAACAGCTCTAACCGTGATTATTGGGTGGGTTTATACTGGATAAACTACAAAATAACAATGTTTTACACGAGGTATTACTCCAGCAGCTGAGTCGAGACAACAGCAGGGTGACTTACAACTGTTTTCTTTCCCAGAGTTTTTTTTCTTCAAAGACCAAACTGCTTCGTCTTGTAGCCTGCTGCTGATTCTGCTGGCCGATGTATTTAACCCATCGTTTGACCTGGTCCAGTGGATCAATGTGGAGGAATGTGCACGTACTGGTGCAGCTCGCTCTCAACTGTAGTTTCAACTTTGTAGTCCTTTCAAAATAAAACTACGATGGCAGAAATAGACGCAGGCTCACTTCAAGTTTTGGGGGCATTTTTATGGAAATGTAAAATGGTTATTAGGAAACAACTTGGCACATTACTGCTACCTCTGCTACCTACTACTACCTGGTGCCAGTGGGGAATTAAAAAAAAATATATATTTTTTTTAAATGTCTATATTTTACCTACACTAAAATTTGAAAATCACCACCTATCTAAATATCAGTTGACTCAAAACTCAGTATCTCTCTCATACACTGGGGCCTGCTTCATGTGATTGTGCTTGCATGGCTGTCATCAGGCAGTGATTCATGTTGTGTGTCGTACCTCAAGGTCTTGCTCTCCAGCTGCAGACACACCTGTATCAGCAGCAGCGACGAGCAGAACATACAGCTGTTTGTGTTGCAGCTCGCAATGCCATAATTGAGCTCTGCAGACGCGAACATCTTGTAGTGTGTTATCCTGTGTGTTATTTGAAAACAAGACATCCACACAAACATTCAGATACTGTCTCAGTCTGAGTTCTGTGTGCAGAAAGTTGACTGTTTCTTTTTCTCCCCCCTCTCTCTTTCAGGACTTTGCATTTTCAAGACTCCTTTCTCCAGATTATGCACCGTCTCCATGGTAACAGGCCTCGGACAGAGACAGAAAAGACTGGTCCAGTCACATCCAGCCGACCTGACCCTGGACTCACTGAATGAGATTTTAACAGAAAAAAACAAACTTTACAGTCACTTCGTAATGCGATGCCTGCCTCCTGTGGACATATTTTTTTTGCCAGCTGTGATGTCGTTACTATGTGTCTCAAATGCCTGAAAAACTAAACAATGCCTGAAATATTCAACTGTTTTAAGCTGACATAACAAAAAATTGGACATTATTTGTTTTTAATGAAAAATGCAAAGAACTTTTCTACAAACTCAGAAGAGGAGAGTTACTTTCTTTAGTTCAACATTTTCCTGGGTCACGATGTTTTGCTCCTCCGAAACAGGGCCGTAAACCGCTCAGCATCAGCTGGTCTGAAAGGACTCCTGCACCCGGGTCGGAATGCACCAGCTGTTTAGTCAGGTGCTGGGCCAGAGGGATCTGTCCAGAGCAGGAGATCTGTTCTCTCTAGAGGACACAGAGATCGAAGACTGTCTGTCTCAAGCTCTGGACCAGATCAAGGACATCTCCTGCTCACCTGTGAGTATGGCTTCTTAGCCCGGCAACCCACAAAAACAGCTGATAATTATGCAAATAACTGCACGGCCAGTGTCATTTTTATGAATTATTTATTTTTTTATGCATATTTAACGCGCTTTGTCCTTAATTCAACATTGTATTTTTAATTTTGCATCCTGCTGCTGTCTGCTGGCGGACAGGACTATTTGACCAACGACAATGATCAGGCTGTGGTAGAGATCTGCATCACGCGCATCACCACAGCCATCAGAGAGACCGGCTCCATCGAGAGACACAGCACGGCACTGGTAGGCCTGTGGGAGTCCTGTCTGGAGCACAACCTGACCCCTCAAGGGGAAAACACAGAGGACACACCACATGCTAAGATAGCCTCTGACATCACCAGCTGTATCCTACAGGTACACACACACACACACACACACATAGATGTAGGCACTCATTTTGTTGGGATAGATTTGTTTTCACAGGAAGGACCTAAAGTACCTTTGCACATACTGTATCAACAGTCAGAAAACTAAGATTGCTTGTATTATTTTAATGTTTTGAAACTAGTGTGCTGTGTAAGAGACTTTAAAAACTACCTCAGGAGTCTTGTTGATTGTCTAAACTAGTTTTAGAGCTGCGCCAATAAACCTGCTAGTGACAGGAACTGGATGATTTTAGGCCTACGCTACTCCTCATATTCTTAAAGCCTGGATTTACTGCTGCGTTCACACCTCCCATCCTTGCACAGAGTTTTAGGTGGAAAAAAAAATTAGATTTTTAACAACTTTCCAAAGTGGAGCTTTTCAATGGACCACTTTGACCCAGAAATTCAATTTTAGGTTCCTTCATGTCAGCTGCAATTTATGAAGAGCTATTTCATTTAAAAATAAATCGTGTTACTTAAAAATTATTAATAAATATATCATTAAACAAGTAAATGTTCCTGTGATGTAAAACATTTAAATGTTTAGTTTTTTTCCCCAAGATTTATTTTTTATCTATTTCAGTATTTTTAAATGACACTTTTTATTTATTTATTCATTTAATTTTGAACAAAATGACGCTCCATAGGAATTATGCAGTTTTTTAGAAACAATGATGTAGCTCACTGTTTTGCTCATAAGCACCAATAATTTGTGCCCTAGAAACCAAAACAACACTTTTTGTTTTGCCATTTTTTAAATTCTGCGTCTGTCTTTGTTTATCCTGATCTTACCACCAATAAACTTTGATTGTGTGCTGAAATAGTTAGTAGTTAAATAAAATATAAATTGTATAAAAAATAAAACTGAAAAAAAAACAAACCCGAATTGATTTTGGAGAATCTTTAACCAAGCAATGAACGCTCTTTCTTTGTGTTTGATTTGTGGTTAATGTGAACATTCTCGCCATCTAGTGGTGCAGCCTGAGTATGTCAACATTTTGTCAGAATTGTGTGGATGCAGAAAAGAAAGTCTGTTTAACAAACATCCAGAGCAGTGGAGTCAGGACTTTAAGCTTGACTTGACTGATGACTGGTCCATCTGACATAATCCCCCCCAAATCATCTTTTTTTTTCTGTTTTTTTCCTGGTCAGTGAATGTTGCTAAATGACTAATTTTCTAGCCAATCTTTGTAGTGGCAGTTTTTACTGAGTGAGGAAGACTTGGAATGAATGACATCTGTAAATTGATTAAAATGACAACAACATGTGTATGTTGTTAGTTGTAGTTCCTAGAGAGAAATCAGAATCGGCTAAACTTGAAATCCTCAGGTCAGAGCTTCACAGAAATCTGAAATTAGGACTGCAGTCAGTGCAGTAGTTATCTTTCTTGCAGAGAAATGATTTAGTTAAGTACAGAACTGGATTTACAGTGTTTAAATACACTGCTTTCAGATTCAGACATTAACTGGATCCTAAAAGGAGATTGTTTTTATGTCAACACACCAAATTTATTTTTCTGTAATAACAAACTCTGCAGACTGAACTCAGCTCGGATGGTGCTTTTCCCGAGACGATCCTGACAGCAGCTATAATCGGGGCTCTTATCCGGCTGTCAGTGTTGATTTTCAGCCAACACCAATATATCATTTTAAAGCTTTTCTCATCCTGATGCACTGAGTTCAAACAGAGCATCACAGAACAAAGATGTATTACTGCATTTAAGTTTGTGTTTCTTATTGAAACAAACACTTTTATTATTTGTCTTTTGCTCTATTTTAGTTTTTTAAAACCTTTTAGCAAGGATGATGAGTTGGAAAATAGTTATAATATGACTGATTGAGGAGGAGCCATGAGTGTCCTTTGATGCAGTGACATCTGTAACATGACCTTTTATGTCTTGTCTGTCAAAACACTTTTTTTTTCATCAAATTTAAGGGTTGGAAAGTACAGGTCATATTATTAGTCTGTAAGGGATATGATTTTGTAGTGCAGGGCCACAGCCCTGTAGGCCATTACATGGTTGTGCACACAGCTTGCAAAACATATTCCTTTAGGGCTTTTAGTAAAAACCCATCAGGCTGAGCTGGAATTAAAGAAAAAAGTGATAGATTAAAACAAAGTATTTGCACAAAGTGATATGAAGAGCTCTCTATACGAAGCGATTAAATATATTAGATATTCATAGGTAGTTTTAAGCTTTAAAGCAGTTGTACTAATAGCTTTTGAAGAGACTCGAACATGTAAATTTAAAGCTTGCCTAATTTGCTCATCATACGGCTAAAACTCGAGAGCTTAAACGCAAAGAGGCTTCGTCTTTGACCTTTTTCATCCTCTCTCAACGTTTCTTCTGGAATAGGAATGTGTTAATACCTCTCTAATGAGGCTTATTCTTCAGAAAAGCCACATTCGCACGGTACCACATGCGGAGGTGAGGCTGAAACGTCTGACAGCTCCAAGCAGAGCTCCTGAGTGGCGCGGTGACTCCAGGAGCTACGAGAAGAACACTTTAGTCTGCTCTGAAAGGCGGAAGTCTGTCTCCTTTGTCTCTGATCTGTTTGAATCAGTCTTTGCCTTTTTGTCAGTTTGAATTCACACAAGCACTTGTCTTATCATTCCTGAAAGAAGAGATTTAAATAACATTGTGACATGCAAAATATGAACAGGAATATCTGCCTTACAGTGGAATCTTTACCATACAGATAAAATGTGCAGAATTTGAATTTGATCTTCTTGAGAAGCAAAAAGAGAGACATGAGGATAAGTTAAACATCAACTCAAGGTCTCTGCTGACTTAAAACCACTGTCTACTGCAGGGGTGGACATGTCAGTATTTCTTCTGTCAGCTCAAGATTAAAAGAGGCAACTTTTAGACACTTTAAAAATCATTTATTTTAGCATGATTCCTTCGTTTGATGCTGCTAGTTTTGCCTGGCAGAGTAAACTGAGGTCTGTTTTAGGTCTAAAGGTGTAGATTTACATTTGGACTTTCGTCTGTGTTTACTTAAAGATCATTCCTGTATATTCAGATTAATTGTGCAGCCTTCCCTATTAAAAGCAACACGATGTGCGCTACATTGTTAGATGAGATTTAACTGTCTGTTGGGAAAGAAACATTTTTGTTGTCCCTGCACTGCCATCATGTGGCTGATTAGAAGCACTGCACAGACAAAGTAAAATCACTCCAACTTTAATAAATATTGGATTTAAATACACTGTGTGTGTTCTGAACCACAAGCAGATGTGGTAGTTTTGGGTGCGAAGTTAAAAAAATGACAGCAAATGAAGCGTGACCACGTGTTTTGTGTCTGACCATCCTCTGGAGGGTGCTAGAGCATTTTAAAACTCATTCATCCATCAGTCGAGAGACTTTTTGATATAAAGCAGCCTTTATCTGTCTTCCATGGTATATGCTCGCAATAAAAGCTTCTGATAGAGCTTCTGACACTCTTTTCATTGGTTTTGGGAAGCAACCTAAAAATGTATGAGGAATCAGTTTTAAACAAAACCTTAATATCAGCAAGTGTGAATGAAAAGTAGTAACTTAATCTTTGTCAAACTTAATCTCTGTCAAACTAATTCCTGCTCTTGTTACTGCAGCTAAAACACTGATACTCAAAGGTTCAAAAGGACTTCCCAAACATTTAAATGTGCTAATGTAGTCCTCCTGCTTTGCACGCATCTAACAGGTTTGCAGGTACCTGGAAACGTATCGTTCGAGGCTTAAAAAACGAAAAAAAAGGAACAAGCAAAAAATCTGAAGGAGTTAGTGCTTCAGACAGTTCTGATTGTATGGTCAGTAGTAAATAACAGCACGATCAATGGTGTGATTATGAGCACAACTTCCTGTTTGCTGTGTTTGTGTATTGGGCCCTTCTCGTTGCCTTTCTCCTGAACACGTGACCCCAAAACTGAGCCTCTTCTCTCTCTCCTACAGAACTACAGCTGTCCGTCGGTCATGGTGCTGGCTGTCCCGGTGGCGGTGCGCTTCCTGCAGAGGGGGAACAGGGAGCTGAGCAGGAACATGTCCAGTTATCTCTCCCTGGCCACTATAGCCAAGGCGGATCTGCTGGCTGAACACACAGAGGCCATAACACTCAGTGTGTTGGGAGGTAGGAGCCTCAGACACATGACCACACACACAAAAAAAAGAAGACTTTTCCCTCACTTTATTTTCTGTTGTGCACTGTTGGAGTATAAAAAGAAGAAAGAACGAGTGTTGCAGAAAAGCAGTATGTTTTCCAATATAAGCCATTGTGGGCATAATTGTGCTTATTTAGTTGTGGACAGTTGACATGTGGCTGCGGCTAGTACGAGTGGTTCTTGTGGGCTCGTTCCATAAGGGATTTCAGCAGACCTGAAGCAATCAGATCGAATGTTTACTAGTGTGGAAAAAGGAAATTCTGCTGTAATCAGAACTTGTGTAATCAAACCACTGAGGATAATAATGATGGTAAACTGCAGCTGCTACTAATCACTGTGGGTAAAGTTCTTGTTTATGTCCTCTGGGATGGCACGCTCTTTATCACACATCACCAATGGCGATAGAGCGGCAGCCTTTTTGCCCAAGTCTGTGACAACCTTTCCTGTTAGGGAAATATCTCATAAACCACTGGATGGATTTTAATGAATGATTATGCTAAGAGTGAAGGCTGCGTCACACAACGTTTGTGTTTATGTGGAATTTTCTACTTTAGTAACACAAAGACAAACTGATTACTGTGCTGACATTTGAAACTGTCTTTAACATTTATTATTCGCAGTTGGTTAGGTTAGTTCGATTAGCAACTCTGTGTTGTTTATTTTGGTCAGAGTTGCCAACATTTCCTAATCCAACACGTGACGTGACAAGTAAAGGTTAAAATCCCCAAAGCCCTCCTGTTGTCTCCTGAAGTCTCCTTGCTCTTAAAGTCAGCTGGACTTTTATTGCCATCTGCTTAAGGGGCAGCTGGTACTTAAATGGAAGCTCTCCTTTTATTTGAACAACAGATAGAAAATAAATTTGTAGAAAAAACATTATCCATTCAGTAGCCCTTCCTTTGATAGCACATGCAGCTAATTCTTTAGTCTGCTTCACTCAGTAAAAACATATACTCTTTTTACATACAGGTATTTTGTTCATTTGTTCTTCTGGAAGTGGTGCTGCGTGATCTTGTGAAAGAAACCCAATCTTTGAAAACAGTTTCATAACAAAAGAAAATAAAAAGCCAAGAGTTGATTATCGTGAGCAGATTTGGCAAATGTGGAGCCGAGGAGAATTAATGTAACACAGCAGCTTGTGTCACTAGAAATGTGAAAACTATTTGGATATAACAACATGGGTAAAGTGTGTAGATATACACACTACACAAATAAGATTTGCATATTACACATGTAGAAATTTGATGTTTTTTTACTCTACACATGACCTCATTTGAATTCGGTTAATTAAAAAGTGCTCTTTACAGAGCACAGTAAGGACATAATCTGGTTAATCATGAGCTCAGAAACTTGCCTACTGTTTTAACTTAAATACTTTTGTCTTACTTGACTTTTTAAATTGAAATCAAACAGTTTACATCTGGCTAATATGCTACCACAGTTAGCTGTCCGGTTGTTTTCCTGTGTTAGTTGACTGATCAAAAACAAAACCATTGACCTCTCACTGCTGTTCTACAGTATTCTGCAGTGCTTTGATGAATTACAGAAGGGAATAAGATTGAATAAGAGAGGAGGAAATCCAACATAGCTATATCATTTAATGTGTTTTATTAAATTTTAAACTTCATCCCTCCACACACACACACACACACACACGCGCGTATATCAGGTTCCTGAATGTTGGTCACACGAGGGACATATATAGTTTCTTTCTAAAAGATTTATGAGACCCCCAAAGCCATCGCATGATGTAACACTGCTCGACACTTCTTCACACTAATACAGTTTTTTTTTGGTGAGGGAAGCAGACTGGAAATAAAGGTTAAGAAGGAAAGTTTCAGCTGACATCCATACAGGAAAAGAAACACAGAACAGCAATATAAAAGTATTTTTAACTCAGTTTATTGATGCATTTTACTACGCTAAGCTGTGCATTCTTAAAGTCATGTAACACATCCTATCACAGCTGAAGGTTACTCTTTATTTATCATTTGTAAATTGCATTTAAATCTAAATTATGGCTCTTATAGTACGACTTTTGTATGTTCATTGTATCATTACAGCACCAACATTTGTTTATGAACATTTATTTAAAAAGCACCTATGACCATTTTAAAGTCTCTGAAGAACTTTACATACACTTTGGTCTGTGAGAAGAAAACAAAAAGGCTGAAGCACTAATCACACCACTGTTGTGCTTACTTTAAGATGAACAAAAACAAATGTTAGAGTTCTTGTTAGTTCCTTTCTAAGATTTTACACGTTTGTCTTTCAATGCTCAGATGTTCTCAGAAAACTTTACTGTGAATTTGTGCAAAAAATGCCCACTTTTTAAGAGCTTAAACATATTTGTTTATCTTCCAGAGTGCTTTGGGACACTAATACAGCGGTTGTGTTTGAATGTTTTTGTGTACCTACACTTATTTTATACAGTGGCAAAGATTTGTCAGCCTCCAGGTGTCTAGTTAAAATGTATTAAATTAAAAAAAAAGATGAAATTCAACACGACTTGGTGGAGAGCGTGATTACAGGGAGTGCAGTTTTACATTTCCCTGAGCGGTTTTAAATCCGAACTCGGCTGGTTTAAATTCTCATCCCTGACTGCGTTTCCCCGCTGAGGCTCATCTACTGCTCTCTGACCGTTTCAACCTCTTTTTCAACAAGCCGGCTGCATGGCTCGGTTCTGAAATCCTAACGTAAACACACGGATGAAGCCGATGATGGGTTGGGTACGTGAGCGCGCAGGATGTATGGACTGCACACATGTGTGTTCGTTACTGACGCCAGAGCATGACTGCATGGCCACGTAGACTCCTTTTTCTCTTTCATGCGTTCTTCGGAAAGCATTACGTTGGAATGACACTGTTTGTAATAAGTGTTTACACTGATCCATGTATACTGAGATTTGCGAGCAAACACGTGTGTGACTTAGCTACAGAAGGCCAGCAGCCAGCAGGATTCAGAGTGAAGGCTTTATGGCTACAGCAGGATTCAGTCATCATCAAAAGCCTCACTCAGACGTACACATTTACAACATGTGAGCTTACTTTGACCCCACAGGGATTTAGTACTAAGAGTTCCTTCCATCTCAGAGTAAAACACGATCTTAAGGTAAAACTGATGTCTGGAATGTGTCATCGGTGAAAATTATTTGTCTTTTGTGGCCACGCTGCTGCAAACCATATGTAGTTTCTGTATTCTGGTTTCTGAAAATGGGGCTCAGAGGGTTGGATCAAATGGCAGGGAGTGTGAGAAGTGTTTTTGTTTGTGACCAGTGAGCCGTGCAGCCACATTTTGAGCGGCCGCTTTTTGAAAATTACAGCCTATTTTTGTCTGCACGGCTGCGCACATTGTTTTATTGCCCACCATCTCGTATGGCAAGTTGTTTGTGTATTTATTCGACATCCTTGATACCAAGCAGCATTTTCTCCCACTCGTTTGGACACATGGGGCTTTACATCACAGGAGAGCTCCTGCCCAGGTGTCAAAATACAGCTCTAAAATGTAAGAAAATTAAACTGAGATGGGTTTGAGATGCCTGCAACAACTCAGTCACTATTTTGAGAGTCAATATTTTTAACATGTTCAAACTTCAAGCTTCTTTGGAAGCCTCTCTCACTCCTGTGAGGAAACTGTGAACCACTGAGCATGTCCATCCATCCGTTTTCAGCTGAAGACCTCACCAAGAACCAGCAAAGATTATTCTTTATATTATTATTTGACATTGTTCTGGGGTTCTTCTTCCACTGTGTAGGGGGTCCTGATTCAGTCTTTTTGACTGGAGTTTATACAGGAAGCACCCCCTTTTCTCAAACTGACACAATTTCCTGAGGTTTTATTGAGTTGCTTGCCACTTGTGTTGGTCAGAATTGGACAGTAATATAGTACATCACTCTTCTTGATCTCAACATTGGGGCTGTTTTTATTGCAGGTTTTAGAGGACAGTCCAAAATGCTTGACTCTGCCTCTCCCTTCTTTTCCTTTCTTTTACTATTGTTTGGACAGACACAAATTACATTTAATAATCCTGTAATTCCTTTTTTTACTTCTTTCTTCATGCTTGAGTTTGTAGTCATGTCAAACACACAGATTTACGCCTTTAAGAAAAAAATAAAGATATTTTATAACATGCAACCTTAAGGAGACTTTATAGGTGAATGTGCTCTTGTTAATCGAGAGAAAAGACATTTATCCAGCAAAATAGATACTTAAACTTGACATGTTTATTCATACTTTGCTTTCCATTCATCCACACATACTATGCAAAAATATTTATGTACAAAATACATTCTTTTCACACAAACAATAACAATTTACAGTAAATTACAATCAACTTAGCCATACAAGATTAGAAATAAAAGATAAGAATGTAAACATTTTCCTCACAATCTTAAAACAAATCTAAAACAAACAGTTTTACACACAATCCTGCAAAGAAATGGGACAAAAATTGAATTTGACGTAACATATTACTATAAACGCTTTAATAAGTTTAGGTTTTGTGATATAAGTGTTTTGAAATCTTTCACATATTTAGAAAATCAAAAACATACATATTCTAAAGTTGTTGCTTAAAATAAAACAAGTACAGCATATGTTTATCATGTGTGTATTACATGTGTACGACAGCATTTAAAATAAAATTCATGACCGAGTTGTTTTTGCCTGCAGTTGTAACAATGTAATAACGGCAAATAGCTCTACAAGACTACACAGACAGGAAAGTAAAGTCTTTCATTTTGCCATTTAAAAACATGTAGAAATAAGTTTTGATTGTACCTCTCATTTCTGTACAAACCTTGGAAAAAGAAAGGAAAAATGACATTTAGAGAATAATCTCTGATCATTGTCTGTGCCCTTCTCTTTCCCCTCTTCTTGGCTGTCTGGTCATTATTCTGTTTAGTGGCTCAGAAGCTGCTTAATAAAAGACTCTTGCCTTGCACTCTAATTAAGTCTTTGGTAAATGTTGCTTGCAGCATGTTTCCTGGAAAAATGCAGCATGTGTGTAATGGAAAGAGTTCAAAATGATATGTTAAAAAACAAAAGAAAACTGCAGTCTTTCACAGCATTGGCGTTTTCCCCATTTAGCTTTCATAATAATATGAATAAAGATGATTCCAGTCTTCATAATAAAACAGTTAAAATGTGTAACTATAGTGACAAAGTTGATAAAATTAGTTTTAAGTGACTGTTTCAGCTTGAAATCTTACTGAATTTCTATGGTGTTGAAAATGATCACGAACAGGATGAATCAGTAGATGAACTGAGCCCCTCCATGTGGCACCATCTCCGTTACGCCCCACTCCACCGCGTTCCCCCTATGCTGACAGCCCTGGCCTTGCTGCAGAGCCATCCGGGAAATTTCCTCCTCCGACAGCACCCTGTCCCACATGTTCACCGCCGTCATCTTCCCGGCAAACGCCACCTTGGGATCAAACGTCGCCTCGAAGCCTGTAACGCCGCTCCCGCAGCAGCCGTTTCTCTCCTGCCCCAGCTGGAGCGTGCCTCCGGCGGGTAAGACGTGTCCCTCGGCCACCCCGGCTGAGTACGCCACCTTCACGCCGTCTACCCACAAGGTCGCCAGGCCCTGCTCAGAGGACCAAGCTCCGCACAGGTGGATCCACTGTCCCTGGTTCACCACGCCCGCTGCCTCCACCAGGTGAGCTTCCCCTCCGACGGTGAAAAGGGCGGAGGTATGGGCGAGCAGCAGCTGGATCTCATACGGGTTCTGGCGGTTTCCGTAAGAGAAGAGCACAGTTTTGTTGGAGACTATGGTCGGCTTGGCCCACATGCAGACAGTGAAGGAGGACAGGGACAGAGGGACATCTGGAAGGACAGCAGTGTAGATGCGACGGGAGCGCATAGGGAAGAGCAGCGCCATCTCACAACCTGAGCAACAAGAAAATAGGAGTGTATTTATAGCCACTAAGTAAAAGCAATCTTTTTGTACACATAAATGATCTTTTTATTGTCTTTCTGATCAATAAAAAGAATGTATATCGAATAACCACAGGAAATGTAACAATACACACCTTGTTAACAAATGTTTAGTCTGGAGAGTAAAATATTGTATCTATTCAAATGTGACCGTCAAACATTTGATCTAAAGTCATTTTTATGTTGTGTGTTTTAGCTTTTATTGAAGAAAGAAATAACCAATATAACACCAATTTAACAAATAAAATAAATTTGATCTGCAAGTGTTTTGGTCAAGTATAAAGTGTGAGAAGAACTCGACCAGTTAACAGAGAAAAATGTGGCCAGTTTTATATCTGTAATAAACAAGAATGGGTGTCACTGTTTCCCTACTATGAACACATACGATGTTTCTCAGCCTGAAGAGCCTAGGATCTCTCCAATCTTGTTAATTTATGACAATTTGCAAGAGATAGATTTGGTTTTAAAAAGGCTATGTTTTAACCCACATCATGCCACTCAGTTTTACTCAAGTAGAAACTTTTAGACCCATTTCAAATTTGACTGAGAAGGAGGTTAAAAATGGAAAAAGCTACCACTGTTCAGATTTTTAAACGTGTTCTTTATGCTGGGTAAGGAGGCTCCCATTTGTGCAGATCAAGGCAAGCACTCACGTTTCCTGAACCGTCTCTTGAGCTCTCCTTTTTTTTTTTTTTCTGCTTATCAGAAATCTTGATGGTGGTCTGAGAGCAGCAGTTACTGGAGCTCTCAGGCTGAGCTGCTACTACAACAAGCTTAAACAGTAAATGGATGACTCTCCCCCAATCTCAGGTTTATTTTGAATGAGAGGCAATTAAAGCTCAGCCTGTGGTCCAGTGATTCTATTAGGAGGTTTTCTTTCCCCTCTCCCCCTTTTACACTCTCAGACACACAGTTTTCTTAAACCAGGTCCTTTTTTACTCATTAAAGTTTTTGTCTATAACTCGGTCAGTTTTACAGATCTTCTTTTTCTTTCGGCTGTTCCCTTTCAGGGTTCACCACAGCAAGTCATTCTCCTAGTCCGGTTGCCTTGTTTTGCTTTCCTCATGCTTTTTTATGCAGTCCCTCCATCATTTCTAATTTTTTGCTTTCCCTGTCTTTTTCTTTCGCCACCCCCTACTTCCCCCAAACTCTCTTTGTCACTGGAGCCTACTAAACCTGGATATCCCAAATATTGACCTTTCATTTGTCTCAAATTTCTGCCACTCAAACTTCTCAACATGCTTTTGAGTGTGTGTGTGTGGATTCGTGGTGATTTCCATCTGGTTCTACTTTCTCGAGGCGTATTGGTGTGGTTTTTGTGGCGACTGACTGAGTGCACCCCTTCTGCTGTGTGTATAAGTCTAACCAACATTTCTGAACTTTGAAAAAGGTGTGTTCAGTCAGTTCATGACTTCGATAATTGTACTTATTTACATCTTAAGGAGCAACGTGTCAAAATGTGTTTTTACATTTCACCTCATGCTTGTCAGCCAGCCCTTCTCTCTCAACTTGACTGTTTTAAATGGTACAAACGATGCTGGTGAGAGGGAAAGAATAAGTCTCTTTTTGAGGAGACAGGAGAAGAATATAAACTGTTTCAGACATTTCAAGATGTACGACGTGTGTATGTTTTTAGAAGCAAGACCCAAGAGACCTTGTGTGGCATCTTTCTTGTAACTTGACCTGAATTTGTCAGTTTTGGGAAAAAACTGAAGACAGAGAACAAATTGGATGAAGAATGAATACAAAGTAAATGAAACAGAACAGGAAAACAGTCAGGTTGCTGATAGTAAGATGGATGTTTTACCTGAAGGTAGGGAATTTTGCCTTGAGTACTTCAGTTCTTCTAGTTCATCCTTCACCCCCTGCAGTGCAGCCAGCAGCCCATGGGAAACATCCTCTCCTGACGTCACCTCTTGTTCACTGTGGCCTGCCACTTCATCTGTTTTGAGCTGAAATCCAAGCTTGGTGTTCATCCCCATCCCAGCTCCGGAGCTGCTGAGGCAGCTGCTCTCCATCTTGGAGAGCCGGGATGCTTGTCTTTGTGCCGCGGTGAGAAGCTGCTGCAGCGTGTCCTCCAGGTGGTTGGCATTCCCAGCAGATTTACCAGCAGCAGAGGTCAGATCACCAGGTTTGAGCTGCTCCAGAGTTTCTCTGAGATGAGCCTCTATCTGCAAGCCCATCTGTCTTCCTGCTGTCTCCACTGCAACCCCACAGGACCCATCATACTGGGCTACAAACCTGACAAAAGACCAGTCCAAAAAGATTTATAACTTTACGAAGGGAGACCTTTAATCCTCTGCTTTAATAGCTGCGTTTAGCAACAGAGTCCTGCCTAAAACCACTTTTTTTTTTTTCCAAAATGTCTTTATTAGAATTTTAACAGTTAAGACAAACCGCTTGAACGTTTAACAAAAAAAAAAAAAAAATGCCAGTATTAATAGTAGTTTGGTTCAAGTCACAATGAAATACACAACACAAAACAAAAACAACAACATGTCTCTCACATTCTTAGTTCCAATGTAACCCTTCGCATAATCTACACCTCATCCGTGTACTGAGATATTTACTTCAGCAGTGTATGTCCTTTAATAGAATTGTCTTTGGGAACTGCAGTGAACCTAGTCTTCAGTCATTTGCGCCGTCCTCCTCGAAGTTCAGATGTTGGACATACCTAATAAAGGGATTCCATATGAATTCAAACATATTCTGTTTACCCTTTAATACATATGTAATCTTTTCCAGAGGGAGGGTAGATGTCATCTGCTGTAACCACAGGTTTATAGTTGGTCTATGGGTCTTCCCCCAGGAAAGTGATATACATCTTTTTGCATTAAGCAGACCTAAGTTTATAAAAGTTTGTTCGTTTTTAGTATAGTTATGTCTTACTGGGCATAGTCCAAACACAAACAGCTTCGGATCCATAATTATTTGTTTGGAAATTATTTTCTCAATTGCATCTTTTACCTCTTTCCAAAACATTATAATACTCCTACAGTACCACACACAATGAATCCAAGTTCCTCTATCCCCTGTACACTTTGGACATACATCAGATATTTCCCCATTATATCTGTTGAGGTCCACTGGTGTTATATAAACCCGCATTAACCATTTAAATTGGATCATTTTAAGCGCAGTGTTGATAGAGCTGGTATGGGCCCGTTTGCATGCTGTTTGCCACTCTTCCTCAGATAACTCCAGCTGTAAATCGTCCTTCCAAGCTTTAAGTCTGTCATGAGATCCCTCAGATACATGCAACATCAGTGAATGATAAAACTCTGATATAATGCCTGCCTTTAAACTATCCCCTGTTAACATTTTTTCTAAAGCTGATTTGGCAGGTTTAGCCACCACATTATTCTGACTCGTTCTTATGAAATTTCTGAGTTGAAGGTATTTAAAGAAATGTTTCTTATCTAGGTGGAATTTTTGTTGCAGATCTTGAAAACTCATTAGTATGTCTGAATCTGATACATAAAGATCCCGAATCATCTGGAGTCCTTTGTTTTTCCATGCTTTAAAGGTTAAGTCAGCTCTGCCGGGTACAAAAAATTGGTTACCCCACACTGGGCTGAACAGAGACAAACAGTGTGGCTCATTAAAAATTTTTTTTACATCTCTCCACACGCCTATCATGTTTTTAAGGAATGGATTTTTAGAATGTTTCAAAAGCTTTGATATTGAATCTGAATAGAAGTATGAAGGGAGAGTCACTTTTAAATCCTGAGTCTCCATGTCAACCCAGTGCGGCGATTGATCACTGTAATAAAACATCATAGATCTCAACTGCACAGCATAGTAATACAAATGAAAATTCGGGCAGTTCAAGCCTCCACGGTCATAAGGAAGATATAGTAAAGACAAACGGAGTCTGGATTTCCTGTTGTTCCACAAAAAACGTAACATCTTCTTCTTTATTTGGGAGAAGAATTCAGGAGGAGGCGGGAGAGCAACATTCTGAAATACGTAAAGTAACTTGGGCAATATATTCATTTTTATTGTATTTATTCTCCCAATCATAGACATTGGTAAAGACATCCATCTTTCAAATGAATTGTCTACTTCATTTAATATGAGATTGTAGTTGGTCGCAGCTACCCATTCCAGATCTGACGAGATGTGTATCCCCAAATATTTAAACTCTTTTACCATCTTAAACTGTACTATACTTGATATTGGGTTAATTTTTTCATTTGCATTTAATAAAAGAATTGAAGATTTGGTTTTGTTTATCTTGTATCCAGATATCTCACTAAATGATTTAATTATTTCCAAAATAATTTGTATTGACTGATTTAGTTTTGATATGAAAAGGATCACATCGTCCGCGAACAAGGAAATCCTATGTTCTGTAGGTCCGACAGTGATTCCACTTAGATGTGGGTGTGAGCGAATGGCAATAGCAAATGGCTCTATTGCCAGAGTGAATAATAAAGGCGACAATGGGCAACCCTGTCTGCAGCCCCTATTGATTTTTATCGATCTAGATATATTCTTGTTAGTTATTATCTCAGCTGAGGGATTGTTGTATAATATTTTCACCCATTTTACAAAATTATTACGACAGTCAAATTTTTCCATAACTTGAAAAAGATATTCCCAGTGAACCCTATCAAAAGCCTTTTCGGCATCTAGTGATAGAAGAGCTGAATCTGAGGTACCTCTATTATAATGAATTATGTTTAGTACTCGCCTCACATTATGAAATCCCTGCCTCCCCGAAATGAATCCATTTTGATCTCGATCAATTGATTTTGGGAGCACCTTTTGTAAACGTCGTGCTAGCAGCTTGGAAATTATTTTTAGATCTGAGTTTAGTAAACTAATGGGCCTAAAATTCTCACATTTGTTTGGAGATCTGCCCGGCTTTGGCAAAAGGATAACCATGGCAGCGTTCATTGAGGGGGGGAAATAGTTTGAATGGAAAACTTCTTGAAACATATCTAATAGTGGGGTCAAAAGTCTATCTTTAAACGTTTTATATAAATCTATTGGGAGACCATCTGGTCCTGCTCTTTTCCCTGATTTCATATCGTTAATGGCTTGCCCTAGCTCTTCTTTCGTTATTTCTAGATCCAAGTTTTCCTTGTCTTCCTCTGAAAATTTTGGTATATTTAAATTTGTTAGGAATTGATTTATGTCTTCCGATTTAATGCTTGTTTGTGCCTTATACAATTCTTCGTAGTAGTTCTTAAAGGCTACATTAATTTCTTGAGGATCCTGTAAAATTTGTCCATTTGCTATAATAGATGTAATTGGTTGTTTAGTTTCTAATTGTTTTATTTGCCATGCCAGTAACTTGCCTGCTTTATTGCCCTGTTCATAAAATGTTTGCCTGAGTCGCAACAAACTTGATGCCGCCCTTGAGGCTGAGTATTTGTCATATTCTGCTCTCAAAGCCACTAGTTCATTTTCTAATTGTTTATCTCCTCTATTTACTTTAGCTTGGATTAACCTTATTTTATCTTCCAATTGTGTCCGAGTTTTTTCAGTTTGTTTCGTTTTAGACGCTGTGTAACTAATAATGTGACCTCTGATATAGGCCTTAAAAGCTTCCCATTTTGTGCATGCTGTCGTTTCTGTAGTATTAAGTTGAAAAAATTTGTCTATTTGTTTCCCTAAGTATTTCACAAAGTTTTCATCTTGTAACCATTTATGTTGGAACTGCCATCTCGGTGGGTCTCTTTTTAATTGGTCATCTCTGTAAATCAAGCAACATGGGGCGTGGTCAGAAATTACAATGTTATCATAGAAGCAATTTTGGATTCTAAACTGCAACTCTGTAGAAATTAAGAAGAAATCTATTCTGGAGTAGGTTTTGAAAGAACTTGAATAACAGGAGTATGTTTTGCTAGCTGGATTTTTCTCCCTCCATATGTCCATCAACTTCAGCTCCTTCATCATTCTATAAATTGCAGTTCTACAGTTGTTATGCGATTGATCAATTCCAGTTGATCTGTCCATGCTCGGGAGTAGTGTACAATTAAAGTCCCCCCCCATTATGTGGGATCCTTTAAACGTAGACAAAGTGAGGAGTAAATCATCGTAAAATTTACTATCATCCACATTAGGGCCATATATATTAGTTAAAATTAAAGTTTCCGACATTAGGGAGCCTTGAAGTATTAGGTATCTTCCTCTTTTGTCTTTAATAACGTTTTCAATTTGCAATGGTACCGATTCATGTATTAGTGTCATAACTCCTCTAGAATGAGACGTGAACGGTGCTGTATATATATTGCCCCTCCATCTCCTCCTTACTTTCAAATTATCTTCATCGAGAAGATGCGTTTCCTGGAGGAATACAATTTTAGACTCCATTTCTTTCAGTCTATTCATGACCTGTTTGACTTTTTGAAGGCGTTGGAGCCCTCTGCAGTTCCATGAAATAAAGTTACATTTTACAATTTGAGACATACATCAGCAAAAGTAGTGGGATGTTTAGCATTGTAAAAATGTGAGACACAACAAAACCGGATGATAGAACATACATCCAACATAGAGAACATAGAAAACATAACCCCCTCCCCACCTCCAAATCCCTTCCCCAAACAGGTGGGGCCCCGCCCACATCCATTGTGACTCCCGTTATTGCCACTAGCCAATCCACAAGTACTGAGGATCAGCTGAACCACGTTTAGCTTATTCTGCAAAAAAGTGCTTCCGCTGCTGCTAGACACAATAAAGATTCCTGCACACTAATATTGAATAGCATTTTAAGTTACTCTTCACATTTAAATGCTTATTGATACCTAAGTTAGGAACCCAAATATGCAGCATATTAGAGACATAAACATGTAACAGACCTAATTAAGTTCGCATACCGTCTGAGGCATTACTTAGTGCTTTGTGCGTCTGGAGCCCTCTGGAGTTTTTTGATAAACTCACTTGCTTCTGCTGGTGTTTTGAATGCCAGTGTCTCGTTTTCGTAAGTCACTAGGAGCGTTGCCGGGTGAGTTATTCCATTGCGGATGTTCAGATTGCGCAGCACCTCCCGGATCGAGTCAAACTTTTTCCTCCGTTGGTGGAGCTCGGTGGCCAGGTCGGGGTAGAAGCGGATCCGTTGATCTTTATAGAAGATATCCTTTTTTTCCCGTGCTACACGGATGACGGCTTGTTTCTCTCGGAAGTTAAGAAACTTCATTATCAAGGCTCTGGGTCGGGAGGCGCCGTCCTTTCTCGGGCCTAATCTGTGCGCTCTTTCCAAGCTCAGAGAGGTCTGCAGCTTCTCACTCCCCAGTGCTTCGGGTATCCACTTTTCCAAAAAAGCACATAAATCTGAACCCTCTGCCCCTTCTGGCAAGTTTACTAGCCTTAAGTTATTCAAGCGAGACCTTGTTTCCAAGTCAATGAGTTTATCTTCCATCGACTTATTTTTAGCCTGTAGGGCGCTCACGCTAGCATGTAGGTTAGCCACTCCGTCTTCCGCGGAGGAAATACGGTCCTCTGCTCGCGACATACGTTCATTATAGTCTTTCATCTCCTGTTTCATATCTTGCAGTGTCACCAGCAGACCATCGAGTTTTGAGGAGAACTCGCTTTTCAATGAATCGAGCGTGCCCAAAATTTGGTCAGACTTACTATTTTCTGAGTCACTCCTTTCTTCTTGCTCGTCCATGTTTTTGTTGGTTTTGCGAGCTTCACCACGGAGGTTGTGGCCGAAAAGCTTCGTTTGCTTGGTTGCCTCTCTTTTCCCTTTGAGCTGTTTAGTCGAGTTAGGCATTATATCCTTTTCCTTACATAAATTTTTCGTGGACAGCTGCTATTTTCCCCTATTAAGAGCAGCAAGCAGCGGAGCGAAGTTCTGCACGTCTTCTTACGTGGCCGCCATAACCGGAAGTCCTAAAACCACTTTTACTACTGTTTAAACTGACCTGAATGCATTTAAGAAGCTTTTGAACAGAAGTAAAAGTACTTTAAAACTTTCTTTTAGTAATTGATCAATGCAATAAATTGCCGTTCAAACAATATAGTCAAAGAAAAAAGTTCTGCTACTCAGATGTAAATACTGTCTTGTTTTTTCAGACTATTTCTTTGTATCCAGTTGATGAAAACATGACTTGATTTCTTTCTATTACTTTTTGTTAAACCAACCTGAGCATTTCATCGCGCAGTGACCCCAGCTCCACTTTGACAATATCACTGGTGTACTGAAGCAGCATGTTCTCCCTCATCTGACTGTTCTCCAGCATGGAGAAGATTTTGTCCCATTTTGTCAGGTCTTGAGAACGGCAGGGTGCTGAGATCGGTGGGGCTGCAGGAAAGGGCGATAAGAAGTTGCCGAGAGGAACATAAGTTAACATTCTCCACTGGAGAGCTAATTGGGGTAGACCGCAAAACCAACAACACCAAACTTTACCCTTACAGAGAGATATACAGACTTTTGTCTCACAGAGGTCAATAATTTACTCCTAAAGAGACCATTTAGATCTTCTAAAGAATGGTTCTTCTTTGGAACGGCTCAGTTTAGAGAAACACAGTTTAACCCTGACTGATTAACGAGCTAACAGCTAGTCCAAGTGGGAAATACCAAAGCAGATTTCTGTCATCTTGAAAACAACACAAATCTAAAAAAAACAACAAAACAAAACAAAAAAACCCTGTTTATTGAACACTATTTCACAAGCCTTTAGATTGCAGTCAGTTTTGTATTACTTGGTTATTGGGGCACAAATATTATGATTTTCTTTCAAAAAATACTTCAGCCTACACCTGAAGTACTATATCTAGCTGCTGTTGCTGCTATTTCTGTTGCAATGAACCGTAGAGTTCTACTATATTAAAACAAACAAACCAAAAAAAATGTATAATGCAGAATTAACAGAGGTGTAAAGGTTAATGAAACAGTGTTTACTTGAATGGCTATGAAATTTCTGAGATTGGAGTTTCTTTAAAATGGCACCAATCCACTTTGGCCGTCAAGGGTTCAAGGTTCAAAGGTAACTTGAATATCCACAAGGAGCAATTAGGTTCCTAGCTGACAGTAGGACAGAGAACAAATAAACAACACACAAACAGAACACATTTAAATTGGTTTGTTTTGTAATGTGGCGGAGTGAATCTTCACTCTGATGGAAGCCTAATGAACTCTTTCCTCCCTTGATGATTCAAATCAACCAAGATTGATCTAACGTTTTTCAAAAACCTGACTTTGTACAAATTGCTAAGGTCATGGAAGGAAGTCCCAACAATTGTTTTTACACACCTTCAAAATACTCTGCCGGCAATTTTTCCCTTTCACAGATAATATGCCTCACCCGTTCAGCCATTAGCTTGTCATTCCTGTCGTAATTATACTATTTCTCCAAACTGAGGTCATTCAAAGAGCTGTCCACAACAGGTAAACTATCGTTCATAAGCTTTTCAGATTTACCTTTTCTATTTACCTTTAATAAATGTAAAAAAAACAGTTTCCAATGGGTTAAGTGGCCTTTTACCAGATGCAACCATAAATGTACAGTACATGCAAAGTAGTCCTTTTTTTAACATTTGCCAAATTAAAAACACAAGTAGAGTGCTGTAAATCCCATGGCAGAGAGGGTGGAAGTAGGTAGTTGGAGAGTGGGTAAAATGAAAAGCCCAGGTGGGAACAAATGAGGATGTCAAGTTGTTTGGAAAGAACATGAGAAGGAAACAGGACAATTTCCTTAAAAAACACACAAGCTCTGACAGCTGCTCTTCCTCTGAGAATATCTGGTTTTGTGTTGGGAATGAGGAGCGAGACAGAGGAAAGAAAGATGGCCAGGACCTGCTGGGAGTAGTGCGAAACGTGGTGGTGGGGTACAGGGGGGATAAAACAAAGCTGAGGGTTAAAACAACAAGGAGTGGGAATATCTGTATGTCCCACATGCTGTTCTGGTTAACGTTTGAGCCTCTGTTTATGCCTGCAGATCTGTTCCAGGGGAGGGTTCATTCAATGTACCCCCTTTGGTTCAACAATCCAGAAGAACAGACGATAATTTATTGTATAACAAATGTTAATGAAAAAAGAGGAAATACAGTTAAAAATGACAGGTAGGAAATTTTTTACTCTAAGAAAACTGACATATACAATATGCAAATTTCTGGAACATAGATTTTACTTCTTATTGTGGTGGAGGAGTTTGTGTGGCTGAATGATCATGGGATCTATGGTGTTGGGGGCAATTGCCCCCATTAGGGTCTCCCAAGGCAGATTGGTCCTAGGTGACAGGCCAGACATGGAGTGGTTTAAAACTAGCCTGGACAAAAGACAGCAAGAAACTTGTTGTCCCTCTACCCAAACACGTAGGGTGAGGGCGGCCGTCAAGCTGAAGAACTTGTCCTATCTGGCCTTGTTAGATGGTAGGACTCCAGAGGTAGCTGAAGGGTACCAGAGGGCCAAGCGGGCTGCAGATGTGGCTGTGGCAAAGACTCAGGTGTGGGAGGAGTCTGATGAGGCCTTGGATAGAGACAATTGATTGGCTTCGAGAAGATTCTGGCAAACCATCAGGCGGCTTAGACAGGGAAAGCAGCGCTTTACTATGTTCACATCAACATTACTGCAGTGGAAGGAATACTTCAAGGACCTTCTTAATCCCACCAACACGTCTTCCATGGGGAAAGCTTGAGTCTGGGACTCTGGGGTGGGTCTGCCCATAACCGGGGCTAAGGTCGCTGGGGTAGTTAAAAAGCTCAGCGACGGCAATTTATCAGCTTCAATTATTACTAAAGTAAGTCCCAAATTTTATTTGGGCTTTACAGGAGAAAGTTGATGAAGGATGATTTTGGCCAGTTGCTGCATTGGCACCCTTTAAAATCTCTTGCTTCTTGTCAGGTCTTTGTGCTCTTACTTTGTTCCTGAGCTTGTCTTGGCCCCATATTTTATTCTTAGTTTGCTCAGTCAGTTTTAGTTTCGATGTTCCATAGTTAAAATCAAACTCCTGCATTTACCTGTCTGCCCACTGCCTCCTAGTCCTGCCTTTTAACCCTTCACCATCACCACTACCACCATCTGTGATCGAACTGATGATTTATCTGTTGAAATCATGTCTGCTGGTCTTCAGCAAATGAAAAATAAGCATTTTGCTTCTTCTCAAATTGATGAGGCACCTTTGAGATTACTTAACTCTGCAGGAGGACAATGTTAAGAAAACGTAGGTCACCACATTGGCGTTCTGCTCTGCTAAATGTCATTTTTCAGCCTTTCATTCGTCTGAAACTAAGCCGTGTCGTGACCTCTCTCTCTCGTGTTGCCTATTAATTCAGATTCCTCTCAAAGATTTGCAGATTTCAGCAGGTCAGAAGAAGTGACCTGTATCTCCCGGCAGCCTTTGACCTCTCGTCTTTCTGACACACCTGCAAACAAACTGGGCTCCACTCACGTGTTTGACCTCCTTTTCCTCCTCCCACGACTTCATTATAAATTCTGTGTTTCTTTACCCTTTTCCCCCACCCTCTCCCTTTCCCCTGCTCTAATTTGTGTGTGTATTTTACTGCTCAGTGAGTCAGAGCTTTTGCCCTCTATCACATTTAATCATGTTACAGGCGGGGTGCCCAGATTTCTGTCTGTTAACCGCTGGGGCTGCAGTTATACCCCCTGCAGGGTTAAGAAAAAAACAAACAAATGCAAACAATGCAAGCTGTGAAGGGTCCAGATGACACACGAAACCACACACAGTCACTCTGTCCTTACTCTCAGGCATTCATGCAAAGCTGCACATGTATGCACACAGAAAAGTTTAATGCTATTTGAAACAGAGAAAAGAAATTCTTAAGTGTGGACAAAAAGAGCCTTGCTTTTTAGGCACGCCATAATAATTGATGCAGCTCATTGAACATAATTTCATTCTGACTTCTGGACTTGCCCTGGCTCTTCTTTCTTTATTTCTCATACTTTAAACTAACCAGAACAAACCAGAGTAAACACTATGCTTCAAATGTCGGATCACATTATAACATCAGAAATCTTATCGCGTACAGATGCATCATTAGAATCTTACACATATTTGTTTAAAGCCACCTAAAGGTTTGTGCAACCTGAATGTTATCAAATGTTTGGATGTGAACTTTAAAAAAAAGACTCCTATGTTTTCCTTTTATTTTTTGATTTTTCTGACATATATTATGATGGTGCTGTTTAACTGTGGTAAACCAAAGAAGAAAACTCTCAGTTTTAAGTGTTGTTTTCTTTTTAGGTAACTGATGCCTATTGCTGCTGTCTTGCAGGACATTTTCACAGAATGGCACGAATCAATGTCCTGATCTCACCTCACAACTGAGCTCCTCCCCCCCAATCCCTATAAATAAACGAATAAACTCACTTTAATCTGTAACTGCATTGCATTTCAAACGTGACCCGATAAAATAAGATGACGTCTAAAGTTTTCGCACTCACATTCTGTTGTCTTGTCCAGTGAGATTTCGTTCTCGTAGGGGTCACCGTAGCTGATCTCGATGTCATCCTTGTAGGCGAGTGCCGCGCACACACACACCGACAGCAGACACGCAGCCTCGGGGAGCCTCCAGAGAAACATCCTGCTGCAGATTGACAGTCTGTGGGAGAGATATGTGTGATGTGTGACACGTTTGTCTGCTTGGCTTCAGGTTTGCTCCCTGCCTCTCTGTCTGACTTTGTGTGTGTGTGTTTGTTTTGTGAGTGAAAGTTAGAGCAAGCTTTTCTCTCTGTGCGTGTTCTGGTTGCTGCTCTCTGTCTGTCTCACTTTCTCCTGAGCTACAGGTCCACCGCTCTCTTTTTCAACCCCAGATTCTCTCATCCTGTGTTTGTCCCTCCTCCTGCCTAATGACTCTCCACCTCCTTCTCCTTCCCTCTGTCTCTAATTTAGTTTTTTGCTGAACGCTGAGTAATCCGCTGAGTAATGCTTTGACAGGAAGCCCAGTGATGTAGAGTGCACACACAGAGAGGGGCTGCCTGAGCTTCTCTACAATACTTTCCACTTATGTTAACATAATAATTCTCAAACTCTTACATGATGACATTATTCCTAAACTATTCATGCCTTTTCCCTAAAGATACAGTTTCCTATAAATTGTGCATCGCTTTATGTCCAACATTTCTGTTGATTATAATCACCACAGACGGTGATATCTCCCTGTGAAGATCCTTAAAAAACTAACCAGACATATCAATTAATTATTTCATGGAGGCAACTGCAAAATCATAATCAGAAACTGGAAATACTCTGAAAAATAACACTGCAAAAGTTTAAACCATCCCTTATACCCCTCATAATACCTTTATGCTTTCCTTCCAACGAGCTGGATTATTTTGTAATTTTTTAAAAGGTCTTGATGAAAAATTCTTCAAATGTCTTTCAAAGTGTTTTTAGACTTTGGCTGCTTTTTCCTCTCATTTTTTGTCCAATTTTTGTACTCGACCATGACAGCATATGACATCTCAGCAGTGTGCTTTGAAATGAGGAAACTGAACAAGTAAAATGCAGTCAGGTGTAAAATGCAATTTCATATGTCATACTGCATTACCTTTGGTATTTTTTTTATAGATTCAGCTTAGGTAATGGTAATAAATTGTTTCTTTGTGACAGACTGCTGGTAACAAAGTGCCTAAAAATTCCTTGTTAAATTGTCTGCTATGTGTCGACACAACACTGGTTTCACTGGTTTCTCTGGATGATTCATAAGTCCAAGTGGCTTAACAACCAAATACTCCTCTGAAAAAGGTCAGTTGAAGAAGAGTGAAAAAAACAGACAAAAACTGAAAGAAAACTTTGTAAAGCCTTAATTAAAACCACTTAAAACATTGCAAGAAAGTCTGGTTACTTAGAAGCAAAATATAAAGAGGGAGCAGTTTTTGCAAACTTGTCATTCAGTTTCTGCATGTCTTCTACATTGCATGAAACACGACTCTGTCATCAGCAAAGAGTATTTCTCTCACAACTTTGATGGTGGTTTTTGATTTTGCTTTGGCATGAGAGATGTTGAGTTGGTCAGCTTCCTTCATTGTCCAGATGTGACCCCTTCAGTTATGTCTTTGAATCTTACCTTAAGCGTGGCAGCAAGAATAGTGTAGACACTCCATTAGTCACCTTAAAACCTCTGGACTGGGTGTTGAACATCATGACATTAGCTTGCGCACCATTGTGTTATAGTAAATGTCACAGAGCAACCATACTTTTTGAGTACTTGCCACAAATCCCTGAAGAGGAACAGTATTGAATGCTTTGCTGAAGACAATGAAAACTATGTAGAGTGACATATTGTGCATATTTTATTCGATACACATTTCCTGGACTTGTCGTAGGCAGAAGATCATGTTCATTGCGCTTCTGAAGCCACACTGTATATCCGTTCGTACTAGGATTTACATTTTACTTGACACCTGACTGATTTAAATTTTTTGCTGCAGTAGAATAAATCATTGCCTGCTGGCAAACATAAAGTCCAAATATAGCTTCTAGTAGCAGATGCTGACTGGTCTGAACTGGCTTTGGCCTAACTGAATAAACAAAACTGGAGCGATCTCACAACTTCACAAGAATTTAACACCAGCGTAAGATAAAAAAAATAAATCTAAGCCAGCAGGATCTTTGTATAACATAATCTTTTGGTTGTTTAGCTTGAAAACTCTTGAACCTTTTACCCAGTGTTATTACACATCAAACACGCTGCGGAATATCCACAGAGGAAATGAGGAGATGTTTAGGAATCTCTCTGAATCACCATCCTTGTGCAAACATCGGGCTCCCTGAAGTAGAGAAATGTGAAAGCAGCTCGTCGGCCTGCAAGTAAGGCCATGAGTCATGCGTTGTTGGAGGTAGGCTCCGTGTTGTAATCAGATACAACTGGGGAAAAAAAGGGAAGCTGAAGAAGTAGTAAAAGGAGGGAAGGAAACAGAGAACACACATTCCAGATTTTCACCCCATGCAGAGATTTGGGTGTGTGTTTCTGTGGGTTTGTGTGGGAAGGAAGTTTGAATAAATGGGTTTGTGGTTTTCCTGCCCCACTTTGTTTGCTTGTTTGTTTGTGTATTTTCTACGTGACAAACCCGACCACTTTCTCGTGGGACCTTAGGAAACGTCGTCCTCCCTCCACCTTTCTGTTGTTCTTTGTCTTTCTCTGGGTTGTGTCTATTTTCTCCCGCACAAACTGACTGAAACACTTACTTGTTCGCTTGTTATCTGTTGGAAGAGCTTTTTCACTCAGTGAGCTGTGCTGAGAGACAGAGTGAGTTTGGCGTACAAATGAAACAAGAACAACTTTGTTAGTCCTAAATAGCTCCTTGTTGAATTTGAAAATTTTCAGTTTGATAAAATTTCTGCACATCTCTTTCCCAGCTCTTTACCTGCAGCAGTCATGTAGATCTCTCTGAGTAAAACATATCGTGTTACTTATGAATTGTTATTTTCATGTTTCCTACAGACGCAACAGAAATCTGTCCCGGATTTGTGAACTATGACATAAAATAAGAATTACATATGTAATGCGAGAGAGATAGATATGCGAGAGGAAAGCTTCAGAAATGATGAATGCTGATGTCCCTCTCCCCAGTGACACTGTCCAGCTCCAGGCCTGAAGGATCTGGGTCTTCCCTGGAGTCTCCTCCCAGTTCGATGTGCTTAGAAAACCTCTAAAGGGAGGGAAGAGATGCCTGAACCACCTCAGCTGACATCTTTCGAAGCAGAGGAGCAGTAGCTAACAGAGCTCCTTACCGTATATCCAACTGGCAACCCTATGAAGGAAGCTCATTTCAGCTGCGTGTATCCTGATCTCCTTTATTTGGTCTTGATTCATGCCTCCTGACCATAGGTCCATGGCTTTAAAACATTGGCGGATTAGTAAATCAAGAGCTTTGTTTTTCGACTCAGCTCCTTCTGCACCATACACAGACTGAAGTAATGCTCTCATTACTGCAGACAAGACCCTGATCCATCTCCTGCTTCATCACTCTTGAACAAGTTTTACAGATACTTGAACTCTACTTGAGGCAAGGACTCACCTCTGCGGAGCTGCCTCTTTAATGTGGTGGAATGTGTGGTCTGGGGTGTTAGCCTCTGATAGGGTCTCCAAAGGCAAATTGCCCTCAGGAAAAAAGTCAGATAAAGCAATTCCAAGGCCTTGACGAAATAGGCCCTCGGAACAAAGTTTACCTTGCCTGGAATATGGAAACCAGGGGACTCTCCTGGAGCCAGACCTGGAGGGAGGGGGGAGGGAGCTTACCAGTGAGTGCCTGGTGGTCGAGCTTTGTTTCCTGAAGTCGGCAGGGTTGACACGAAGGTTAGAAAAACTATAATGTAATGGTGTACTGGAAAGTTGCACTTAGCTCCAACGTATAAACACAATCCTGAAATTTTAAATGAACATCTGAACTTTCTCAGCCTTTAGACCATTTCTTTGTCTTTCTGCTCATCAGCTCTCTTTGTAAATAAAGTGATTCTGGTGTAATTGTAAGGCTTCACAGAAATAAAGAATGCAGGAAGATCAGTGTCAATAAAACGAGTAGGGACAGTTGCAATCTTAATCTTTTTGAAAAATCAGGATATTGTATAAAATCAACTTCCAGTAACTGTATTCATGAATAAAAGACTTCTTGTGAGCACAGATCTGTAAGATGGTAATAACTTTGTTTAAATAGCTTTTTAAAAAAACGTATGAATATTTTGAGTAGATTCTTTGGTTGGCGAGGGTCAAGGTTCAGCTCAGATGGAGTCCAGAGTGTTTTCTCTCAGCCTTAGTAGGTACAACCATAGGCTGCTAGTTTTCCTAACAAAACAACGTAACCTGTCGTGATAGTGTTCTCACAGCACAACAGGACATCACTTTTGGTTATGGTGTAAGCAATTTCACAGAAGCAGATAAACAAAGTCATTAGCTTTGCATGAAAGTAATTTTCTTTCATAATCATCACTAAGTTAATGTTTTTGCCCTTAACTGTCAACAATAATTTCTACGTTTGTTTGTGCCATTTTTGTCCCAAACCACAATTGTACTATTTGCGACAAAGTGTAACTGAGAGCATTAGATGACAGGCATCTGTTTCATAACTCAAAGCACATAGTAATGCAAAAAAAAAAAAAGTCTGATGAAAGTGTGTATTTCAGTCCCTCAATTGAATCCATATTGAAGAATGTAGATCAAACAATAATGTTCTTATTCCTGGGATTTTGGGAAAAAAATACAATCAAAAATGTTTTTGATCTCAGGGGCAGTGTTTTATATTCTTTACTATTTGTTGACAGATATGGGTACTGCAAAGAAAATTGAGAAGAAATGCATTTTTGTTGTCAAAGAAGGCACAAATCTGAAAATGGCATTTAGTCAAAGTCTTGGCCGGTAAACTTCTTGTGGTTTTACCCGGATTGAAAGGTGTAACACCTTACCAGAGAGAGGTAAAACATGAGGCAGACAGATGTTACAGACTTTAAACCAGCAAAGAAATGGAGCCTATTAGGAATAAATTAGATGCATGTATGACTAGTGAAAATATTTGCTTTTTTGCCTCACAACGGCCACCTGAGGTGGGAAAATTAAGCCAGCTGGAAACACATCATAAAAGTCCATCTAACAGCAGAAATCACTTCATTGTGTGTGTGTGTACACCATGAATGTGTCGCATGCCACCACCAAATGTGGGCGATCGTGTAATTGACTCTTTCTTTGTTCAGTTGTGTTTGTTTATCTGGGTTTAAAAGTGGTTTTACAATGGGTTTAAAAGTTGTAAGCTGCCTCTGCGCACTTAATGCATGACTTACTGAGCTTCGTAGCCTAAACGCAAAGGGACTATAGCATAACAGGAATGTATTTGTGTTGAACCCATCTCCAGCTGGACCCCATTAGGTGTTGACTCAGCAGGAATAAGGGCTGAGTCATGCGTTAGTGTGGGACTTGTCATAGTCTGATTGATTCACTCGAGAGTCTTGTTCGGTGGTAATTATTCGGGATGAAAACCAGCAGGAGCGGACTGAATGTGTTGTCAATGAAAGTGGAGGACAGCCGCTGTGTTTAGGAGAGACTATATACATGTTTATCTCTTCTGTCCCTTTTCACAGTTTATGAGCCGAGTTTAAGATCTTTAAGTTGAACCACATGTACAGTTGATGAAAATACTTATAGTTTTTCTGTATTTCTTCCAGAGAGAAAGACCGTCATGTTTCATATGGATCTGAGTATTTTTATAGCATTTTTAGTCTGTTGGCAGAATCTCAAAAATATAATCTTTTGTTGTCAGATTCTCCCTCTTTCGACCACCTGTGGTTACTTGAATTGTTTTATATACAACTCTCAAGACACATATACATGAAATGAGTGTTAGAAGCTACAGAAAAAAAAAATTAAGTCATAAAACTTTCCAGAAACACCCCTCTGGATCTCACATGTTCTGACCTTTGCAGTTTGGTCCTGTACAATAATCTTACTTGCACAATAGTTGGGTTGGAGTCCCTTTTGGCAAGCTGTGAAGAGATTGTATGATGGAGCTACATTAATATCAGTTCATTGATCAGTCATCTGCCAAAACCATACAGCATATGTGCCCAGTTAAGTGCTTTAGCAAATCCTCAAGCAAAACTAATGATGTAACTTCTGTATTTTTAAACTGTAATCAGTTTTGGCAGATTGCAGGCATTTTTAAGACTTCTCAGTTTAAACAGATGCTGAGCTCGTTAAGGTTTTTATTCTAAAGAGTCTGAGGTTAGAAATATTACGGAAAGAAAATCTGCGTCAAATGAAACATGACTAACCCGGACATTGTGAAGGTGTCCTAAATTTAATGTGGTCTCCTAGTGAAGCTTCTATCTACAGTAATAACAGTAAAGCTCTTTTCTCTATGATTCAGGCTGAGTTAGTCTCCTCCTAAGGGACAAATTTAGGCATTTAAAGAAGAGTTTTTAGTAGAGTAGAGCAGAAAAAAGAATATGTTTGTTATATTTTTAATAATGGTATCATTTCTTTTTTTAATATTCCAAGTTTATGACATGTTTCTACCTAATAAATAATCTTTTAGGATTGAAGTTGATATTCTAATGTTACACAAAAAACTACAATAAAAAGTCCAGCATCTTTTGAAGGAATGCATGTCACCCACTGCTTTTTATTTCAGAGTTATGGTGAAAAGGGAGAGTTATTGTCGTTTTGGTTAAATTTTGTACTGTAAATGACATTATGTACCACACCACATTTGAGCGCAATATCTATTTAATAGATATTTTTGTGTTTGCTAAGGTCGCTTACCTGTAGTGGCCATTTTGAATGGAGTGGACTCCAAAAGTTGATTAGTTGTAGATGTACATCCATTTCTGAAAGTATCATAAAAATCTGCCCAGTGGTTTATTAGATATTTTTCTAACACAACAAATAAAAGACACATGCTCACAGGCAAAAACATTTATTGACCTTTTGCTCTTGGTTGCAATAATCTAACTGTCCTCACAAAATAATAACAGGTCCGTTTTCAAATTCTTTCTTCTTTCTGTAAAGTATGTGAAGAGAGTCTCAGTTATCCTTGTTTGACTGATAATCATTTGGAGTTATTCAGTCTGTCAAAAATGGCCAGGTTGTGTCTGCCATGCAGCTGCTGTATGTAGGAGAGTGTGTTCATTAGGGTGCAGTTTAGGGTTCCAGTATATATCGTCTGTTGTATATTTCTGTGCAGACTCTTGTCTCCTCTTACCTTTTTAAGATACCTTCAGACAAACCTAAAAGTGCCTTAACCTCAGTTTTACGGTTCTGACCGGCCTTCTTTTTCTCTACATGAGCTGTAGCTGTCTCTTTTTAGGATGATTTGTGTTGAAAGTGGTGATGATTTGTAGTATATTGTAGATTCAACACAAAATGAAGGGCCATAATAGTTTGTTGTGGTCTTTTTTAGATATTATCTTTGCCTTTGCACATAGCAGAAGAGCCAGTAATTCTCAGTCAATGTTGTGTTGCAGTTTGAAGCCTGGAAAATGTCTGGGATGATAGAAACAACTTGTGGATACGCAGATGTTGGTTGTTTGGAAAATCTTAGCGTATCGCCTTACACTTATGAATGAACCTGTTCAGTTCGGTTTTATTTATTATCGTTACTGCTGCCCTGTATCTAAGGGTTTTCAGAAAATGGCTTATTTGCAGACCCAGGCCCTGTCCAAAAAAAAACTAAACTAAACTACTGTTCTGTAGTTGGAAGACGCTTCACTTCCCATCCATCCAGGAAAACTTTCTCAATTGTTTTGTTTTTTACTGTTTGTTTGGGGGTTGTCATGCCATGGATGACTGTGAAGTCCTTACCAGCATAGACCCAGTCCCTGGTTAGGCTTTTTAAAGAACTGAACCTTTAAAATCTACTAATGCTAAAAACTACTCCTTTGAAACTAACAATTACGTTAAAGACACAGTATTCATTAACTGTCCCTCCTGTTAAAACTCATCTACTGCTGACTTTTAAAATCACATTACTAACTACTTCTGATACAAGACCCTTACAACACTTCCAAAAAAATCCACTTTATAATTAAAAAGAGTACACAAATCTCTAAGCTTTAAAGATTTTACGATATGGCTTTTGATCTCAAATTTCCAAAGCTTGTTTATACAGCATCACAGGTTTCTTTTGTGTAAGTGTTTGTTTGACTCTAAAGACTTACACGAAAGGGAAAACGCAACAGAATTATAGCACGCAAATATAACTGGGTAAACATGAACATACAAGATGAAAGCAATAAGGAAGAGTTTTATGGTTTTAGACACTTTCCTAAAATGAGCCCTAAATTTAAAATGAGAATTGGAAAACAACGCCCAAGTGTTTGAACTCATCTTGTTTTTGGATTTTTTCTGTTTAGTAACAACAGATCATCTACTGACATTTTGTGTCATATTGACAGCACATTAAAACAGTTTTGGTGCAACTCAAAGACAAAAAGAAATATATTAAACCACTGTGAAATGCCCAGTTCAGCCTGCTGTGGAGTCTTTGCAGTTCCATATATGACAACATCATCTACATACATTTGGTACAGAACACCTTCACAACTTTCATGTAGTTCATTCATTTCTAGCAAAAAGGCAATGGCCCTAAAATGGAACTTTGTGGACCACCATATTTACAATTTTGATCATTTTGGTTTTGACACATTGTTGTTATAGAAAACTTCCCACAGTCTTCTTCTCAAAATAAGTGTCCTTCCTGAACTGTTCATTATTGTCTTCAAAACAAAACACTTACATCTAAATTTAGACCTAGCCTTAAATTTTACCTTCATTAATTTAATTGTTCATTAAACATCAATGTGCACTGGTACCCATTTATTAAATAAATATACACATAAATTAGTAATTCTTTCAATATTAGAATAAATCTCCAAATATTTATACCACATGTAACACGTTTTTTGCCTTTTTGATATTTACTGTTATTCCATACAGCTTTTTTTGGCTGCAGCATCTTTCTTCATTTAAACATCAAGTATGTACAGATTTTCTTGTGGTCTGACCTTCAGCTTTTTGTAGCATTGCATGAAATCTTGACAGTCACCAATAATTCACTTTCTGTTTGAAAACAAGAGTCTTTGTTCGGCGAAGTGAATCATTTAAAGATGTTTTAATGTCAGACTTGTGCTGTTGCGTAAAAGCTGCGGGTTTTCCAAGGTTGTGTGCTGATTTGCTATGGCTTCATTTCCAGGCATGCCTTGGCTTGCTTTGAACACAGTATGCATTTATATATATATGTATTACGCACAGCTCATTATGCACAGCTCTGCACAATGACTGAAGAACGTACTAAATGACGATATGTTACAATATGTTGTACTATGTCACTGGTAGTACCATGTGACTAACCATTCAAAAGAGCTAGTGTTTTGAACGGTTCTTTTAAAGTAACGTAAAGTAACGTATCTGGATCTCTTTAAAGAACCATATATATATATATATATATATATATATATAAACACCAAGCTTGCTCTATTTTTCCGCTTGGGTGGTTCTATGGTTCCACACTTCAAACTTGTCCTCTTATTCCTGGACTGAGCTCTTCTGGACTGATATTGCAGAGGTTGTTCCTGGGATCTGTTGGAGCCACTCTTTCAGTTTGGGGGTCACAGCACCAAGTTCCCAGATGACCACTGGCACACTTTGACTTTCCACAACTTCACTGTTTCCTCCTTCAGATCTTGGCATTTCTTAAGCTTCTTGGGCTCCTTCTTCCTGATGTTACAGTTGCTTTGAATTGCTAGTAAAGAGGTGATGTTCACGAACGGTCTGAATCTTTTGAACAGCTTTTTAACACAAACGAAGGGACACCGACAGTAAAGAGTAAAGAGTCATTCTTTTTTTTTTTTACTACTCCTCGTGTTTTCTTCCTCAAATGCAGACAAACACACGCTCCTCTGCTGTTAAACTGAGACATAGAGCAGGCAATGGGGAGGAGCGCAGCAGTTGATTTTATTGGTGAACATGCGCTCAGGAGGGAAGGGGATGTTTGCATGCTATATACAGATAGATAGATATCTATCTGATAGATAGATAGATAGATAGATAGATAGATAGATAGATAGATAGATAGATAGATAGATAGATAGATAGATAGATAGTCAGTCTTGTGATAATGTCCAAAATGTTCAGTGAAAGTATTCACTGAGCCACAGCTCTACACGTTTGAAAAAAAGTATTTCACCGCAGTTACAAAAGTGAAGAACATAATACTCCTGTTCAGTTAAGGTCCCACTCAAGTTTCACCACACTGTACTCAGATTTCCTCAGTAATGGTCAATGATGGTTCCCTTTCCTGTATTTATGGACTGTTAGAAGATGGAAACTGTCATAGTTTGTTAAATATCTGGGATATTTAATGGATGATGGGAAACAAACAGTAAAAGTGTGGGATTCAAATCAAACTGAAGACAGACTATACTGATTAGGGTTTGTCCATTGCCAGAAATCAATCTAGCTGACTGTCAATTTAAATAGCTGAATTATTTGTTTGTTTTTAGTTCATAAAACAATTTAATAATAATTCACATTAAATCTCCTAGATTTTGGAAAAGAAAAATTTAAAATCGGTTGGCTGTGCTTTAGTGAGTACGCCCTTGGGTCTGATGCAACTCAGAAATTTTTTTACCTGAACTACAATTTATTGAGGGCTTGCTATGAATGCAGTTATTCTTTTTTTTTTTTTCTTTAAAAGTAAAATTTCCTGTTCAGCCAATTAAACATATAAGGCACTGAAAGAAAGGAGTTAGCACCTTACCATTTTCCTGGTAAATATGAAATTGTTTTTTTTAAGGATAGCATGATATTCTGATAAACTTTAGAGTCTGCAGTTGTTTTACTTTGAAAACTTTAGTCAATTTATAAAATCTTTAATAAAAGTTTAGTATTTTTATGTCCAGTATGTCATGTGTTTATTGTTCCCTCTTCCTGTCTGGCAGGTAATCACATGCTGCTACGAGTGCTGCCCTCAGTCTATCCCAAACAACCAGATACCATCCACCATCACTTGAGTGACCTTACAGCAATGATGTTACAGCTGGACTCACCAGAGAAACCACACTTGATCCGTCTTATTCAAATGGTTGCTGAACAACACCCACTTGTGAGTGTTTTTTTTAACCAATGTCAACACATTATTCTAAGCTTTCCACATCTAAAACAATAATAACTGTAAAACAGTGGTTTCAAATACTTCAAAGACTCAATTTCAAGTGGATGGTAGAGTCACAACTATGTCTATGATGTAGTTGGGATGTGCCTCACACTGTTTTCTTGTTATTATTTGCATTTATTATTGATTAAATGTTAACAGAGTAGTTGAATTAAACAAGTATGGTCTTTTTGAAAGGGTTGCCAGAAGTAAGGCTTCTCTCTAAAGGAACATGGCACAGGACTTAGGTTTGTAAAGTCTCATCTGAATGAACCACAAGACTTCTTGAACAATGTCCTTTGGACAGCTCCATGTTTTGGGAAAACCAAACACAGCATATAAACACAAATACCTCATACCAGCTGTTGAGCACAGAGGTGGAGGGCTGATCTGGGCTTGTTTTTGTTAGCCACAGGACCCGGGCACCTTGCAGTCACTGAGTTAACCATGAACTCCTCTGTAGACCAAAGGATTGTTGAGTCAAATGTGAGGCCATCTGTCTGACAGCTGAAGTTGGCTCATGCAACAATAAAATGATCCCAAACACATCAGCAAATGTACAACAGAAAGCCTAAAGAAGAAAAAGAAAGGGTTGCGATGGTCCAGTCAGTGTTCAGACCTCAACCCGATTGAAATGCTGGGACCTTAAGAGAGCTGTGAAGAAATAAATGTCTACAAACCTCAATGAACAAAAGCAATGCTGTAAAGAAGAATGGTTTAAAATGACTCCACAGCCACGTGAGAGGCTGATAAAGTTCTACAGAAAACAATTACTTCAATATATTGCTGCTAAACTGGATCTGGTGCCTATCAAGATCAGATACTTTTTTTATATTCAGACAGATCTTCAGAACTGAAAGATGGTGGACGTTTTTTGCCTTCGGTGCTGATGGTGTCTCTGAAGTTTCTGGAGCACCCATATGTTTTTATTGGACAACAACTCATTTGATGTTGGCGCATACCAAAATGCACATCAGTTTTTTCCTCAAAAGAGCAAGTTCTCATAACAGAGTTGTAAATTTTCCTAACTTTGCTTGTTTTTGAAGAAATTCGGGAACCCACATCCATCTGCTTTTCTTTTACTGTGAAACCCGCAGAAGTTGATCAGAAATCATTTGTGGTCCTTAAACACAGCTTCGTGCACAAATTACAGGGTACTACTACTGCTCAGCAGCGTGGATGTTCACACCGATATTTGAATTGTTATCATTAATGCTCATGGTGTGAACCAAGTCTCTGGAACGGATTTATTTATAACGTAATTAAAATACAGCATGATGTGTGTACTTTCTTCTAATTATTCTCCCTGTTAGCCAAACCTATTCAAACTGTTTACCCTTCAACATTTCTGTTCCACAATAACATTCCTTGATGAAAACTCAATAAAACTTGGAGCTGATGAACTGGAGCTTGTTTCTCCGCAGGAATTTCTTTAATCCTGCATATTTTGGAGCAGAGCTGCTGTTGTTCAACATTAGTGGGGGAATACCACCCACTGGCAATCGGAGCTCATGGTGGTAAAACATGCACAGTCTCAATCAGAGGAGAAACAAAACTAGCCATCTGGAGTAATTCTGTTCCTCTGACACCCCCACTGTTCACCCCACCCCCTCACACACACACACAGACAAACCTTCACCCAAAATGTTCTCCTTGATTGTAGCCATGTTCATCACGCGGTTACGAAATCCTCGGCATTGTGCTATTATTTACTGGAAGTGATGCAGCACTGACAATATTTTAAATAAGATGTGAAACTGTTTTTGTTGTCACGTACCGTCTTCTTGAGAAACAAATAGTGTTGAAATCAGCATAATTATTCCGAATAGGTCACTCATATAGTAGCAGCCAATAGAGGGGATAATGTGAGCACTATTAGTTTAGTCTAACCTTGTCCAGTTCGATCAGAGAACGAGCAGAAACTTGTTTTGTTCAGTTTGTTTATCAGAGACAAGACTTCTCATGTGTATCCAGAGTCTGGTTTCTAAAATACATCCTGACTCTGTTTGGTTTGTTATGGAGGAAAGTTGATGCCGACTAACAGAATACTTTACCAGAACTTCATATGTATGTATATTTTTTTATTTATTAATAAATAACTCTTTGTTTCTCCTCATCCATGCAGATGCTGAGTCCTCAGGTTCCTACACTGATCAGTTATGTGAGTGACCACTCTCTGACCGAGGCTCTGCTCGGGGCTCTCGTGGACGTTTCACAGGCCAGTCCTTCATCATTCGTCAGCTTTCTGCCTGCACTGAGGATTGTGGGACAGCAGTCTACCACGTTCCTGGGTAATGTGGCCAAAATCCACGGTGCTGTGGGCATCATCAGTGAGGTAAAAACCTGGGCACAAAATCATATATTTAGGTTTTTGTTTTGTTTGACAGCCAATTTGCAGTATTTTACTCTCTTGATGATAGCTTATGTTAGATTGAGAGGGAAAACTATCTAGCACTGTGAACAACAGCACTTCTTAAATACAGAGGGGTGGTCCAAAGGTGGACCAGGGGTGCCAATGGCCACCCATATAAATTTGTTGCCCTCCACTGGCCAACCTTGACCAGACAAATCCTGAGCTTTTCTTCGGTGTGCATGTTTGATTTCCCCCAGCTCCCTGAGATTAGTAGAACAATATAAATGTAAAAAAATAAACATTGTTTTTCAACAATTGTTAGATAGGTTTTGTATAATTTTTTTTAAATTTGAAAATAATTTATCACTAATTATATAATTATATTTTGTTTCTAAAGAAGAAGATAGTCTTGTAATATTTATATAGACTTCCAACAAAACGCGCAAAAAATAAAAATCTCCATAGGTGTGATGCTGCTCGCGTTACGCAGGCCAGCGGGCGTAAACGCCTTAAATTTACTGAGCAGCCCAGCATAAACACTAACTCTAACTCATTCCTAACCTGAACCTTTAAATCCTAAAACCAAAACCTTTCATTTTAAGGAGACATTTGTTTCACAAAACCGTAGTATATATGAGTACATTGGACATTGTTTGTAGGTATCATAAAAAATATATAACTGTTACACATACACAAAGAGACAGGAAGGGATTTTATTTTAATACTGAAAGATGTAGCCAAGACACAGTTAAAAAAAAGCATTTCCATGTGTGCTGAAAACAGGAGTGTCCACTGTATTAAATCAGCAAAGAAATGTATTCCAACTAAGCAAACAAACAAACAAATGTTGAATTAGCTGCATATCTGTGACAAATATTTATTGATAAGTATTTTAAGTTTGCATTGGTTCTGGATCTTGTTTTGTATTTTGAATTATTCAGTTTGGTTACCATCACACCACCTGTGTCTCATTAGTAATCAGCACGTTTGTTGTCATCGACTAATCACCCCTCTCGGTATAGCTGCTTCTTGGTTTTCCTCAGTTTCTGTCAGATCCTCTGCCTACTTCTCTGTATCTTGTTTGGTTATCAGTTTCACTGTTTGCCTTGGTTTTGAAGTTTTTTAAAGAATCCTACTTCATTCAGAAACCTGCTTCCAGTGTCTGCGTTCGGGTCCTTCGAACAACTCCGCAACCAAACTGTGACACGTGGACCTTAAGACCTTCATTTCCTGCTGAGGATAAAATATATTTCTTATGGTATTCCAGATCTAATCCTCAAAATCTATTATCTGATTTTCAGATTAGAAATTAAAAAAACTCACGCTTGACTTTTATGACATTCCTTCATACTGTTATTTTGGGCTCCCAACAAATTTTCGAATTGCACACACAGGATGTAGTTCCCAGAAAGAATACAGGGTGTAAATTTTGTTTTTTCTTGTAATTACACCACAGATGGAAATGTTGAAATGACATAACACTCATTCCGTGGTTGGTAAATGAGTCAGAATCGTGTGACTCTTCTATGGGGTATAAGATCAGTACACATTTGATGTTAATGTTTGTTTTTTTGTCTGTTTTTCTACAGAAATTTTTTTTTTCATACATCTGTATGTGCAGTGCTTTACAGATGTGTTTTTGTAAAGGTATTTTTACTCATCCTCCGGACACTTTTCGTTTATATGTATTATTATTGACCGCTTACGTCAAACAAGGTTCCCCTCATTATGAAAAAGTACTAAAAAAGCCTAAAAAAAACATTTCCCATACGCCTATTTGGACGCAAGTGACAGCAACACGCAGGTGAAGGCTCTTTTTCTTTTCTCCAGCTCCATTTAAGGCAGTTTTACCAGCAATTTGGAACAATTAGTTTCAGGGAAATATAAATGTGTCTCCAGATGAAGTGTTTTCTTTCTCCACAGACACGCACATCATCACATTTATTCACAGATATTGTAGAAAAACACTCAGAAAGTGTGGGGCTTGAAACCATAACAAAGTCTTCTGTTACTCCAGGGCAGTGTCTCCTTCAAAAGCTGCTTCCTCCTCAATCTTCTTGTCAAAACGCCTGCCAACACACACGCACGCACACACACGAACAAGGGTATTTTTTTTTTCAAACTTCACTGTCCTGTCTTTCTTCACCTTGGAACCATTTGGAAAATAACCCTTGTTTTGGAGAAAACCCTCCTGCAGAGGCCTCCTGGAGATGGCAGTGGAGAATGCCTCCTGTGGGTTTGTGTTGTGCCCCCCCCCCCAACACACACACACACTTGTACACACACTCACGGCTTCACTCTGGGATGCATTTGCACTTGATTGCACAACTCTTTCACTGGTTTTCTTTACCTCCTGAAGGGAGTCAGTCCATACTGTGGATCTGGACTTATTGCTTGTTAGATCAGAATATATCACCAGTGAAGGCAACACAATACTCTGTCGGCAAAGTTCAATCTGACAGTCCTGCTGTAAATATACAGTAATAATAAATAATAATCATAATAGTTCCTCTGGGCTGTTGAGCTCTATAAGGAGCAGGAGCAGTGTTGATCAAACCCTGCAGTCATTTTTGAGCATTCATGAACTTTTTAAATCTTACTGTTATTTATTATTTTTTCTCTTATATATATATAGATAGATAGATAGATAGATAGATAGACACTGTATATTTGGCTGTGTGCTTGTCTGTCTGTTAGCAAAATCCCTAAAGGGCCAGACCGTAATTGTTGAATGCACATCTACAACTGATTAACTTTTGGAGTCAACCTGATTTAAGATGGTTGCCACAGCTAATTGACATTAGCAAACACAAAATTGGCCCTAATTTAGTCAATATTACAGGTTTTGAGCTAAGATTTGGTGTGGTAGTAGCTGAGAGTCATCTCCAACACATATTCTGGGCGCCAACAGGTCACAAGAAATCTTTGTGTAAAACTTAGACATGCAAAGTAGTGCCTTCAAGGACTGAAAAATCTTTCATTTTAAAAATTATTTTATACATTTGTTTTGAAAAACAAGTATATTGTTGGTCATTTTGTACTGTTTTGAAATTTCACATTTTTATTATAGTCATGAATTCAGATGAATTTTATGAAATAAACCACTGCAGGTCATAAAAATAGAACAACTTGATATGATTTAAAGTTTAAAAAACAAAATAATTTGGACTTTTTATGGCGTCATTTTATCCATAGTTCAGTGTTTCTAAATGTGTGACAAACTGACTGCAGTGAGGAGTGGATGGTGACGTAAACATCTTCCCCCTTTAAATTAAATCATAAATATTCAACACTTCTTTTTAATCCCCAATCCGTCTCTATGAAACTAGCTGTACCCTGAATAAAAAGCTCCCCCGCTGCTTTAATGTTTGCTGTTTATCAGTCATGCAGAATTCATTTTTACCAAAACAAGATGGAAAAATAGCCTAACTTCAAGTTGGATAACTCTGGCTGAAATTAAAAAGTGTGTAATGACCAAACTTTATATCAACTTTTCTTATGGGGATTATAATATTTCTCTTTCAGTGGAAAATAAGAAAAAAAAAAAAAAAAACTTTTACGAAGTTGGCTGAAAATTTCTCACAGTTCTTGTTTTTGTCGATCAAAGAAATATCAAGGGAAATATTAAAAGATCCTTAAAGCACATTCTGTCTGTAAAAATTTCTATTTTACCATTAAAAGTCCTGGTTCAGGACAAGTCAGAACAACTAGAAAAAGTGTGGTTTACTCTCCTTTTTAAGGTGGACAACTACATAAACTTTGTGACGATGGAGAACAAAATAAACAAATATCCATATTTAAGTTTTATTATGTTAATATGTAGTAAAACCCCACTGTCCTGTAATGAAGGTCTCTGTTGAGTAACAAGCCGTGTTTAAACAGCCTGACAAAATGTTTAGAAACCCTGATCTGATAGATGATATAACCTCTTCATGTAATCCACTCTGGTTTATCCTTTAACTTCAAGTAAAAGTTCTTTAAAAAAATCAACAAGCAGCTCTTAGGAAGCCTTGTGAATCCGTCCTTAACTTTTGATGAATCTGGGAAGTCGTAACTAAAATCAGTAAATACTTGGCCCTATTTTAGGGAGTTTCCTGGGTCTCTCAACTTATGGATTTACCTCAAATCTAAGTAGTGGAGCTCCGTTTGAGACACTGAAGTGTTTTTTTTTTTTACAAATTTTTGAAAAGAATATTATGAAATGTGTGATTTTGGGGGAAAGTTTCACATGGCATAACAGGTTTTTCATTATGCTATTGCACAACTTACTGTTTTTGTGGTAAGTACTGTAGTAAGTCCTTAAAAAGTGAAATTGTCCTCATAGTAAGGACCTGCGCTGCGGCACAGAGGTGGTGTAACTGCAACCTGAGCTGCCAGCCAGCTTCTGATTCATGCATTTGGTAAAGTCCTACATATCCCAGTGGAATAATGTTACGTCATGTTTTTTTATTTTGTGCTAATTATAGGATCAGTATATAAATTTAGTATCCTACTGAGAGTACCTGTGAACCGTGCCAAACTTAGCTGCATTCTTCTCGTCTCAGCACTGTTTGAGAGACTGAGGCAGCGTTTAACGCGGTTTATCCTTGTCTTTCTACCAACCGGTCACTTTGTCTGACAGAGACAGCGCTTTAATGTTCTAATTTTAACAGTGTGAATTTTTACAAGGGTACGCGTTTCATTTTAAAAGAAAGAAAAGTTAAAATTGTGTTTTTTTTCTTCCAGATGGTTTAAGCAAAGGCAGGCTGAAAATGATGAAATATGAATGTTATTGTAAAAGCCAACGGGAATGAAATTTTATTTGTGGGGAGGAGAGATTTATACTTTCTACATTTGCTGGGGGCCAACTGCATGTGTTTTGTATTTATTATTGTTTGTTAGGATTTAGAAACAAAAAGACTCAATTTTTAAACTCCCACCTAAACTGCCGGGAAACTTAATCTAGTAACTGTAGATCGAAATCTCTATTTACTTTCTTTATGAAATCTAATTTTCAGGGCTTTTAAAAGCCCACAACATCAGAAATAACCAATAAGAGCAAATTCCTGGCAAGCCTACCGTTTGGTATTTGTCTTTTACCTTTATTTAATTTTATCCCAGGACAAGAATTGATTTTAACATCGCAGAATACAGAAGTGATCCAAAAAAAGTGCATCAACTCCTAATCATCTGAATGACTTTATTAGATCACGGTGTTTCTGACAAACTGCATCAGACACATTTGACAGGAGTCTGCGTGGTTATGTAATGTATTGTTCCAGCGCTTGCTTCCAGATAGAAAAGGAGCTGCTGTCCTTCTGGACTTGTTTCAGGATCAAGAACTGATGCAAATCAGAGCTTTTTATAACATCGGTGTTGCGTTTACCACAACTGTTGGGTTCCAACGCTCATTTAAGAGACCATCTGTCAAATATTACCTGTCGTGGCCTTGACAGATAAGTATGTTTCCTCCAAAGCAGAGCTGCATGTTTCCTGTTTCCTTTAAGGAGTATAGCAAAACTACGTGGCAGTATTCCACGAGGCTTCAGGGGAACTTGAACGATCAACAAAAGCTTGTTGTGCATCAGAAAACAGTTTTTTTTTATTTAGTGCCTTTCCCCTGTGGTCATGTTTTTGGTTTCTTTTAAGTAATAATTTTGATTTGAATCTTACACACATGTACAAGATATTACAACCTTAAAAGAGAGAAATCATCACATAATACAAAAACTTTCTAATTAAACCATCACAACAAGAAGTTTGTATACTGTACGTTTGCAAAACAATATAAACTACAACTGGATATTTAAAAAGGTCCAAGCAGGGGTGATTTAGATTTGTTTTTAGACAGGATGTATTATGGTTCGGCGCCATTTGTCCGTCTGTGGACAGTTTTTTTCTCAGAGCTCTAAATTAATAACCCCTTAACACAGAAATGTCAAACTGCACAGCTGGACACCTCATAGGTCAAGGATGATCCCTATTGATTTTAAGGTCACTGGGTCAAAGGTCAAGGTCACAGAAGAGCCCTTTGTAAAAACTTTGTCCCTGCTCCAACTCTACACACATGTATTCAGGATTGTTATGTGAGGGAATTCACACTTTGAATTTTGATTATTCTGACAATTTACTGACAGGCGTATTATGTACTATCGGTGGTACTTGTGTTAGTTTTTGATACCAGTCAATAATTCAGGATAATGGTTTAAAATAAAGGCCTAGCATTCTTTGAAGGAATGCAAATCTGCTGCCTTTCATGCCAGAGTTTTAAACTAAAATAATCTTATCTTTAAAAATGATGGAATTTTAGCTGCAGGATCCTATAGAATCTGTTGTTGCTTAGAGTCTGTGTTTGAGGTGACTTTCAGCTACTACCACACCAAGTTTTAGCTCAATATCTGTAAAACTGACCGCACAATTGCCATTTTTGTCAGTTCTAAGGTTGCTCAGGCGTTGAGGCCATCATGAATGGGGTGGACTCTAAAAGTTAATCAGTTGTAGATGTACATTCAAAGATTACTTTCTGAGCACTTCATTGAAATCTGCCCTCTCATTTATGAGTTAATTTGCTAACAGATACAATAAGATGACACCAAATGTTAATGCCAAAGTTCTAAACAAAGACGCCCAACATGCAGTGCTCAGAGTATGTGTTGGGGATCGATTTCAGCTACTAACACACTAAACTCTTACTTATTATTTGTAAATTGGCTGAGTTATAGCCATTTTTGTGTTCGCTAAGGTCAGTTGGCTGTGGCAACACACACACACACACAGACACACACAGACAATTACTTTATCGCCTTCCTTTCAGCAGTGGTTGATAAAAAATGGTTGATTATATACCATAAAATTCCTTTCTGATTCCTTTTTTTGTGTAAATTCAGAGTATAATGCTAACAGTTTTACGCTCTTTGTTGTCCTCTACCTTTCCAGACTCATGCTCACAGCTCGCTGATCTACCTGGTGTCCCTTCTGGGCAGCATGGAGCACAGCTTCCACCACACCCTGCTGCTGGAAATCAGAGCTCTGACTGACCGATACCCATCTTTACTGGGAGGCAGCAGCAAAGACATCTACAGGATGAGCAACTCCTTCACTGCTATGGCCAGGCTGCTGGGACGACGACTGGAGGACAAAACTGCTTCTCATTGCAGGTTGGGTACGATGAGATACGATGAGCTCGCAAGCTTGATGCACACACTTAATGTGACTGAATAAGTCCTTCACATTCTGTTTTATATCACTTCAGTCATTGTCAGTTTTATTTATAAAACACTTTATAAACAAAGTTGCACCATAGTGTTGCACAACAATAATGTAACAAAACTAAGAGCAGTAAAAGAATATCTCATAAGGCCAATAAAAACACTAAGAGTGGGGTCAGTACAAATAAATGGAACAAAGTAGCAAATTAGTAACATTTTAACATTATTCACAATATAAACACAATGAACAACATCACGTTGTCAAACTCTACTTAAGTTAAATGACTCTTGTTTTTATGAAGATGAGGAAGTTTAAATTTACACACACCCTAATGGTATTTAGACAAGCCCATAAAGGCTTAAAAGAATCATTAGTTTATATAATAAGTTCAAGACTGGCCAATGTGCCGTACATAAAAACGTAAGGAAGTAACAAACAACAAGCTAAAAGGAAGTATAAGTTAGGAAATTATTAAAACGTTAAAATGATAGGAAAATTTCAACCCTCGTGCTGAATTAAAAGCCAATGAGTAAAAGTGTGTTTTAGGATGAGATTTAAACAGTGACCCTGTAGGACAGAATTGTGGTAAATGGACTGTACTTATAAAGCGCCTTTCTAGCCAATCAGGCAACTTGAATCGCTTTACAACATGATCTGTGCCCTCATTTACCCAAACACACACATTCATACAGCACTTCACTACATCTCTACAAAGCTAATCTGAGTAAATCAGTCTACAGAGTGTAATCAGTGCTTTAGATCACATTCATACACTGACAAGGCACACATCAGAGGCAATGAAGAGTTCAGCGTCTTGCTCAGGGACTGTCTCATTGGAGGACGATTGCTCTAACCGCTGAACCACAGCTGCTCCCAATTGTACAATTATATAAACCCATTTCAGTCTGTAATATTGATGGATCATGGCTGGTAACTTTGTACCTTCACATATTTTGGAAATCAAAATGATCTGCGACATACAGCGTGCCTTCGATCTGCCCAGTACACCTCATTCAGAGCCCCAACAACAATAGCGTGTCTTTGGGGATATTCTGAAGTGCCATGAACTTCTTTAAGACCTTTAAAGATGTCTGAGTCATAGAGGTGTTTTAATAGTTTTCATATAAAGTTACCAATCAGAAGTCAAGTAAGGCTAAAAAGCAGCATTGGTTTATTTTGTTCTGTTGTTAATTATTTTTATTAAACAATGAAAAAAAAAAGAAATCAGTAAATAAGTTTATTTTCACAAAACCTCATTTTATAAGGGGGCTTATTCCTTTCTTTACTACATCAAAGAGGATTTAAAGGTTTGGAAACTTCCAGTCTGTTATCATTTATAGGTCATTAAAAATAGTTTCTGTTTGATTCTTTCAATATAATGATTTCCTCTAGTAATAGTTAAAAATGCTTGAAAGAATCACAGCATTTTACTTTGTGTGAGGATGCATGTGTTTGTGTCAATGTGTGTGTGTGTTGACATTGACTCATGTGGCTGCAGTGTGGGAGTGATACACACTGTTTTAAATAGGAACAGTGTGTGGTGGACCGGAGGCCGGGTGGTTTATTAGTTCAAGAACATTTGGATGATGGAAAAAAAAAAAAGACAACAATGGGGCATCAGTTCTCCTTTAGCAAACCTGCGGAGTGTCATTTGTGGAAAAAGAAACAGGGACAGCAATTACAGATCAAGAGATACAGAAATGAAACCATTAGTGACACTGTAAGAAATTAAAGGAAAGTAAAGTACAAAGAAAGAATAAATGAAGCTGGGTTTACGTAACTTTTAATCTGATCATGAGTTTTCGTTCTTGTTCAAAGAGTGGACGAGGCAGGTCCGTCTCCTTCAGCTGGCAGAGGAGGAGGAGGTGCGTCAGAGCAGCTGCTGCAGGTAAAAATCCAGACTTTCGATGAGAAAATGGGAGACGTGGGAGCAGAGGAGGAGGTGGGGGAGGACTCCCCGGCTCCTCAGCGACGCTACAGCCTGAGCCAAGCCATCAGGGAGGACAGACGGGAGATGAGATTCAACAGGTCAGTTTGGATGTAGAACTAACATCATTTTCATTCTTGTCTGTTCATTAAACATTTATAAGGGTAACATGGTTCTTTTAGATCGAAAATGGTCCTCACACCCAATTAGTTATTTAGTTTGGTGGTGAGCAAAGTTCCAAACCATGTTGAACGTTGCCAATACGTGAATCATGCAGTCCAGGCTGACTCTCGCAAACCAAAGTCCAGCTCGGCTCAGTCTTCATGGGAAAAACTGTAAGTTCTAGCAGGCTTGTTTATATCTTAAATATTTTTAACGAAAACTTTTACTTGGATACTTAGATAGTGGGTGCTATTTCTTGACATATATATTATTGGTGGTGTTTTTGATCTCTGATACAGGTTAGCCTAAAGTGGTCTTTCCCTAGCTGGTCCCTAACTTTCATACAGTTACATTATTTGTCAATTCTGCTGCGTCTAGTGAAGATTTCACAAAATCTTACATTTCTATTAAATATACTTTTTGAATCAACAGATGGTCATGCAAAATAAACTTAATCTTCAGGTCTGTCCTGAAGGTAAAAAGGGTGTTGGTGCGGTTACCAGTGCAAAGTCTGCTCTTTCCCTGTCATTTCCTTTTGCTTAGGACTCTTTTAGGACTGCAGCCTCTATGCAGTGATTATATGACACAGTTCTGCTGTGAGGCTATGAACATGTAGCACTTTTCTTTTAAAAAGTAAAAGGTAAAACTTTCTTTAGCCAAGTGTTTCTTGTCATGCACTGAAAGTTTATTCCACTCATCCACTTTCAACCACTTAATATGATGTTGGGTGCCAAATGCAACAGTTTATAGAGAGAAACCCAGACACTGCTCATTTTGTGGGATCCTGAGGTGTTCTCAAGCCACAGAGGATATTTCATTTCTCCACCAGGTTCTGGGTGGTTATCAGGGTCTCCTCCAAAAAGGATATGCCTGAAACATCTCTAAGGGAAGGCATGAACCACTTCAGCTGACTCCTTTTGATGCAGAGAAGCAGCAGCTCTACTCCAAGCCTCTCATTTCTTCAGAAATTAAATTATTTGTCTGCATTGTTGCAAAACCAGTCACACTATTTTGAACCTATTCTATTCTCACAGAATATACAGTCCAGTTAAACCCTGAAAATAAATCACTGTAGTGTGTTGCAAACAAGTACTGATGTTAAGAAAACAGGGAAAATAAGCCACGTAATCAGAGATTAGCAACTCAGGGCTTTGTTTTTGTGTCATGATCTTCCAGGTCAAAGAGCCTGGCTCTCCACGCGGTGCGTTCGCGCTCCATCAACTCAGACACGGGGGAGGACGGTGAAGGGGCGGAGCAAAACACGGACAGCTGCTTCTCCAACGCTTTGTCTTATCAGCCCTCTGAAAACTGTGAAGTTTCATCGTCTGAGAGGAAACCGACAGGTGATGACTCCCTGCCCGTCACAGCTCCACCGAGCACAGGCGCCACACAGGAGGCTGAAAGTGCTCAAGGTGGAGGGCTGAACGGAAGGAAGGAGGAGGAGGAGGAGGAGGAGGAGGAGGAGGAGGAGGAGGAGGAGGAGGAGGATGACAAACTCTTCATCCATTTGAGAGACAACATGGAGGCAATCCAAGAGTTCTGTAGGGACATGGTGCGGCAGATCCCAGTACCAGAGCACTGTGTGGTTGAAGGTAAAGAAGACTGCATGCTTTTATTTTAGACCGATTGAATTAAAACGGGGAGATTCAACCTGCTGAGTCTGAATGAGCTGATGATCAGACAGGGTTTGATTAATGCTGGGAGATGAATTAATACACTTTCTTTTCCTCTTCAGTTTCAGGCCACTTTGTCTTTCTCTCTCTCTCTCTCTCTCTCTCTCACACACACACACACACACACACACACACACACACACACACCAGTCAGCAGAGGGTTGATGAGTGTCACTGAAAACTCAAACAGACATATTTAATCCTCACAAGGAAAACGTTTGATTTTAAAACTGCATGTTGTGATTAATGATTTAAATGCTGTCCAGGCAGCACATGTGTATGATTATCCCTCCAGAGCTTTGGTTACAGCTGCTGAATATATCTCAGTTTGTTTATCCTATAAAATTATGATTCTGTCTGATCAAACACCTTAAAAAGCATATTGTATCTCAAAGATCTGCTTCCAGTTACAGTGATGAACCAGTCCAGGTGGTGATGAGGTCCATATGTTGTTTCTGGACAATCACTTTATCTATTTTTCTGAAAGACCTCCTGCAGTTCGACTCTGACTAAAGCTATATCAGAAATGACATCAGACCTGTCGCAGCGGTGCACAGAAAATGTTCCCTTCTTAATATGTTGTTCAGTTTTTCTCTCGTTTTGAGTTCACTTCTCTTACCTGACCATGACAGCACATTGTGAAGCGTGAGCTTACAAAAATGAGGACGAAAAAAATAAACAACTACCTACAACAATGTCTGAAAGTCATGTTTTTAGGAAGTAGGACAAAAAAGCTTTTTGAGAATCTTCTCATTGGAGGAAAAACACTATTTTATGTGTCCAGCGGTATTAACTTTGGTGTTTTTCATTAATTCGACTAAAAAAAGGAACAAATCACAGATTGGTTCTTTGCCAAGTTGTCTATTATGTGTCAACACAGCTATGGTTCATCCATTAAGTTTATGAACCTTGTAAGACCTGAACGATTTGTAAAGCAGACTTAAATGACTTCAGCAAGAAATAAATTCCTCTGAGAATGGTCAGGACTGGACTGAAAATGAGTAAAAATACAGCTCAAGTTCAAAGAAAACAAAAAGAAATACCTACAGAAAACCTAAAGGACTATTGATCAAGATCACTTTGAAAGATTACAGAAATATGGCTGCTTAGAAGCAAAATGCAAAGATATAGGAAATAGTTTCAGACCTTTTCACAGTCCAGTACAGTTGAGTTATTTATTTTTTTAAATCTGTAAAACACTTTCCTAAAACAACTGATTGCTAATTTATTAAACGTGTGTTATGGTACATCTTGGCAACAGCACACCATACATTCATAAAATAGGTTACCAAGAAATCCAGGTGAAGATTGTTTTCTGCTGATGTGTTTTTAAAGTTGTCAGACAGCAGAGCGGGAGCACAGCCCAGAGGAAAAAGCTGACTGTTTTAGCCATAAAGACCAACCTCATTAAAGGGACCATTAACTTTCATTTTTTAGTAGTAATATTTTGTGTTCTTTAAAATGCACAAAATGTTTGGTACAGACCTAATGGCCGATTTGTTCACTGTTGCTGCAGAAACGAATACAAACGAGGATCGAGAGGGCTTTTTTTTTCTCTCCCTGCAAGTGATACACTTGTTTACTCTTAGTTCAACCCAGCGCTGTTTAAACAGAACCACTTAAGTTTCAACAGAACATAAAGCTGAGCCTTTAAGACAGCAAAAATATAAGCAACGTTAAGAGATTTACAACGCCTGAAGAACATAAAAAGCACAATTCAGTGAAATTAACACTTGTTTAGAGTCGTATTAGGTAAGTAGGTGGTCTTTCAGAGAGGCCAAGCACACAACACCATTTACAGTTTTATGAGGATGTCGTCATGTGCATCCCAGACCTCCAGAGAAGTGATTGGGTTTCAGTGTGTTCTCAGAGTGTGTTCACACTTGTACTTCTTCTCTCAACTTGGTCAGACCAGAGAAGATGTATGTTACCAGCATTTATAAACAGAACCAAAGACAGTCTGGCAGTGAGTATTTATTGATCTTGGGGTAATTGATTAGACAGTTTGATTAATAAGTTGTTGTTTTTTATCCATTTGTGTCTGATTATTTCAGATTTTTTTTTCTTTCAGTCTTTCTAATCAATTAGCTTAATTTAAATTGAACCTTCACAGTTTTCTCCTGAGCTTGCCATCCCCCTTTTTTACTTTTATTAAGATTTATTGAATCCAGTTGCTCTTTGAAAAATAAATCAGTAATATTTAATGTGATAGAAATCATGAGAAATACAGGTAATCACGTGTAGAAATGTGTTTTGCAGGCATTCGCTGGCACAGATACAACAGCAACACATACAGCCATTCTTACTTTTATATAAAATCAGACCCTAGATTTCTCTGTTTTCCTTTGTTATATGCATTTACAACACTGTGAAATGACTAGCTTCATTCTTTAAGACATTACAGAAAGGTCAACTCCATCAGAAACACCAAAATGAGGTGATGTCTCTTTTAATACTCCACCCAAACTACACCATACATCCACAGTCTTAAAACAGGAACCAAGAGGAAAAATAACAAACTCCTCTTTGGTCTCTGGTAAAATGATTATCTAAATAACTGAACTAGCATCTCTTGAAGGCATGCGCCAAAGTCTTTGTCAAAGATCTCACATTATCTGTTAGAGTTTGGAGGATGTGTTGGGGATGCCCCTTAGCTACTAACACACCAAAATTTAGCTTATTATGTGTAAAACTGACTGAGTTGTGGCCATTTTTGTGTTGGTCAAGGTGAATTAGCTGTGGGGGCTAACTTAGATTGGGTTAACTCTATGATAACGGTAAATGTAAACACACTAAGAAAACATTCCTCACATGAATCTACACCCTTGGGATTCTGTCTCTAAATAAGGATCAACCCAACTGAATGATGTGATCAGGCTGCTGGCTGACCTCATGAACTGATGACCCTCCATCTATCAGAGGAGTTCACCCAAATACTCAAGCCGAATAATGAACCACACGCTCAAGGAGACACAAAAATGTCAGCTTGTGCTTCTGGCTGATGCTGCAGCAGCAGTCAGGCTCTTCGCTGCTGGATGAACTTTTAATCAGCTAGGCTGCTTTTGTTTGCTTGTTGGGTGCGACCTCGGTGTTTCATCGTCGCTCCCTCTGCGTTGGCCTTTCGTAATTAGTTTACATTAATAGTTGTGTGTTTTGGCTTTTTAACAAAGAAAAAGCAAGCAAGCAGAGTGGAAGCTAATGAGCCAACTTGATGTTGTCTCATTTAGTGTTTTCAATGATTAATCATCAAATCCGACTGGAAAAGATGTTAGTAAAAGTGTTGACAGTTTGCTTTAAATACCACAGTAACGAGATTAGTTTCACCATGTCAGCAAATATTGCAGAAGAGCTGTTACCACTTACATCATTTGTTTTGTTAATTTGAACTTTCACATGCTTGTCATTCGGCTAAAAAATGTCTGAAAAGCTCCTTTATTTATATCAAAAGTCAACCCTATAACAATGATGATTTACTTGTGAAGCAGCAATAAATCTCTTTGTAACTGAACTCTCATTTAGAGTTTAACATGTTTAAGAATCAAACACAGAAACAGACTTTAAGTTAAAAGTAACTTGATGTGTTTTATGTCTCCGTCCGGTTGTTTCCATATCAGCACATGACCAGGACGACTGAGACGCTGCAGAAAAATCTGCTAAATGTTTTGATCAGTGTCTCATTGGTGGTCCTGTGTGTGTGTGTGTGTGTGTGTGTGTGTGTGTGTGTGTGTGACAGATTCAAGTCGAGGCTGCGTGGCCAAGCTTTCGTTCTCCTGCCCTCTGAAGGGCTTCTACTGCCTGTACGCCAAGTCCTGCTTCAACCTGACGAGCCAACAGCTTCACCTTTGGATCCACGTCATGCTGCTGCATTTACAGGTGCACCCAAATATCCAGCTGTGAAAAACATCTGTAAAACCAGTAAATGAGGCATGGCAATGCTTTATCTTAGCTCATACAAATGAACCGTTAACTAGTTCTTATTAAGATGCATATTAATATCCTATTAACTCTAAACGCTGCACCACTATGTGGAGAGAGCGTCCGCATAAACAACAAATCAAAATATAGAGAAAGAACATTCTTAGCTTTGCTAAAGATGTTTTTTTTTCCAAAACCATTGTAACATTTTTTTGTAAAACAGTTTGCATGGGTTTGTTGGGCACAAAGAAATGGTGGACAACAGGTGCACAGCACACAGCAGAGAATCTCTGTTTTTAAAAAAAATATCCCTAGTGTAGACAGAGTTTCAGGATTTAATATGAAATTAATCATGTATTGAAACCAATACACTGAAATGAGCATTTAACCATTGAAAATTCACTTTCACAGTCTTAAGTTTCATTTTATTTAAATAAAACAACCAAGAAGAAGAACTTTTGATGCAGATAATTGATGGATAATTGTGGTTGCATACTTTTTAGCAAAGAACAAAAGGGTTTCAAATGTGGGGGTCAAAGTTCAGGCTCATAAAAAGTTTTAGGGCCCACTATAATGCTAAGCGTTACAATCATCGTTATATACAAATGTTAAAGAAATTTATGATAAATCAGATAACTTTACTTACAAATTTAATAAATTCTCATCATTATTATGGCAGCATTTAATAGTTAAGAGAATTAAACAACCGTCTTGTTCACTTTTAAATTCCAATATTTAGATGTTGAATTTGGCAAAACTTAATGGCCTTTAATTTGTATGATAGGGTCACTGAGAAAAAGTAAATAATGATTGTATATTGAAAACCATATACATATCATTATAAAAGTAGTTAATAGTTGATTTGTGTAGGTTATTTGAAAATGATACCCAAGGCTTAAAAGGATTCAAAAACTAAATTACCAGCAACACATTCTTTAGCTGAGCCTTTTATTGTAATTTTAATCTCTTTTACTTCATGTAGAACTTTTTGCATTTAGAGGTCCTGAGTGTGAGCTTTAAAAACGTTGATTGTGAAAGAGGTTTGAGCATTTTAAAAGAATTGAACTCTGCAAATGTTGAGGAATGCAGAAAGTGTTTCAATCTGTGGCAAATAAGACCAGACAGGAGTCGAAGTGGAAAGAACAAACATCTACAGTAAGTTTCTGTGTGAAATGTTCCACATCACGCTGCCAGAACAGCTTCAGTACATCTTGTTATTGATCCTCAGAATCTCTGCATCTCTGCTGGGGGGGAATCGGGATCTCTTCTAAGACTATTGCCTCATTTGGTGTTTGGTTGGCGGTAAAAGGGAGAGCTTTCTCTGAAGCAGCAGCTGTGCTTGACACATTGGTCACTGCACGCATGTCTCAATGTTTAACAGTGGTTTTATGATGGGATTTTATTGCCTGTGTAAATGTTTTTTGGGGTAGGTCAGTTATCTCAGTTTACCTCCCTCTATCAGATGAGCTAAAAGGTTTATTTTGGATAAACTGTCTTTGCCATGTGTGAATCACTGTCCTTCATACTGATGTGTTGTCAGGAAAAACCTACACACACACCCCTTGACCTTTACAACCCCTTCTCTCATTACTACCACAAGGATCAAAGCATTTCACTGGGGTTTTATCTGATCGGCCAACACAAAATGGTGCATATTGTGAAGCAGAAGGAAAATGGTTCATGGTTTTCAAAATTTTGTATCAATAAAAAACTGATAAGTGTGGTGTACATTTGTGCCCCCCCCCTTCCCCACCTCCAGCTGCAAAGTCTTTGAAAAATACTTTGAAGTTTGTGGTTGTAATGTGACAAAATGTGGAAGGGTTCAAAGGGTAAAAATACTTTCACAAGGCCCCGTAAACATCCAGCTTGTCCCCGTTGTCAGTGAACCAGTTGTTCTGTGCATATTCTCACAGCCAAATGGCGTCAAAGTACAGAATTACTATTCACTGACATTTTTCCAGAGATTCCATCACTTTTGGAGTCACAGATTTACATTTTTGCTTTAATTTTCCATGCCTCTGTATCTTTGTTGTCCAGATGTTGTTTTTTCTCATTTTCTGCTTACACAGTGTTTCTTCTGTTTTTATCCTAACCTTATGTTCGTCCAGATTGTATTGTTTTGTTTTCCTTCATTTTTTAATTTTCTTTCTTTTAACCAGAGTAAGTCCAGTGTCCCTCTGTCCACCAGAGACAAGTGTGTCCAAAGACTGGCTTCCCTTTGGGAGAAGACGCAGCTTAAAGGATCTCACAGCTTTTCCATGGCCATGACCCAGCACGCCACCCTACAGAGGAAGGTAACTGGACATGAGCGAGTGTGTGTGTGTGTGTGTGTGTGTGTGTGTGTGAGGGAATGAGGTCATCACTTGTGTGGAAAAACAAAAACCTGAAAGAAAGGAAAGGGAAGTGTTGTCTGTGTTTAGATATGGACTCTATTAAATGGGTGTTTCTTTAAACAAAGCCTCTCTTCGCTCAGACTCTGTGATCATGTCCGTTCATGTGTTTGCAAAGATTGAGCTACAGAGTGAAACCCAGACTGAACGACACAAAGGCTGTGTGTGTGTGTGCGTGTGTGTTTGAGTGCCTTTTTGGATGCGGGTGGTGCTCTTTGTGCAGACCCCTCACCATGTGACAAGCTAAGGGGCTATTAGGCAATAATTAAACCCACAGAGAAAATCCATCTGTCCATCATCTTAACTCTAAATGTACCAGCTGTGGTTACTGTACAGAGCCTGAATTTATCACAAGTACCCACATGTGTTCACAGCAATGGTACCGCTTACTCATACAGTTCATCAAGAGGTCTGCTGTCTCAGTGTTTCTAAAATTCACAAGTTTCCATAACTTCAGAGAACCTTACAGTAACTTACATCAGTGTTATGGATACAGTGTTTACTAATCCTAGACACAATACTTATATAGGCCAGAACTTATTTAATGATCAAAATTAAGTTTAAGGTATATAATTTAGACAACAAAAAGATCTCTCCTTCACCAATGTGTAGTGGAAGTATGCATACACACAGACCTGTGACAACTGTCTCCTGTATTTAGATGTCTGGTGGAGATATTTCCTTATCATTATTGACCATTGTCATGAAAGGCAAGCAACATGGAAGTGCCTGTGTCTGTGTCTGTCTGTCTGTTGTAAAGTATCTGGATGGATTTAATGAAACTCTGGGAAAGTAATTATTGGAATTACATCAATGACTTCTAAACTTTTGGAGCTAGCATGATTTAGGATGGCCACCACAGCTAATCAAGGTTAGCGAATACAAAGATGGCTACCACTCAGTCAATTTTACAGATAGTGGTAGCTGAGAGTTATCCCCAACATGTACTCTTGAGTGCCAAATGTGCAAGAGCTTGCAGTACTGTGTGGAATCATACTTAACCTTATTTAACCAAAATGGCTATACCTCTTGTTTCTTAACATAAGATGATCTTAGTTTAAAGCTTTAAAGGTGGCAGGAGGAAGAAGGGTAAATGCTGGTACGATTTGGTCAGTAGAGACTTGTGTTTTGGTTTTCAGATTTATGTTGTCTCTTTAGCTCTCTCCTTTAGACAACAGTTACGTTGATTAATTAATCGAGGGAATCAGGATTGTCACGGGCAGCAAGTTGATCTTTTAGTTGCATAGACAAAGAACTGAAAAAAACACATTTTAAATTTAATGTTCTCTACGGCAGGCACTCAGAAATGAACTGAAAATAAATAAAATCTACAAACGATGGCCTGCCTTTAAATGTTGTCATCTCCTTGTTGGGGATGGTCAAAAAGTTTGTGGAACTTGCAGACAAATGTAGCAAAAGGGAGGTTTTCAACTGGATAATTAGTTAGGCAATATTCTTTCCAACGAAATGCTTGACCTCTTAATGAGCCAACCAGGACGACAATTTTAGAATTATTGTGAGTAAATGCTAAGGGAGAGCGAGTGAAAAAATAAATTAGCATTGCTAAATAAAGCCCCCTCAACTATCTGACTCAGGAGGCTGAACATGAAGGTCACAGAGTAGCGTTATCCGTCCAAGGAGAACTGATGGCTCAGCTCAGCCCCAATCAGTCACAGCCTGGTGCTGCAGCTGCAGCAATCAGCATGACTCTGGAGGAAGAAAACCAAAAACCTGAACACAAGAATGGGAGGGGAATCCCTGAAACAGCCCTACAAACAGAAAAAATGTGTAGACTTTTTAGGTAGCCTCAGCGAGACAAAAAAAATTACACCATAAAAAAGAAGAAGACAGGATTTCACAGGAGAGAGGAAGGAAGACGATAACAACCTTTCTCTTCATCCATATGCTCTGCATTTCCTCTTTGCTTTCTCCCCTTTCCAATAAGAAACACATGTAGGACACTTGGATATAAGACCAAAACAGTTCCCAGTTACTTGTGTAGCAGCAGGGAGAGTTAAAGCAAGACTACAGGACTTCATGGGGCTTCTCTGATTTAAGAGGGACTTTAAGTTTGGCTCCTGACAGCTCACCTTAGTAGTTTTATAGCACAGAGAAAACAAAACGTTGATCTGAGAGACAATGAGGTGGATAGCAGAAGGTAAAAACACGAAGGGGAGCTAGTTATGGATTATAGAGAATGGATGCAACAGGAGGACTTTGCAGCAGATTAAATAACAATAAAACACCTCCCAGGGATAATTAAAAGGTTTGTTTAAGTAAAAATACATCCTAATAAGCACAAGTCAGTTTAAAGGAAGAATGTGGGATGGATGAAATATTAAAGAAAGAGACATTAAGAAGATTTAGGGCAAGATAAGTAAAAAACAAGCTTTGCAGATGAATAATCTATAAGCAGACATGTTTGTTGCCAACACTGTGCTCACATGATGTTTAATGATTCAGAAACACTGACTGACAAAAAGATGCACAGAGAGAGAAATAAAATGGAGAAAGGAGAAAAAGGTGGTAAACAAGGTTTAAAAAGGAAGGTGGAAAAAGCTTTTAAACGTTTCTTGCGAAGCTAAAGGACAAACAAAGGGAGGGGGATGTGGAGTCATTTTCACAGCCAGAGGAATCGGGTAGGAGACGAGAGGAAAAAGGAAAGAGAAAAAAAAGTGTTGAGAAAGTGTTGAAAATACTACACAGGTATTGTTTCACCTTTTCTGCTTTTCTTGCATTAGGGGGTTTCTTTGATCCAATTAAAGTGTCGGGAGGAAAATGGAGGAAAGCGGGGTCACAAAGAGATACAAAAAACTGAGCTGGAGCTGATCAGCTGTTTGGACTGAAACAAAGTTAGGAATTGTTTCAACCTGTGCCCTTTCGACACGACAACTCCCGACTCATTTCAGGCAGCGATAAAGAGAAATGTCCATAGTTACCGAAAACACTTGTTTTCATGTTAGTTTTATTGATTTGATCTTTTTATTCCTGTAACTTCTAAAAAAACCTTTTTCAACCTCATCAGCCAAGTTTGGATGCAATCTAAGTGAATGCTTAGGATTTGTGAACTACTTCACCTCAAGTGGTAATCTGTTATCTGTTAAAGATGTTGGAGTAAATCTGAACAAAAGCAACAATAAACTGAAATACCCAAGTATACATGCATCTGTGCTGCACCTGTAATCAATAACTACCAGCTTGTATCTAATTAATAAATAATAAATAAAAATAAAAGAGTAAACAGAAGTGTATCTGTGCAGAATCTGGGGCACATTAAAAGAGTAGAAGAGGTTATAATGAGACAATTCATATTAAATATTATATTTTCAATAATTTAACCGTTGTTTGTATGTGTTTGTCCACAGCAGGCTGTTGCTCAGCAGTAAATTTGTCACACAGCCTTTTAAAATCTCATTCTGACAAAATATTGATGTGCTCTGTGCTCATGGTTAGCTGTGATGTGGTGGCACAGACACAATGTTCCTCATTGAACATGAGTGCCATCTTACTCATCTGCCACGGTGGAATGATTAACTCCTGAGTTGGTTCTGCAGCAAATTTAGACTCTGTTTACGCTCACTTTTGCTCGTTTTTTGACTCACGATCTGTCTTTTATTAGTTATTGTAAACAAGGATAGAGCATTTTAACTAGGCTTTTTAATGTAGGCGATTACAATAAAAAGAAAAGTACCAAAGGGAATTAAAGTCAACTGGACTTTTTGGGGGGTTTTTGACATTTTGCTTCTCTTCGTTCTTCATCCTTTCCAACACTGAGTCATTTCAGGAAACTGGCCTGAAATGATTAGTAAAAGTGTAGGAAATGCTAACAAAATTTAAATAGAAGTCAGAAAAAATATGTAGACTGGCAGATGTTTTGTCAGTTTTATTCCTTGTAAACATTAGATTGTTTTTTTAAATTAATTCTTCACTTATCTTTTTTTACCTGTATAGATTGCCATCACCTCCCTTTTTACCTCACTCTTTTGTCTTTTTTTATATAGTTTATGTTTCTTTTTTCTGGATCATTTTTTCTGATCTTCCTATTTTCTCCTTGTTTTTTTATTTTCCCATATATGTAATGAACTTTTCAATAATCTTGACTGGGATTTCTCTGTTTTGCAACACGTTCTCAGCTGTTTTCACCACATGAGAGATGGACTGATTCCCTCAAACATTCATGGTTTATCTTTATCTGCAAGCAAAGCTGTTTCACTTCGGTTATTTAGGTTATAACAACACAAAGTAAGCTCTGATGTTTGCTCTTTTTACCTGAAATCTGTGTCCAATTGAAGGCTTAACTTTGGGTTTGAGTCGTTGACATAGAGTGTAATATTTTGTCTTATCGTTTGCCCTCCAGGACCTGGACAGCCTTCAGGTGCAGCTGGAGGAGGTGCGTTTCTTTGACCTTTTTGGTTACAGTGAGGAGGAGGGAAGCTGGCTCTGCTTCATGTGTAACAACCCTGAGAAGGCCACAGGTAAACACACATGGACAGGAAGGATGAAAAAAAATTAATATACCAGCGTTTATTACTTTTAAAATGAGTCAGTGTGATTTTTTTACGTGTGGAACCGTTAAACACTTATCTTCTTACACAATGTTCCACTGTGTTCTTTAAATGGAGCAACATAATGTGGGATTTTGATAGATTGTTTTTTTTTAATGTCTTCTCACCAGGGCCCTCATATACAAAGACTTGCATGGATTTTTATTTTTTATTTTTCCCACTGAAACATGGTGAACGCTTAAATCAAGAGAATGGCAAACTCACACAAAAATCCAGATGTATGAAACTGTGAACACACAAATCCAAGCACATTCCATTTGTACACCCCAATCAATGTTTAACCCTTCTGTGGCCTTCTGGTCAAGTTGACCCGAAGTTACAAGGGCTTCTCTACCTCTCTGTCTTTTGAGGGCTTCGGGAGTCCACATGAGACGCCTCTTCTCACACAGCTCCTTTTAAACATGCAGGAAATATGCAAATATGCCCCATATGTGTGATTCCCCTCTCTGTACAATCATAAATCATGTCAACATGCAGGAGAAAGAGGAATTTCATGGAATAAGAGTTAAAGATGTGCTTAAATAAGGTTGTGGGGTATAGAAATGTGTTTGGCACACACTCTCCTCTAGCGCCAAGAGGAGTGACAGTGTGTGTGCAGCTGCTCGGAGCAGCACACACACGCATGTGATACAGAAAAATGGTCAGATGTAAAGGTGGAAATGAAGCAGAGGACAGCCTGTCAGCCATTAATGTTCAACACCACTGATTACCCACACCATTACTGTAAAAAAGTGACACATCTGTGTGATGTTTTTCATTTAAAATCCCTTTAATAGCAAAAATCTTTTCCTAGAACAGTTCTGGAGACCTGAGCAAAGAGCGGCAGCCAGGTAGGTTTTAGTCTTTAAAGGGTCAGAGAGGGCAGTGAGTTTGTGTCCTCAGTGCAGAAGCAGGATTAGTGGTTTGACGTGGTAACTTCAGGTTCGGTTCAGGATTTTCAGTATCACAAAGCTGGGTACATTTTTACCTGCTTCAGAGCAGGTTAGGTTCACTTTAAATAACACTTTAGTGTCATTTGACATTTTCCAGGTCCAGTTTCTACATTATACCCTTTTTATCAATAAATAATTAATTAAGGGAAAAAAACAACTGTAATTCTTAAAGATAAATAGGTGCTAAATGGAGGATTCACGTGCTTTTAATGCCAGAGATTGATTGATTCATCAGATTGATAAATTCTGGGTAACAAGATAAATAGATACTTACTTACTTATCATGACATTAATAAACACGTTTGTCTTTTTTTTAAGTTCAATCCCAAGAAAATTTTCAAAAGCTATGGCTAAAGAATTATAGAGACAGCGATGGAATTGGAATGGGTGTACAGATGAAAATGCGTAGGACTGACTTCTGAGAAGGAAGTAAAATGTCACTAATGAGTAGTTTTAAACCTGCAGACCCTTCATGGCCGTGCTCTGATGTTTGACGGCAGCCAATAAGAAGCCAGAAGGCAGGAAGCTGTTTGTCGGAGGAAAGAAATGTGCAGATGGGATGCAGTTAAAGGCTCCCTCCAGTGAAAGTTTTTAAAGTTAAAGTTTTAACTGTTTCAACATGTTCTCATTGTGGGTTTTTTATATGTTGCAGCAGAAATAACTCTGTTTACAGCTCAGCACAAAACCTGGTTCAGTTTGTGTAACTAAATTGAGGCGCTAATATACAGATACAGTCATCGTAGAAGTATATCACGAATAGATTTGAGAACCTATTTCTGTCAATTTTACAGCTATTGAGCTAAAATGTGGTGTAGTGGTAGCTGACAGTCATCCCCAACATAGACTCACGGTTAATTTAGGATTGATTCAATTTCCAGCCTCATCTTAGTGTTTGAATTAAGACACTCAACATTATTCCCACTTTGTAAATAGCTTTGAAAAGCTTCTCCTAAATAAAAGTCACAGAAGGTCAATTAACTGTGGCAGCCATCTTGAATCAGGTTGAATCCAAAGTCAGTCAGTTGTAGATGTACATCCAGCACCTTTGTAGTTTAACAATTATATTACTGTTTAAATCCTTACTATGGGTAAATGTTGCTTTCAAAAGGAAACGTATCAAGTACATAAAACTGTTCACAAACTGAGAGGCACAGTATGTTCTGACAACTGGGGGAAAATGTAATATATGATGTTTTCAATGGTTTAAATGGGAGTTTATGAAAGTGGCTGAAGTTGCAGTAAATTACAGTAAATTATCATGTCTCTGAAACAGATATAATGACTTGGAGTGCAGTTTCTTCACAAACGTTGCTGCTCGCAGTTTAGAGATTGAACATGTACATGTGCATGCTGTTATATAAAACCATCTGCCAACATTTCATTTCATAAATGCTTGGGTTGCAATGCAGGACAAAAAAATTTATTGTTGTTGTTTTTCTTCCTCATTATTTTGTTCACGAACGAGTCATGCATTGGGAACGCTCCCTGGATGGGAACGTCTTGAACTACAAAGTAAAAGTCCAGTTGCTTTATTTTTAAAAGATCATTTTTTTTAGATAAGTTGCGCATTTTTCACATAGAAATTAGGCTCAAACACCAGATCGTTCGAGTCATTTGTGTCTTATTATAGGTGCGTGTTGTGCTGGTTGCAAAATAATTAACAATTTATCAGAGAAAGTCTGGAGAAACAACTGGCCGCCGTGTTCAGAACTAAAGGGAGGCAAGTCCAAAAAAATTAATGAGAATATTTGTTTATTTGTTTCTTTTTAACTTTACTATAGTGATGGGCAAATTGAAGCTAAAACTCCGGTGCATGTATCGGAAAAAACAACAGTGTTTCAGAAGCTCTGTGTCGGAGCGTGATTTGTTCGGCAAAAGTCACAGGATCAATGACGTCCGAAGCTTCGAAAGTGTTGAAGTTACGTCACTGCTGTAGTGCCTGATTCAAAAGGTTTAGAAGGACGTGAATCATTGGCGGGATTTGTGGTGTGTTTTGGAGAGGAAGTAGTGCAAAATAACGAACCAGCGTGATATTGATACATGGAGCCAGCGAGGAAAAGTCGACGTTCTGCCGTTCGAGTTTATTTATATAAACCATAAACAACCATAACTTTATTCTTTCACCCACAAAAAATACCTGCTCAAAGCAGCACAGTGAAAACAGACAGAAATATCTCATGATATTAAACAGCTTTCAACTCTGTCATGATAAAGCGCTTCATTTTGTTTCTTTAAGTGGCTCTTCATACATTTTGCCATAAGATGGCGCCAAAGAGGACTGTGTTGGAAAGCTTTGAATAATGAACCCTTTTCCAAAGCAAGCTTCATTACTTCAGAAAAGCTTAATTTACCCATCACTACTTTACGAGGATAAGCTTTACTTCAGAAACATACGCAAACTTGTTTTATTTCACATAATGTAAGTCTCTACGTGATGTGGTAGCAGCTGAGGGTCGTTCACAAGACATCCTCTGAGCACTAACTGATTACACAAGATCTCACAACACTCCTGATCTGAACAGGCTTCTGCAGAACATGAAGAGGTCGTTTAACCACTGAATCAGGTGTGTTGGAGCAGAGAAACAAGGAATAGTGCAGGATAGTGGCCCTGAGGACCAGGGTTGGACACCCCTGTGTGAATCATTTGGATGAGATTCGTGGCTGCTCTAACTGCAGCTGACCAGTAGATGTTACGTTTAGGATGCATCTTTGAAACTTCACAGTCTTCATCCGCTCATCTCTAAGAAAATAACTTAGCTAAAATAGCTAAAACAAGACAAAATGTGAAATAAGACCAGAATGATGATGCAGAATGATATGCATGACAAAAGGAGAATTTGGCAGAAATGAGAAAAACTAGGAAGTATATGTTCAGTGAGAGGTGATTAGTAAGTGACCACAGGTGTGCTGATTATGAATGAGAGACAGGTGAGTGAGGAGCTGAGACAACTGAGGACATCTGGTGGTTGACACTACAAGAAGAAAACTAATAGAGAAGCAAAGTATTTCAAAATACTAAAAAACAATTCGGAAAAAACCCAAAAGTCGACAGAAACAAGATGGCTGATGTTGAGGTTCAGGCTGGTAAATGGAGAGCTGCTCAGATGGTTCTCAAACCTCGAGTTTGTTAGTTAGGTTAGAGTGTTATGGATAGAGATCAAGGTAAATCCTATTTACTATTTGCTTTGTTTTTAATCATGAGCGAATGTGAGGCTTATTCATCAAATGTAACTGTCATCATGCCAATAAACTAAGCAGAAATCAACTAATATTCTAAAATATAAATAAAGTGTCAGTCCTCGATCATTTCAAATGCCAAAATATCCACTTTAGCGTCCATAAAAAGTAAGGTTTTGAGTTGATGTATTTATGTTTTAAACAAATGTGGTCTGACTGGTGGCCAAAGCAAATAAATGTATTTAACTTGAAATAATGTCAAACAAAACAAAACATCAAAGAAGCGTCTCTTTCTTCTCTGCTTTTGGATTTTAGTTTGGAATGAATTTAATTATCCACCTCTGGGAATCGTCTGTACCACATGACAGGAACATGCACCATGTTCCTTGTAGTAAAGTGTTTACTGCATTGTTCACATTCTGTGGCGTTCTGAGGAAGTATTTTAATTTATCCTGGCTTGTTTAAGTATGTTTATTCACGCACTAGCAACAAGAACATATTTTTTACATCACTATCGGCATATATCAGTCTGGTATTAAAGCTCTAACAGGCAGCCACCAAAAATGTCTGTCAGTTTTGCATTGCATGGTTAATTACATAGAATCATTTGGGTATTTGCGAGTGTGAATCGCAGCAGCAGCTGGCTGTAGCACTTCCAGAGCCTCCTAGGATCAGTTCCAGGAAAAAAATAAAATAGACTTTTTCTGTTGGGATAACTGTGCAATCCAAAAATTACAGAAGTGGTTTGAAAAAAATTGTACAGAGACTATACATCAGTGGTCTCCAGTCCTGATCCTCGAGGGCCACTATCCTGCATGTTTTACTTGTTTCCCTGCTCCAACACACCTGATTCAGTGGTTAAACCACCTCTTCATGTTCTGCAGAAGCCTGTTAATCACCAATTGATTCAAATCAGGTGTGTTGGAGCAGAGAAACAAGTAAAACATGCAGGATGGTGGCCCTCGAGGATCAGGACTGGAGACCACTGATATATAGATTAGTGAGTTAAAGTCTCATTATCACATCCTTCTAGGCTGAAAATTCAGAGTTAAAGGGTAATACCGAAAAGCACCAGTTAGTATTTTTCTATTCATTGTATCCCACTTTCTCCCTTTCTGTCTGTCCTGTTTGTTTGACCCCTCTAGTTGTGAACCAGGAGGGACAACCTCTCATCGAAGGGAAGCTGAAGGAGAAGCAGGTGCGGTGGAAGTTTATTAAAAGATGGAAAACACGTTACTTCACCTTGGCAGGAAACCAGCTGCTGTTCCGCAGGGGGAAATCAGTACGTAGGCGGCGACATTCAAGCATAAACACACAAACAGCTGCACTCCAACACACACACACACACGCTTCCTTTTCCTGGCATCTTCGTATGTGCATGATCTTTAATATTTCTTAGTTCTGTGTCATTTAAATCCTGATTAATGGCTGTATAAAACTAAAGCTCTTTAATAGCTCTCAACTATTAAAGAGATCGAGGTGAATCCATCTGTAGCAAAGCTTGGCCCTTTTAGGAGCTCTTTGTGTGGGGGGGACAGTATGAGTCACTGTCATCCTCTTACCACAGCAGATATTATGATGTGCAATAAGCAAACAGAGACGGGGGGCCAGATTTGTGTGCCACATGATCCGTAAGTGAGACACCCAAGTTTCCATGCAGCCCAACCAGTATCCCTGTAGGCAGAACAACATGTCCCCAGTTCCTCTTCAGTCAAAGTTTCAACAGAAAAATAAAGACACTTCACAAGGAATTACCGCACAAACACAACTTACGCCTAATCAGAAACAGGCGGCACAGGCAGCGTGTTGGAAAATGTGATCAGGTTGGCCTTCTGGCAAAGTTTGCGGAAGCATAAAGTCAATTTTGATGAGATGCAGCTGATAACGGGAATCCTTTGACTCTGTGTGAATGCAAACTCAAATCACAGTTTATAATATTCACGACGAAACCAGTTAATATTTGGAACATGTTTCCTTTGGGTTTGTCCTTTGGATGCCATGTGTTTACAACCAACCTTCCAGATACTAAAAGGTGGCATCTGGAAACATTAGGATATTCAGTGACTGAAGTGTAGATAGGAACACAGCTCATCCTCCTTCTTTTTTCTCCCCGTACTGTAAACACGAGTGTTTGTGCTGCTGTCCAGATGGTGATAGAGCGTGATTCACAGCAGTCACATTGAGAAGGCTGTGTGCTTTTGTTCTCTGAGATCAGTCTGCTCCTACCAGCATGTCCTGACGGGAAAGAACGTTTTCCTATCTAGAAAGACAGATTACTTGCTAAATAACCAACATCATTTTTTTTGCATGTGTTTTACCTTTTAAATACTTGAGCAGATTTGACACCCGACTGCAGGGGTGTCCAATCCTGGTCCTGGAGAGCCACTATCCTGCATGTTTGACTTGTTTCCCTGCTCCAACACACCTGATTCAGTGGTTAAATTACCTCTTCATGTTCTGCAGAAGCCTGTTAATCACCAATTGATTCAAATCAGGTGTGTTGGAGCAGAGAAACAAGTAAAACATGCAGGATGGTGGCCCTCGAGGACCAGGATTAGACACCCCTGCCCTAGTGGGTTGGAGTCTAAAAAAAGACTTGTTCTAGACAACATCATCTTTGCCAGTCTGCAAAACAAAGTTTTTGTTGGCTCCATCTGTCCAAGTTAAAGATTTGAGGTGTGTCAGATATTATAGCTCATCTGGCTGAACTGAATCCAAAGAACCGGTTTCATGTGACCTGTGGTCCTTTACTGCACCCCCTTCTGGTCACTGATTTTTGAATATATTTTGCAAATCAACAAAAAATGCAAATCTAAGAGTCTCGATCGTCATACTGCTAAATTACAAAGGGCCAGAGATAGTTGAAGAATGGGTTATACTGCAAATATTTTGTATAAAAGCAAAACCAAAACAGTTTAATTAGCCACAGTTTTTTTTTCTTTGGTTTTGTTCTTTTACACAAGATCTTAATCGACTTTTTAGCTAAAAAGAATTCACACATTCTGACTAAACTCAATCAAATCATCTGGAACAGATCTGCAGCACAGCAGGCTGGAGGTAGAGCTGTTGGGTCAAATGAAGGATTTTTTTTTGATTCACACACATTCCACGGAAAGGATGTGGACACTTGCAGTGAGTCCTGCTACCCCACTCTGCGTTTAAAAACATTTATATTCGAAATGTCAGAATTGGGCAACACATATTTAGCTTTCACTCCTCAAGACACAGCAGAACAAAGTGCGATTGTTCAGCCTATAAATGGTCTGTTGTGAGGCTGGAAACAACGCAGACCAACAGAGCTGAGCTTCTGTTTTCAGGGGATTATATCTGACAGCTCACACATCTTTTACAGGATGAACAAAAAAAATAAAGCATTTTCATCCTGAAAGATTGATTTTTAATGCACTTCTATGAGCGGATTGCAGTTTTCACAGCCTTGTGCTGATAGTATGCGTCTCTTTCACAGAAAGATGAGATGGACGACATCCCTATCGAGCTGAGCAAGGTGCAGAGTGTCAAGGTAACTTTCTCCCCTCACAACCTTTCATCTTTGAGGGATTTGCAGACAATGCGTCGTCGTATCATCCCCAGTCGGTGTTGAAAAGGTTTAAGATGCCAGGCGCTGTGATATTCGGGAGTGACAGCAGCAGTTTCACTCAGGGGGTCCCATCTTTCCTCCTCCTCCTCTCACCCGTCCTTCTTTTTCGTTCGTAGGTGGTAGCTAAAAAACGCAGGGATCGGGGGCTGCCGCGGGCCTTTGAAATCTTCACAGACAGTAAGAGGTACGTGCTGAAAGCCGAGGACGAGAAGCACGCCGAGGAGTGGCTGCAGTGCATCAACGTGGCCGTGGCTCAGGCCAGGGAGAGGGAGAACAGGGAGGCCACCACCTACCTGTGAGACCCACACAACGTGCAGCATATCACACCTCGAGTTTATTCTAACAGAGGGCATTTATCTTCGAAGCATTCATACACAACAACCAGGAGCATTTGGCTCTTCGGTTACTCTAACTTTGGACATCACTGCTAAAGATGACTTTTTGTGCAGTACTTTTTAGCACTGAGACTTGAAATTAGCAATAATACTCTTTATATATCCAAGTAGAAATGAAGGACACGGACTCCTCCGCTTACTGTTACATTACGACCTGCTTAGTTGTGTTACGCCTTCCTATCTGTAGACCGTAAATGAATGTTACAGGACAAAAGTGTTACAGGTTTAAGCTACATTTGTCACCTGACGGGATCAGCCAACATGGAAATTTCATCTTTTGTTGCTCAGAAGTATAGACCGTTCAAGCAACCAAACAAAACCAACCGCTGTGAAAAGCTGGGATTTCTGAATGAACCGTCGGGGATGACTGAGACGTTTGTTGAGTCAGCGTTGCAATAAATATTTAATGGAAGCACGGACTGCATTTGGAGCCGAAGCAATAATGAGACTGAACTTCTGGAAAATGAAGAGGAGGCTAATGGACAACAGAGGGGAAGGGCCTTTGAAAATGGAAGTTTGTTTGGTGTGTGTGTGTGGCGGGGGGGTTATTAGGGTAAAATTGAGAAATGCTATAAAATGTCAAGATGTAGCTGAGTTTCCATTCCCTGTCGAGAGTTAGTGTAGATGAAGAAACTACTGAAATAAGGTGTTTTCTAAAGTGTCAAATCCATGTCTTGACACACTTCATGTTTTTCTGTGACATTCTGATGGACAAACTAAACAAATTAACTCTTTGTGCTTAAATCCATCATTAGTTTACTCATATCCTACTTTTATTAATTAGCCTTTTGCTCTCAAGTTAATGGTGCGTTCCATTTATACTCGGAAGCTGAGATTTCCTTGTTTCATGTCGAAAAATCCAAGAAAAGCCCTCCAAAGTGGGAATTCTGACCAGCCCCTACCTTAGTATCCAATATGGCTGACTTTAGTATGAAAAGCTGTGATAACTGCATTCTCATTTGTTAGTTATTAATGCATTTATCCCTATAATTCTGTCAGTTCGTATCTCTGCAATTCAGTCACACACCAAGTACTGTTCAGCCGTTAGTAGCGAACTAATGGTAGTCAGCCTGCTCACTGAGCACGGCGATGAGCAAATCCTACAGGTTTGCTGATTTGTAACTGGAACACCGGTAAATCGGGTCCGACGTCATTTCCAGATCCGAGCTCCGACTTCCGAGGGAAATGGAATGCAGTAAAATGCGCCTCGTGAGGCTCCTAAAAACTGGTCCGGATCTCAGTGAACAAATTTCTGGTCTTTTGCAATCTTGGTGTGTTGTGGGCTATTTCTGGCTTTCCCGAAGGAGAAATCTCAGCAGAAATTCCCTCCGTGTTTTCCAAAAAAAAAAAAAAGTGTCAGCTCAGTTGTTGCTTAAGAGTTAAGAGTTCCGACCACAGAACGCCAAGGACATACTGAGGTAAAATAGTTGTTTCCTTGTGGATTTGGAAGTGTTGCCAGCTCCATATTTTTAATTTAAGAACATTAAGTGATTTAGTTTAGTGCCTAAAGAAAAACAGAGTTTAAAAGCTCACGTTATTGTATCCTTGTTTCTAAACTGTGAGACTGGATAAAGTAGGACTGACGTAAACATTAGAGCTCCGGTTGTTCAGATATTAATCCCTGCTTCACCTGCGGGCCCTGCAAACAAAGACAAACTTCAACCTTAAACTACATCCTGAACAAGCTGAGAGGTCACCTTAGCTGTAGAGCGTGGGTCGGACCCACCTACTGCACACTCAGTGTTCAGAAAACACAGCAATAAGCTGTTCTTTCTGATTAAAGTGCCAATTATAATTATTTATTTACATGGCAACCTGTGGTTTGGTGCCAAGTTTAAGATTACCATTTTAAGTCAAATTTGTTTATATAGCAATTTTTAGCAACAAGGCGGTTCAAAGTGTTTTACATCGTGAAAACACAAAAATACAGAGTCATCGTGAAAACACACAATATAACAAGCTAAACTAAACTTATCTAAAACATGAGCTAAGATAATCTAAATAGGACAAAAGTACGGAGTAAAACTGATCTAAAACAAGTCATACTAAAGATAAACTGAGGAAAACCAAACTATGATGTAATAAAAGCTAACGTAAACTTAACTAGGATTTGAAAATGTTACACATATAACCTTAGAAAATATGAAATGTGCAAATTATTTTAAAACAAGAGTAGCAGAAGAAAGGTTGACTTTGTTGACTTTGGTTGCCTTTCAATGGAGTCATATTTGGAAATAATGGAGAAGATGTTATTTTCCTTCTTTACTCATCAGTTAGGAGAAATTCAGAGTTCTCACCGAATGTGGCGTCAGACATGTTGTTCACCCACCAATAGGGAGGCAGATGACTGAACGGAGCTCCCTTCATGGCTTACCTGTGACTAACCAGCCTGGAGTTTGATCTGGATCCACATCAGAGGTGTGTGTGTCCCTTCACATCCTTAATGCTTATGGTTTAGGTCAAATGTGTAAAATCCCGCACTGGGAGTGTTTTTTGTTTCCAAGCATTAAGCATCAGAGTGACCCATGAGACTAAAGATCTGCAGCAGTGTGTGTCTCAGCAAACACTGACTGGATGGGAAGTCTGGTACGTATCAGATCTGTGGGCACAAATACTTTGCTGCCCGGTGACTTTCTTTAGAGCTCTGCAAAAAAAAAGGAGAATTTTAAATGAAAAGTTCCATTTTGTTGATGTTAGCAAGTTTGTCATTGAGCAAAACCTTTACTTTGTCCACCTTTACATGATAATTATGGTATTTAAAGGGATAGTTCAAATCTGTAAAAGTGGGGCTCTGCGAAACGCTTTTATACACTTACTATCTTACCTGTTGTAGATAACTCTTTGAACGGCCTCGGTTTTGGAAGCAGAGTTGAGTTTTGACTGAACTGATGAGCTAACAGCTGGTCCGATCAAGGGGTAAAGTGTATTTCTGTCGATCTTAAAATCATCCCCAGTCTGCAAAGTTTCACAATGGTTGATGTGAACGCTTTTTAATAACCCTTCACTGTCAGTGTTACGTCACGCAGCAAAGATATCATGATGTTCTCGACGTTCCTTTTCTTTAAGCTGAGGTTGCTCAAAGAGCTATCTACAGCAGGTAAGATATTAATTGTTCACAACCTTTCCACTGAACCCCACATCAAAAGATCTGAATTATCTCTTTAACTAGCCTTAAATGGGCTCATGCCTAAGGCTGATGAGTAACACAACACTGAAGTAATCCTCTCATTTTGGCCCAAACCGAGCAGAAATCTGCAGACGGTATCATCAGTTATCCACTTCCTGCCCGTCAGGAAGTGATGTTTTCCGGCCCCGTCTCCGAACGACTGTCCGCGAGGTCCTTTCCTCACGTGGCGTCCATCTGTCGAGCTGAGCTGGTATAAGGAGACTTTGGAGAAACTGCTGTAGGAACACTGTGAAGACGATTGATAGCAGTAATTTATTAGTGTTTGAATGTATTAAATCAGTTCCGTCGGCCTCGTGTAAAGAGGAGCTTTCCTTTTTGTTTGATTCCATTTGATTTCAATATAAAGGTCAGTATTTATTATTTAATAAGGCCTCAATCATGTCTGGAAAGACAAACAATGAATGGAAGTTTTTACGTAGCTCCATCTGTCTTTTGTTGTTGTTCTTTTTACACAACTACTGTTGGAGTGACACAAACAGATAAATGCTGTATTTTGTCGTCTGTTGAAATGGTATTGTTATAAACTACCATCCCTAACCGACGCGTGTCTGTTTTTCTTCATTTCTCCTGAAATTATTGGGGAATAAACCTGAACAGTCAGTGAACTTCAGGAACCTCTTCAGCTCTTTTGTTTTTCTACACTTTTTTTTTAAGACTCCTGTTTATGTTTTAGAGACCTCAGAGTTTTATTCTGTCCACAATAAAACAGTTTTTGTTTTCTGTATATGTATCTGTATATGACTGAAGGGTTACAGGAGCAACAATCCCCGGGAAAACACTGATTAGAAAGTGAGATTTTTAAGTAAAGTCCAGCAACCAGGATCAGCCGCCCGCCAACAAGACCAGAAGCAGGCGAGCGAGACGGCTACAGCACCCGGCTGAAGCCCAGCCCTGACTATCTGAAGGAGGCTGCAGACGCCACCCTCCCTCCCCCTCCTGATTGCACACACCTGCCCCCCATTAGCCACTTCACCTCCTCTGATGAGTCTCGCCCGAGCACATCACACTCCCGTGTATATAACTGCTGTAGTATTTCTTTTTTTCTGATCAAGTAGAGCGGGTGGAAAAGATGTTGAACGTAGCAGAATGAGTATCCTCCAAGAGTGCTGAGTTACCTGGGATAGCTTATTGGATCAGTGGAAACTGCTCAAACAATAATTAACTTTATTTAGTGAAAGAGGCCAAAGGAGCAGAGCCAGCTGCAGCTGTCACCGGCCTGCGAGTACGAGGAGGTCTTTGGACCGAAGGAGGAAGCCAAAAAGACCCGAGGGAAAGAAAACCCAAGTCCCAAGTCATGCTTCGTCCGAAATGATGCGGGCAGGACCAATGACCGGTTAAGAAAGCACCGGGGGAGAAACCGATTTCTCGTCAGGGAGGGAGAACAAAGGGGGGGGGGCAGAGTTGGACCACCTCAAGTGCAAGATTTAGCAGATGACTCACTGGGACGTACTGTATGCTGGAACATTTGGCAGAAAGTACGGACTGTTAGCGATTACTTTTATATAATCTGATTCAAAATAAATCAGTTAATCTGCAACAGGTCTCTCCGAACAGCCGGACCTTTTCAAGTAAGTTTAGGGTTTTGCTACAAACTAATGACCAATGATTGCAACGGAATCCAAACGCACCACAGTTGTTTCATTGTCCCGCAATAATATCTGAAGTCGGCATGCAATGCATTATCCTCCATTATCCTTGGCGTGCAGCATGAAGCTGGTGTTTATGAGGACGTCTCTTAGTCACAGATTATCTGCTCTTATATTTGGGCGTTAGAGGAACCACTGTCCTGTGATTACGAACACATGGATCCTGTTGTTGTGCTGAGTGGGGGGCAGTTCAAGCTGTCCCGGTCAAACCGTGTCAGTGGCGTTCCGTGCAATGCTCGTGCTGCGGCGGCCATCTTGAATTGGGGTTGACTCTACAAGTGAATCAGTTGTAGATGTGGATCCTCTGATTAGGTTCTGAAGGTTTCGTGCTTTGTGAGATATTTTGCTGACAGACGGGGTTGACTCCGGTGGTTAACGGCAAAGTTTTGAAAACGGATCCAGCGTGAGCAGGTAGCTTCTTGGCGGATGTGTTTGGCAGGATCCTCAGCTACTACCACACCCAGTTTGAGCTCAACATGTGTAAGGTTGGCTGCATTGTAAACATTTTTCTGTTTGACCTTAGCCGTAGAAAAAACAGCTCTAACTTAGTCAATTATAGAGATATTTAAGATATATTTTGGTGTGGTAGTAACTGAGAGTCATCCTTAACACACGACATGCTTGAAGCACGAGCAGTTCTCAACATCGCATCATTCACAAGGTTTAACAAACGGCTTGAACTTGGTGTAAACCTGTCCTGAGAGGACAGCCAGGCCTTTAATTACAGCAGCTGTTCACTTCTTCTCTGCTCTGAGTTGATTTCCTTTACGTCACTGATCACGGTGCAGAACATGAACTGTTCCTTCAGCTGCCACAGCGAGAAAACTCGCAAGAAAGATTTGTTTGACGCCGGCTGCTCTTCTTCTGGATTAAGAAGATCGCAGACGAACACTTTTTATCTCCTGTTTGTTTTATAGAAATGGGAATTATTGATTCTGCTCAAATTTCTTTTCTTTCTTAAACAAAAAACCAAGAGTCAGCTCTAAACCTGGGAAACAAAGGTCCCTTATAATAGAACCAACAGCACCCTCTGGTGGGGAAAAAATAAATTTCCCTTTCCTGTAAAATCTGTCAGATGTAAATAAGTTTATTTGTGACTTCCTGGTTTGTTTAGGAGGTAATAAACAATGAAGGAACTTCCACACCTGAATAAATAAACTCAACCTGCTTTCAACTCCTCTGGTAACGACTGAAAGAACAGGTCAGAGGTGGCTTCAACTTATTTATTAATGAATAAAAATTGGACATGAAGACGTGCAGAATAAAAACCATCGTAACAAATTTACAACTCTAAAATAGATTTGTATTACGTTTGCTTCTCTTGCTGGAAAACGGCAAAAAGAAAAACAAAGGAAACCACTCATTTCAACAGAAATCTGTCAAATAGAAAAAAGAAAAAAACTAACCACCTGTCAGCCTTTTAATGTGCAAACATATTGATCGTTCCTGAACAGTTTTTTTTTTATTATTTCTTATTTTTTTTTTACATTTCCTCATTTAATCAGCCCACTGAACAATTTGCTTTTATAAATCAAAGCATTCACATTTTGTCAGTGGTCATCAATCCTTTACATTGTAAATAAGTTTGTAACTTTACATAGAAAACCAGAAACACAAGAGTAGGCCAGATGGTTGGTTGGTGGG
>NC_051431.1:19042697-19057305 GCF_001649575.2 Kryptolebias marmoratus
GGGGGTGGGGGGGTGGGGGGGCTGTGTTGGTGTCCGTCAGGAAAACAGACCAGTCTGGGGCTGAGCTGACTCTGCTGCCATCCTCCTCTCACTGGGAATGGACTCGTTGTTGGCAGGTGGACTAAAAATAAATAAAATCATGCTGGTAATCGTTGCATTCTGGGCTCCTTAAAATAATTAAAAAAGACTTTGACTGGCATCTTTGACTGGCAGTACTGGTGCGATGCTAAAGAGATCAAATTCGAAGCAGTAACTTCAAGTATTTTATCAAGACAAACTGCTTAAAGAAAAAAATGATTTTGTTTTATTCAATTTGCATGACCAAAATTCAAGGAACTATCAACTAAACCGTTTGAACTGTCAATGATTAATGAGAAGCCCAAAAACACAAATCTGCAGGAGTGATTCGTGTAACTCAGTCCTCCAAAGAGAAAGCCAAGTGGGACATGTCTCTGTCACGGTGCGACACGTAGAACACGTATGACTGCTTTTAGAGGGACAGACGTCACGCCACCGTGACTCAGAGAACACATCCGACCTGGTTTTAATCTGTGCAGACTAAAACCCGACCATCAGCCCCAGAACCGGTCTGTTGTGTGTCTCAGCGCCGGTGGCGGCTGTGTCCTGAGTGTCCACTGCTGCTGTGGTGTTTACTCTTGTGGCTCCGCTCCCTCTCGTAGGACCGGGACCTGTCCCTCTCCCTCCTGTCCCGGTGTCCACCTCCTCGCTCGTGTTTGTGTTTCTTTGATGAAATATCGTACGAGCTGCGGTCTCGGTCCCTCTCCCGGTCCCGCTCTCTGTCCCTGTCTCTGTCCACTTTGACGGGAGTGCGGGACCGCGTGCGAGAGCGCTTCCTCTTGTGCCCAGAGCCGCCGCCGCCGCTGTTGCTGTGGCGCCCGCTGAGCTTCGAGTCGCTGTTGGTGTGGTGGCTTGATTTGGCCTTGAGGTGGGGGAGGAGGGGCGACGGTGGATGTTGTCGTGGCGACGGGCTGCGGCTGTGAGAGCGCGAGCGTGAACGAGAGCTGTATGTTCCTGAGCGGCTGCGTCTGCTGTTGTAACTGTGGCAGCACAAGACAAAGACACAAGAACATACTCGATTAAACGACTAAAGATAAGATGAATGGACACATTTGAACACCGTCACTGAGTTTATACGCAGATAAACACACAGTGGACACAAACTTACTGTCTGTGAGGAGAGCGGGATCTCGACCGCGACCGCGTTCTTGAACGGGAACCACTTCCACTCCTACTATTCCTCCCAATCTTTACCTCCTTTCTTAAGCTGCATAAGGGAAAATAAATATACCAGTCAATAAAAAATGGGTTTGGTGAAGATCTGGAACATCTAAACGAACCGAATTCCCCACATTTGTCTTCAGTGAACAACTCTTACCCATTATGTGGACTCTTGATTTGAGTGCGGTTCTCCGGCTCCTTCTTAACCAGCTTGACGGTCTGTTGGTTCGGGGACTTCTCCTCCACTTTGACCACATTTGGGGAGCAGGGTTTGGAGGCAGGAGAGAAGCCACCCAGAGAGGACAGTGCAGGGGTACCGTCAGGGTTCAGGCCTTTGGCCTTTAACTTTGCATCTGCCAGGAACACTTTCCGTCGGTCCACCTCCTTCTCTAACTGCTCGTAGTTGGGCTGGAAGATAAACAAACCACTTTACCAAACTTGACCAAGACAGACATTTTATCATCTCGATGGAAACTTTAAATCAGAATGTCATAAAGTACAGTCTGTCTGTGCTGAGTGATACAGTAAAATAAAGCCGTTTTGTCACCATTTAGGTTTGGTATAATCTGGGAGGGAAAGGATTTCCATTATGGTTGGAACAATGCATAAACTGTACTCAAACTCAAAATATTTACCTTCTTCCTGGTGTACAGTTTGAGTGTAGTGATGCAGATCTCCTTGATCTCTTCTTCACTGGCTCCAAACAGCAGGTACCAGTGAGGTCTAGTTGGAAGAGGTAACTGGAAAACAGGCAAACACACACAGTTAGAGGCTTTGAAGGCACCGCAGTAACTACAGCTCGTCTGCTGGGATTAAATTTAACACGGGAGGGGAAGAAAACAAGTTTACAAAAAGCATTTCTTGGTACCTGCAGAGCACGAGCAGCGAGGTATATGCAGGCACAGGCGATGGTTTCAGCTTGGAACCTCACAAACACATTCGTACTCAAGCTGTCATTCATGTAGTTCCTACGAGGACAAACAGAACACAGAAAGAAAAACATAGCATCGTCGCTACACAAACCAACCTGTCAACAATACTTTTAAACTTCACACTTTACATTTACTTCTTGTACCAAATGCAAAGTACGAACGCCAATTTGTTTTAGGTTCAATTTGCAGATTACCTCTGAGCAACAGAAGATACTATGAGAGGTTCAAGACTTTCATTTCTGAAAGCATTTCAAAGGATTCGTTAACCCTGGTACAAAAGCACAACAGCTCTAATGTTTTACATAACAGTGGTAAAACAAAAAGGTCTATCTGTCAAGTTTAACTTTGTCCATTTCTCTCTGGGGCATCCACAGGAGTGCTGTATGTCACACAAAACATGAAGACAATAATGGGGGTTGGAGAGAGGGGAGGGGGGGGGAAACAATGATACTCCAACTTATTGTGAAAACACCCAATGGTGGCGGAGACAGACATGCCTTGTAAGGAGGTGCCCATGCAAACACAAAAGTGTCAAATAATCTAATACAAAAAGCTGCTTCCACTTTCAGATTTATGGATCTGAAAGGAACGTGGAAGCACATGTGCAGCAGCATGCAAGGACTACTTTTATTAGGGTCAGGAGCACGTTGACACACTCCAATGATGTGAAACTGCTCTAATATGATCTGAGAAACAAGTAAAAGAATCACTATAGACCCATAAAAGATTCAGGCTGCCTTACAGCAACCATGTCCTCTTTGTTTAGCTGCTTTAAAACAGATCAGCACAAGATCACTGGCTGGAGTTAAGGTTTGGTTTCACCTTGTGGTGGGGACTCTTTGGTCAGCTTTGCCTCAGTACCTAGGCTTAGTGAAGTCCCTGTGCTACACAGGAGTTTGTGTGTCAAAAGGTCGTCAAGAACAAAGACGGATGCAATCAGCACATGGGAGATGTTGACAAGACAAAACAGCCTGGGTGGTGAATGGGGTAAACAGATGGTGGGAGACCATCTATGCTTTTGAGAAACGTAGAAGTCCATAAAGACAAAGGTGTATGATAAAAAAGGAACAAAATGACAACCCCTTGGTAAAGTAACACTAATCCCACTCGAGTTTCGAGCTTAAAGCCAGTATTCCTGGTGTGCTAAGTAAGATTTATGTTAATAGTGGTGGTCTGTGTCCATTTCCAGCCTACATTTTACATAATGTTCCAGGTAGATTTTCCACAAATGGTAAAACTGCCTTGTGTTGATGCTACTGTCAATCCAACCGGTCTTTAAATGACACAAAGGTTTAAATGCGACTATGGGTAACACGTGGCTGTTGAATCTGATTGCTGCGAAGGTAAGACAGGTCCTTGGAGCCAAAGCCTGAGAACAGGATCAGCCTGTAAGACAGACATGTCTGGACACCATGTCAGTTTGGGACAAGACACAGTTTTCTACTGTTAAATAAAAGACAGGCAGATAAACTGGCCAAAAAGGAAATTATAGAAAAAAATGTTCTGGCTAAGTTTACTTCATTGCTAAATGTAAGTAAACTAGAATAAAACATGAATCTATCTATAGCTACTTGGAACAAAACAAATGAGAATCTTTGTAGCAAGACCGAAAAATACAAATCCTTTTGGACACCCAAGAGAAAACAAGATGATGCTGGCTGTTGGGAAAGGCCCGCCCGCCCCCTCCAGTGAATCTTGGCTTTGGGAATGGCTGTCAGGAGAGGGGCAGCCAGCCATTAGGGGGAGCTTCCTGAGGTCATGTGGTTGGAGGAGGCAGAGTTCAGAGGTTCTTTATGTGACTTACCAGCATGGACTACCCTTTAATCAAAGAGTAGAGAGAAAGGACAAAGTTAAACCGAGTTCCCTGGGCACCGCAAAATAAACAGACTTTACATGTAAGGGCAGACAAAGGGAGTGAAACAAGTAGCAGGCTTGCAATACAAGAAATTGCTCCATCCCAATATTCAACTAAATTCATAAAAAGGCAAATCATTTCAATAATAAAAAAAAGGTAGGAGGACTCAATTGGAGTAAAAGAATGTCGCTGTCAGACCTGGGCGAAATGGCTGTTGAATTGGTTTCAAATTTGCACTTTCCCACAGGAGCACTTGAATATCACCCGACTGACGAGTCTTGTGTCCTAAAGTGGGGCTGCTCCAAGTTCCTGGCAGATATGTCAAGTGCCCTTCATAAAGTCGGCCATTTGAAACGTGTTCAACCCCATCTTAAGCCCAGGTCTGGTGGCACTTCTTGAGGTTATGACACAAGATGCTGCTGTGGGGATGCTCTGGGAGAACCCATGAAGGAACTTACCAGGCAGTCTGGACCAGTGTCTGGTTCTTTTCACATTCCAGGAATTGGAGGTACATAACGATGATCTGGAACACATTTATTTTTATAGGTTAACAATGAAAAAAAAAGATCTGAACGTATTACTGTTCAATCTAAAACAATGAACAGCTGAAGAGCAGCTCTACCAGAAAAAAAAAACAATTTTAATGTACACAATGTGTAAGAAATGAAACGTCTTAAACTCACCTTGTGTGGATGTTTGACATGCACACAGAATCCCAACTCCTTCAAGACCCGCCGCTCCGCTTTGATGACTTGGTTTTTGGTATTTATGTAGTTCTGATCAAGTATCAATGGACTTGGAGTCCTATTTTGTAAAGAAATAATGAAAAGGTGTTTCCTTTTTTGAATTTTAAAACTAAAAGAAAGAAAATGCCCTTTTGAATTCCTGTGCGTTTGTACTTTTTTTTTTCCTCCCCTGTTTCAACCAACTTAAAGCAACAAGTTACACTGTATGCATGCCTGACGGTGTGTTGGGGTTTGCTGACTCCTGTGGTTTCAGTGAAAGCTTGAGGGATCTGCAGAACGACCCTGACCTGATCGACCCATGTCATCGCTTCAACAGAAATATCCACCCAGATCATCTACTGCTTTGTGAAGGGAAAAGACTTCAATCCTCAAGATGGAAACATCTCAGATTAATTAAAAACAAAAAGAACATCTACTAGTGCACTCTACGACAGATACACACAACCAAAAATCTAACTGTTTAATATGTGCTACAATAGGTCCTCAAAACTAAAAAGGTTTTTTTGAAAAATAGAATAAGCTGCTGATGCAAACAAACTACTAGTAGAATTTAATTTAAATATATAAAAAAGTAAAACCTTTTTTCTACACAGCAGAATCACATTTCAATCAACCATCTGTTAATTTATCTGCCTCATGATGTGACATTAAAATTAAACCAGATCCAGAATTTTCAGCATCGAGACTAAAGTAACTAATAAAGAGCCACTCTCCACTACCAACAAAGGCTAAATTTATTAAACACATCTGAGGTCCTGATGTCTAACATTAAAGTCATGCATCTAATCACAAGCTTTACAAAATCAGCAGAGTTCAAAATACCCATTACGCTAATTTTTAAAGAAATATAACTACATGAACCTGCATTAAAAATCATTCCCGATAATGCGTGCCACAATCATTTCCAACACATTTATAAAAAAAATTATAATTTACAGCAAATAATGCAACAAAGCAGCACAGCATGCACTGGCCCTAAACAAAAATGTAGCTCAAATGGATCCTAAACAACCAAAGGAATATTTCACTGACAGATATTTCTGTGAAGGCTATGAGCAAGAGTGGATGAATGAAGTTTCTTTTTTTGCTTTTGATGCACAAATCAAAATGCATGGTGAGAAGCAGTCAGAGAAGGAAGCTACATTACCCCACGGTCCGCAGATATACGGACAGATACCCAAAGCTTTAAGACTGAACCACAGGAGTCCTCAAGGAGCCCCACGGGCCAAGGACCTTCGGCCAACCTGTCATCCCCGATCCCAGTGCCCTGCGGTGGCTCAGACCACGGGAGTCTCCCGCAGGAGGGGGTGGGGTGGGCCGGGGGGGACGAGAGAGACCCCCTCGCATCATGGTTGTCATGCCGACTGCTTCATCTTACGTACCATTCCACATCACCCAGGCTTTGGTAAATGTAGCTGGTCGCTGTTAGTTGGTTGCAAGGGAGAAAAGAAGCCAAGTTAATGCCAAGATCTAAAACACTGACATTAAAAGACATGAGGCACACAAAGTAGGTATGCCTCATCGTTCACTAAGCCATCAATTGCTCTTTTAAACGTTTGTCAATTCCAATGATATCTCAAGACTAATGTTTGTGGACAATTACACTTTTTGAAACTACCAATGAAGCTGGAACTGAAAGGTTTTAAAGTGGTTTAGAGCGCATGGATAAACAGAAGGGCACTTTCACATCAAGTCACAGATCAGCATCGATCATATTTTAAAAAAAAAACGACAAACAGTGCATCATGTCTTATGCAACAAATAAATCCACAGAGACAGGTGGAAATAACGCTGCTACTTACTTTTTGCCTCTGAGCTGCCGCAGGTGGTGGAAAACGTTGATGACGTCTCGTATTCGTCGCGGCGCCTCTTCGATCTTGGAGGCTAGGTTGATGCAAGCCATAGCAACAATCTGAAAGAGACAACAATAAAGCAGAGAGTTTGAAGGAACGGCCGAACATGGAACGTGTGATAAAAGTCACCAGAACAAAAAAAAGAAAAGTGCCCCTTAGATAAAGTGACACAAATAGTTGAGCACCTAAAAAAAACCCACGTTGTTTCAAATCTACTAAATATGACACCTAACAATCAACATTCCCCTTTTGTTTTAAAATAATCAACATAAGCTCTTTAATTAGCTCATGTTCTCTGCTGATACTCAGTGTCTGTCAAGTTTACATCTTTAAAAATAAATAAATAAAATAAAAATGGAATCCGTACAACGTGAACTAAGCCTCATGATTTATTATATTAAAGGAAAACTGCTGAAAAGTTCACCTGAGTTTATTTTAATACGCTCAGTCGGCGTTAAATGAACTGAAACCCGCTCGGCTCTGAAACAACATGGCTGCCGACAGGAACGTCATTCTAACGTCGCGCTGTCACCAGCGGCGGCTAAACCCGGCCCGTCTGGACAAACTTACCTCAAAGCTGTGCTTGACGAAGGATTTGGAGTAGAAGAACCGGTGGAAAAGAACCTGTCCCGTTGCCATAGCGACCTGTCAAATGGCGCACAAGGCACGTTGTTTAAAAAAAAAAAAGCCAACTCTTATATAAACCGGCCTAACCTTACACAATGAACCGCCGCCATTTTGACTCCACCACGCCAACATCGGCAAACTGCTAATTAGGCCGAGGCGAGTTAAAGACACTTGCTGCTTAATATGAATTAAAACAAAAGGCAGAATAGCTATTCAACGTGTAGGTAGTCAAACTCCTTAGAAACATTTACCTGGGGCAAACGGAGAAGAATACCCGCCGACTTGATCACCTCACATCCAAGGATACGGAGGTCGGTTTCTGTGTTCAGGTCGAGGCCGTCGAGCATAGACGGTGTCGGAGACAACCTTTCCTCCGGTATCAGCGAGTTGTCTATCGTAAGGTACACTTCAGAGTAAACTTTGTCGCCGATGAGAATACCATCGTTGGTATTGGAGGCATTTGAAGAAACAGAGAGGGGACCTGCGGCCATGTTCAGCAGACACACAACAGCTAGCAGCTACAGCTCGGGCAGCCTCGACGAAACGACGGCTGAGCAGGCAGACGGTGACAAAGCGCGTTACGTCACCGCCGTGGGGTGGCCACGCAAACGTGTGTGCACATCCGCGGCGGTAAAATAGTTTCGCACTGTTGAAATTTAAAATGACTAACTTTTTATTGCGTTACCGGTAAGATGTAGTATTTCGTTACTTATGTCCCCATGTTTTGTTTTAATTTGTCACCGGACACAGTTTAAAGTCCAATTGATGTGACTGTAAGAAAACCTAATAAACGTTTAGATGATGAGCTTCGTTCATGAATTTATAATAAACGCGCCAAATATATAGATGAAACAACATGATTAGAATAAAATATACATATTGCGATACTTCAGCCAGAAAAGAGACAGATCATTTTATTTGTAGCTTCCAGTTTTATCACTTAAGAAGGATTTTGCATAAAATCAAGGAAATCATGGACAACCCTGACCACCCTCTTCATGAGACCATCATCGGAAAACAGTCTCTTTAGTCAAAGGCTTCTTCAGATTAGCTGTAAAACGGACCGCTACAGGAGATCATTCCTGCCCACAGCCATCATCATCTATAATAACTCCTTGATTTAAATGAGCTACGTCAACACTTAATTTCCCTTTGGGATTAATAAAGTATTTTTTAATTGAATTGAATTATTGTGACATTGTTCATATACAGTTTGCTTTAAAAAAAAAAACTTTGGTAAACAAACATCGAGGAATAAAATACTTTATTATTTACCCCCCATATTTTTAACTTTGCCTTCAGGCAAGAGGAGGAAACGACTCACCGCAAATGGTTTCTGTGACGTATTTTACCGGAAAGTCCGGACTTCTCACTGCTTTGTCTGGAACATATCCATCCGCCAATTAAAAAAAAAAAGAAGTTATAACAGCAAACACTAGATGGCGCCACTTCAGGGAATATCCTTTTTAATGCACTCTATTACAAAAAGTGTGCAGGGAATTTAGAATATGTTGTCTCTGTTTTGTAAATAACTACCTAAAATACTGAGGTTGGGAAAGCAGGAAATGGTTTAGGATTTAGTGTGTTTTTTATTTAAAGAGTCTTGATCTGTCAAAGACAAGTGAACACTTTGTTCAGTCACAGATGAGCCCAATGACGTATGAGCCATCCCCTCCACCTTTCTGACTAAAAGCCTTGCAGTAACTCAAAATGGCCAGCAGGGAGTAGCAGAGCACCGTGGGTTCAGGTAATCTGTGCGAGCCAAATAAAGCATTAGGTATCCTGAGGTCAATGAGTTTGTTGTGTCAGGACTACTACAGCATAATTGCACTAAATCTCCACGGACACTTAGTTATTTAAAATACTTGATTGCAGTGATTGCTGCACTGTTGATTTGGTTGTGCAAAGGTTTAGAGCCACCACTAATTTATTCATACTTTGCTTCCGAACGGTGAGAGTTTCTTGTAATCCTTTTTTAGTGGTCTTGATCAATAGTTCTTTGGCTGCTCATTTCTTTGTCTAGTTCTTGTACCTGACTATGACCGGATAAAAAAAAGAACAAATAGGGGACAAAATCTGTATCTCGTCATGCAGCTTTGAAATAAAAATGTGCAAATTATACACCGAGACGCGCAGCTCGATCAAGAACAGTGAGCTATGACTTTTGATAGTGGTATGTCACACAGTGCAGACAAAATGGTGAGAAAACCCAGCCTCTCTGGAGTGCCACAGCTCAGGCAAACTTCACAGTAGAAACCTTGTTCAAAGTTTAAACGGCTCACTGAAAGCTGGACTTTACATGTCTGAACTGGCACTTTGATATCCTTTACAGCTTTTACACCATCACAGTTCAAGTTTTTCTGCAGTATATTCAACTTTAGTTGATGATGTATGTCACACACTCAATTTTGGATTGTCTAAAATTATTCAAACAAGCTCTTTTTACTCCCACAACTCTTTTCAGGTGCACACACAAAATTATACAACAAAAAAAATCTAAAAAGAAAGTCTTTTTTTCCCCCCCAGTGCGTCTCTCACTGCTGTAGACTTTATGGTAATCTCTCAAATCCCCCCAGATTGCAGAAAGTGCACACCCAAGCTTCTATTAATTCAGCTCAAAATCTTCTCCTGAAAACTGGAAGTGAGGGGTCTTTTGAACTTGTCATATTGCCGACGTGAAACATTGTAGACACATGAAACGTCACGTGTGTGACCGTAAGAGTCTTCTGCAGCTCACGGTTTAAGAAGTTTAAACATCTGACTTATAGATTTTGTACAGCGACTGTTTGTCTGAGGCTTACTTTTCAGTCTGCGTCTCAATAAGTTGGCTATAGGGAGTGAGAGACTCAGGTGTGTAGTTACCACGGTGACTACGCATCCTATTTCTCAGAGGGTTTATACATCTAAATGTGGGCATTTTTTCTTAGAATATTAATGGTATGTTTGTGCATTGGTACCCTTTAAATTTCCTTCAAAAGTTTCCTAGATAATATATTATTCTAAAAGCATCTAAACAAAATGCAAAACTGAGTTTTATATCTCACAGACAAATAAAACTAATATTTCACAAAAAGCAAAAATTAGAGTATTCAAAAAGGACATAGATTAGTTCGACTTTTTACAGTTTTGTTCCTCACCTTCCTCTTTGCGGCCAGGTAACTTTGCAGCAAGAAGATATCTGCTTCTATCTGTAAGTCATATGAAATGAAGTCATCATGGACTGTGTGCAGTGTTTAGAGATCACAGGGGAGCACAGACAGCTCGCAGATGGAGGAAATGAGGAGATCAGTAGGAGTTCAAAAGTATATTATTGTCTCTGGATGCATGAACAGTTGGATCTAGTCACGCTGGGGTATTTATTATGCCTCTAAAGCTACTGTAAGCAATATCTGTAATCACGCACACAACAGTCTGCTTTAATAAACGGTCTGAGGTTCGACACGGCACACAAGAGACACGGATTTCCGTCCACTGGCTCAGATCTATTTGCTCAGTTTTGGTAATGCGCCGCATAAAGTAGCAGACTGACTTGTCCCTGTCATTAACCAACACCTCCAACTAGCACCTCCAACCAGCACTTACGCAGTTACCACGACAACAAGAATACTAAGCATTCTTCCTCCCGGTTGCCCTGGTGACGCTAATTATAGGGTGTGGGAGGTCTCATAGGACGGCAGAATTCCAAAACGGCCATAACGACGCAGGAGCGAGGCGTTCAGGGACACCCAATGACGAACAAGGGCTTACTTATACACACACGCCACTCCCTGGAGCGTGTGTGTGTTTACAATCAGCTAGCACAGATTCCCCGGGGACACGTGTGCATGCCTGCTCCACTATGATAATTACTGTGGTGAGATCACAAACCTTTTTTGTGCACATGCGTGACATGCATATTTGCGCAGATGGATGTTTGTGCGCGCTGACATTTTTTGACAGTGACTAAATCGGAGCGTTTAGGGGGGGATCAAGCCGTCATTTATGTCAACTTTATGGCCGTTATGCACGTATCCAGATGTGGAAAGAGCTTTGAGGAGTTTTATCTCTTTTGGAGCAGATCTCTCTCACATGCACGCGCCCTTACTCTTTCTCACACACACACAAGGCCAGGAAGGACAGCAAGTCAAGGGCTACAAAGCAAGGGCACGAGCAAAGGAAGAGGGCCCAGTGAAAGAGCAGAGGGGTGGGGTATTAAAAAAAGAAAGAGAGAGAGAGAGAGAGCTGACTGGATCAAAAGTAAAGCAAGAGCACGAGGATAGCGGAGGAAAGAGAGGCTGAGAAAGAATTGCTTCGCGGCAGCAGGGTCAGAGGGGGATGGATGCCAAAAGAAGGCCAAAGAGATTAAAAGAATATTGACACAGAAAGAGAGGGATTCATGTGTGTGCCAGAGGTGCAGAGGGGCTGAGAGAGAGAGAGGTGGGTGTTTGTGTTTGGACGGAGGGAGAAAGTGTGTGTGCGGTCAGAGCAGAGGGAGAGCTGTGGCATGACACGGAGGAGGCAGAACACCTCCCGTCTGGCATCGGAAGAGGCTCGCTCTTTGTTGTTTTTTTACGTACACAGTTCACGGAGAGAGGAAGGGAAGGGAGGACTAAAAGGCCGGGTCAAAGGTCAGAGTGTGAGCAGCTGTCAAAAGGTCAGCACGTGCTCCGAGAAGACCCCTCTTCACGGCGGATGTTTTTGACTTTTCAAAGTTTAAAACGATAGCCCGGTCAGATCCAGAGTTCTCAGCATGCAGCATACGAAATAAATCGCTATTATTATTTATTAAAGATGGAATAAAAGATGCATCAGAATAATAAAATGGCTCAAATAATGTATGAATGACAGAGATTCTGAAAAAAAATACATCCATCAGTTATGTGTTGTAAAAAAATCTTTAGTAACTAAAATAGATAAACATCAAAGTATAAAACCCGTCCTTATGTCAGATAATAATATCCATGTGTGTCAGAACGTTCTCTCTGCATGGACCAGAGGTTTCTGCAGATAAACCATGTGCATGTGTGTTTGGGCAAACAGGAACCGTTGCCAGGAGAAAATAATGGTTTCTCATCTTTTATGTGTGAGCGAAGTGCACATGTGCATTGTCTCACAGACGGGCTGGAAGGGAGGAAAAAAAAAACGGGGGACGTCAAACCAAAAGCTTGTGTACATGTGTGCCAGTAAGCAGGAAAATGACTTCCATGCCTCACACACTTGGTGCATTTGTTCTGTGGTGCCGATTCATCCCAAATGTGGATGGAGAGGAAGAGCGAGGAGGGATGGAAAGACCTTCCACAGAGGGAATGATGTCAGTAATACACAACGCCTGAGGGGGCAGGACTGGGTCATTGTGTGTGTGTGTGAGAGCGTGTGTGAGGGGGTGTCTGTCGGAGAGTTTCTTTTGTGTTTCCCTGCCTTTTGTTTGTGTCCATGGGTGGGACAGGAGCTTCTGTCAGGCTCCTTCAGCCCTGTTATAGGTCTGTGTGTGTGTGCGTGCGTGTGTGTGCGTGTGTGTGCATGTGTGTGTAAAGCCCTTTGCGTGCCAGAAAGAGTGTGAGAGTCGGGTTGCTAGAAAACACATGAATAAGCCGGTGAGTGTGTGCAATACGTTAATAAAGCACTCCTGTGTTTGTGTGGAAATGTAATTATATGGTAAAAGAAAAGATGGTTGGATCGATGAGGGAACAAAAATGCTATTACATGTTTAACAATTATAATAGTGTTCAAGATAAAATAAAACAAAATAAAATACTACTTTGCTTTGAGCAGATGTTTAATCGATAAAAAGTCTGGTGGCTTCTCACAGCTTTTCCTTTCTCCCTGTCATTAAACTGACCTTTTGTTTGACCTCACCCGCTGAGCTGCTTGTTTTCAGCCTTGGCAGCGTCAACTCACGCTTCTTCCCTCCATTTAACCCCCCGCCCCTCTCTGCTCCCCCTCGCTGCGCATCCAGGCCTCTGGTTTGGACTGTGCCGGCTGGGGAGGGCTGGAATGTGTTCGGGGAGGCCGGAGAGCGAGCGAGAGCTCCTCTGGCCTGACTCTGACGATAAAAGTTCCTGTCCCCCGGGGGGGCTTGTCTCTCCACGGGGTCCGGAGGGGGTCTGGAGGAGGATCGCCGCTCGTGGAGCTCCTGCTGAGCCAGAGACAGAGCAGCGGTCAGCTCCTCCCTCTCCTCACACTCCCTCCTGACGGTCTCCTGGAGTAACACGACCTGGGAACGGGTCAGAGAAAGGGTAGAAAAGTAAAAACTTACCATGGAAACTGGTTTTACACACGAACTGAACGCAGATGTCAAAAAAAAAAGAACAAAGCAGGACATGATGCAAACAGTATCCTGCACAAACTGTGTGTGTCGTTAAAGCTCAATGAGAACTGTGACGAATATGGATTGTTTTATTTATTCGTGTGTGTATAAACATAAGATTCTGTTTTTATTGTTTCAATTAAACTTGGGAAATGAGAGAAAAGTGATTTAGATGTACCTTTTGTGATTTTCTTGTAAGTAAAGTTTCAGTCAAGCATTTCTCATCATAAAAATCTTCAAGCCTGTTTTTTTAGATAACTGCAGCTTATATTTATTTCAGAATTATATCCACAGAAACAATTTTAAACACTTAAGTGTCAAATTCCAATTCATTTCACATGATGGTAGCAGCAGGTTGTAGGGCTGCTGATTTTTATCTTTTATGAGTCGATAAGATGAACCCGCAGAGCCCGAGGAGCGGCAGCCCTTCATTCGGACCACCCTCACACGTGTCCTGGACCTTGCAATTTGTAGGAGTGCTCATAGAATCTGTTCACCTACTCTGAAGACAGAATCTTGGCAGTCTCTGGCAAAGAATTGCAAACGGAATTCACGAGGGAGTTTACAAAAGGTCTCAAAATGTTTGCGAGGGTTGAACCTCTGGGCCTCACTGTCGTGTCACCAGATTTTTGAACATTTCCAGAAAAAAAAAAAAAAACAAAACTGTGTGACAACTTTACTCTCAAAATAGTCACAGAGTTGTTGCGAGCATCCGGAACCGTTCTCTATTTAGTTTTTCTGAGTCAGAATGTGAGACAACTCTGCAAGGGTTTGGGGACTTATGAAATTGTGACTGACTGGAGACTAAATGTCATGAACTCGAGTGTTTCTGTCCAGAGAGCGAAACCAAAACCACACACGGAGACGAGAATAACGGTAAGTGAGTTTATTTACATGTGCAGCTATATACAGCGGTCAGAGTCTGGAGGAGTCTGCAAGATAAGGAGAGCGGGGTGAGTCTCGGGTACAATCTGGTTCCAAGATGGTAGCTAGGTTCTTAAAGTCTCTTTGTTTGCTTACAGGTTCTGAAGGAGGTTGCGGCGTCGAGAAGGAGAGGTGCGATTCCAGTT
>NC_051431.1:19069132-19079509 GCF_001649575.2 Kryptolebias marmoratus
CCAGATTACGAGCCAGTAGCAGCAAGGTAAGTGTCCTCGGTTTTCCAGGTAAGTAGTTTCTTAGGTCCGTAGCCGTGGCGTGGCAAGAAACCTGAGTCGTAGGCACAAACAGAGATCGTGATTAACACAAGGAGCATAAATTAGGTTAGACGCTGAGGCGGAGAATCTAACCCAGAAGGTTCGATGCTCCAGCGAAGATCTGATCCCCACCTGCTGCTTAAGTACTGGCTGGTCTAATCAGTGGGAAACTGGAACACCTGTGGAAGAATGATTAGTGGCTCTGCCCACAAGGCGGAGCCAAACCCAGATCCTCACACTAAAACTAAATAAATAAATTGCAATCAAACTGTGACATAAATTAGACCAAATTGCAACATAAAATTGCATGTCATTTGAAAGAATGTTTTGCGAATCCACAATTAAATCATAGACATTTGCAAATGTGTTATACTTATCAATTCAGCATGACTATATAAAAAAGTTGTGTATTTTCTCACAATTTTGTCTCTCCAATTAATCATTAACATTTGCAGCCTAGTGAGGTACTACATTACTTCTGTGTTCCCAGTCAGAACTGACCAGTATGTTTTTATTAGAGATGAAAAGAGGACATAGTCCCAAAATTACAGCTGAAAATTGAATCGTATGATAAAATTACTGCCTAAACACTGCAGTGGAAAAAAGCCAAGATGTATCCCCATTCTTTGAACGGGATGAAACAGCAGCCTCAGTAGGACACTCGTCCTTATTGCTGGATTGTTCCACTGTGATGGACGGGTGATCTGTCCAGGGTGTCCCCGCCCTATGGTCCAATGACTGCTGGAGACAGGCACCATCTCCCCTGTGACCAGTAAAGGACAAACGGGTTAAAGAAAATGGATGGATGTGTTATTGGGCTGCCACAGAATGAACTGTAGAAAAAGCCTCAGAAAGTCTTTATTATACCAGAGACGAGAGAGAAGTTCTCGATTACGATTGAACCATCGTTTCGATCGTGTTTGAGAACCGTTCTTCTAGGGACAGATTCCCAATTCTGTCATCTCAATCTTGCCTAAAAGATTTGCCCAAAACTTCTCAAAGCAATCATCTTCGAGCCTTGCAGAAGACGTTGAAGTGAATGTGAGGTCCCACTGCGTGACAGAAATAACAGAGACTTAAGAACCAGAAGAGGAAAAAGCGAAAGAAACAGCAACCTGCAACTTCAATCTGAAAAATCAATTTGGCTGCGACGAGCGTGTAAGAAAAGGTGACTGTTCTGAGCAGCTGAATGACACTAAAAAAATCTGACACAGTCAAAGAGACTCGGTCAGAGAGACCCAACAGGCGAGTCACCCTGACAGAGTCACGTTGGTGCAGTTTATTACTCCGTAAAGCACACTCTGTTCAGATTCACGTATGACAAAAATGTCCCGCACACATGGAGGGAGCAGATTCAAGTGAATGCAAACAATCTGCACATGCAAATCGATAAATAAACAGTTTGTTCCTCCCCAAAAAATCACAGAACGGAAATCTATCCTGTGACTGGCAGCAACGTGGGACACATTAGATCGTTTACATTCTGATGTCTACTGACAAATAAATCCTCCGTGATTAAGTCCAGTGTGATTAAACTAACCACACAGATAACAAAAAAAAGAGATACTGTATGGAAGCTGCTTACTTTACAACGCAGGCCAGAAATTTAAAATAAAAAGCAATTTTTTTTTCAAGGCCCATTCATGGCTTCCTCATGATCTCACATCCATTTCCAACCAATATGGAGCGAGGTTATAAACACAGCTCACTGGCTCATTTAATTACAAACATGCGCCATTTGAATGGTTTACATCATTACGGCCATCTGTTGAGTGATAACAGAAACGTGTTGTTCTCATCTCCTCAATGATTCAATAGAAAAACCTAAACACTACAGTTCAGCAGCTATGGATGATTCAGACAGATGTCTGCTGGCAGTCTGTGTGGACTCCTAATGCAATTATTACCACTTTAATCATAAATCTGTACGCCAACATATGGCATGTGTGTGTGTGTGTGTGTGCTTTCAGAACAACAAAAGGTGCAATTGTTGTGATTCACATTCTAAAAGGCGTCCATATTAGATAGGTGATAATCACAGGGCTGCATGGTGGAACAGTTGGTTAGCATCCTGCCTCGCCGACAGAAGGTCACAGGTTTGACTCCCAGCTGGGGCTTTTCTCCGTGGAGTTTGCTTGTTTTTTTTCTTGTGCATGCATGGGTTTCCTTTGAGCTCTCTGGTTTCCGACTACAGTATAAAACTATGCATGTTAGGTTAGTTAGTTAGATAGTTTTACATTCAATGGGCATGCTGACATTTTGCTTCTATTTAGTGACTTTGACTTAATGTCCAGGAAGACGGTGTAGGGGTTTGGGTAGGAAATGGGATTTGGCAGTAGTTTCCCCGCATGTTCATTACTTTGTGTTCTTCATGCTTATAAAACCTGTTAATGTAGCCAACCGGAACCACCAGATGAACAAAATAAATCACAATGCAGACGATGAATAAAAAACATTTTAACAAACGATTCAAAAACAAAATGATGACAGCTGGCATGAGAATTCTGTGAAAATAAAAAAAAAAGATTTTTTTTTTTAGTGTGCAAATTTCTTTCATTGTTGGGTCTAAAATATTATGTTATCCGATAAATTGCAACTAGTCCGGCCAAAATCCACGTATGTGTTGCTTTGGTGAGAGTTGTGTGTATTTTCGAATGTTAAATATGTTCAGAGTCTTGCTATTGAGTGGAAATACTGACGCTTTGGCAGTGTGAACGTAAATGAGCATGTCTGCAGATGGTCCGAACTGTTCAGACAAGAAAAATCCTGGCTGTCGGAAAACATGCAAAAAACCAAATTATTCTCAGTACTCGTAAAAGATCTCATTAATGTGTGTTATGCGTGCTGACATGCAGTGTGACACACCTTATTACACTTTTGTACCCCATTACTCTGAGAGTGTGTGAGACTAAGTGAACGCACGTTTGAGGCCACCTTCCTTATGAAAGACTTTGAGTTTAAGTCTTGCTCCTGGAGGTTCATATGCCAGCATATGCTAGCTTGTGTGTGTGTGTGTATGTGTGTGTGTGCCAGTTTAATTGCAGAAACATGGCCGTCATTAGGGGCCCATAGTGAGAGAAGGATTACAGGGCCATTAGATGGAAGTCACACTCAATCTCACAGAGCTCCTGCATTTATTATAACACCACAAACCATATTCCACTGGTAACACACACACACACTAACCTCACACACACAGATTTTTGACCCTGTGAGTTGGGTAACCTCAGATTTAGTGGGAGGTTAAAGGTCAGGTGTCTTGTCCTCCAGACGGAGGGACGTTTTTTTCTCTTCTCCTGCTCAGATGCAACAAAAGCCACAGAGAGAAGGGAGAGGGGGCACGAAGGGGCAGCGGGGGAAAGAGACACACAACAGAAAGAAAAGCAGACAGGCAGAGTGTGGCCTGGGGCAAAGAGAAACAAAAAGACAATATAAAGAACTGAAGAAATGAGGGAGGAGACAGATTTAGTCTGAATGGGGCAGCACCTGTGGCTGTTTGGGTGTTAGCTCCAATGTGCTGTAAAACTAACAAAAACTGGATTCTTTCTTAAATTACATACATATAAATGCAACAATTTGTACCATTTTTGCACAATTTTATGATACATTTTAAGCAATGTAACATATGATGAACATTTACATTCATCACTTCAACTGGAACAAAAAAATTGTAGCTATTCTGGTGAGTGATGTAAAATGTTTCTGACCTCTGTTTTTTTGTTCAGTCCTGAAATGACTAATAGTTCTCCAGAGCATGATCATTTTTTTTGTTGTTGTTGTCTGGCAAAAAATAAAGAATAAAAAAAGAAAGGATAGGTGAAAGTTCACTGATATCCTCCACCAGTTGAGGAAAATGCTCAGACGTTACAGCTGTAGCTTAGCAACTGAGTGATATCGCAAGGTCACGATCAAAAGCCTGTTATCTCAGACCAACATGCACAAACATTTACCGATCAATACATCTTTTCTAAAGAAGAAGAAGAAAAAAAAGAGAAGATTAAAGCTTGGGTTTGAACTAGATAAGAGCTGAGAGAGATTATTAAAGACACAATTAAAGAGTGGAAGAAAGAGGGAGGAAACGAAAGAGAAAGAAATAAGAAAGTAATGAAAGAAGAGGGGTCATCTGAAGAGTTTATGAGAACGGAGCTGCTTTAACTTTCGCCATTTTGTGGTAAAAACAAGGCCCCTTTAAATGAGGTGAGAATGAACAGAAAGACGGGGGAGAGGGAGCCCTTACCCTGACACCATCCTATTTCTTCAAATGTCACCAGCGATGCTGGAGCTGATATTTTATGACTAGAGATGGGGAGAGGGGTGGGTGGGGGGCTGGACACTTAGTGGACTGTATGAAACAGATAAGAAAAAGCATGTGTATACTGTCAGGTCCTATTGCATTTTATCAGCTGAGAAAAAAGAACCTTATTTTGTCACCATCTAACAGCATCTCACTGAAGNAAATGAGGTGAGAATGAACAGAAAGACGGGGGAGGTGGTGGGGAAGGGGGGGGGGCACAAGTTAATGAGCAAATGATGAGAAGAGGATAGGAGGCAATAACCTGATTTAATGACCTTTGCAGATGATGATGTTTGTGTGACTCTCTGTCAGAACTGAAACTGAAAATGTAAAAGAACCTCAGAAGGAGCTAATGAGAGAAACTCATGCACGACGGATGGCACAAACTGCGCTGTATTTCGAAAAATGCGGCTCACAAAAGCCAATAAACCAAAACTGCTAAATCAATTTTTATGAAGGATCTTTTGTCCCTCATGCATAATTCCACTTGGTTTGCAAATGCTTTGCAAATTCTGCTCTGCAAGTTCTCTTTTTGAGGTATACCTCAAGCAGAAATGAGCTGATGTGCAGTTCAGTCCTGACAGACCCTCTCGACATCTTTCGGTTCTCTGTTTTGGTTTTACTCATTGCAACTTCAGGGTTTTGGTTTGTTACACAGCTCTCTTTGTTAAGCAACAACGTGCAGCTGTTGTCAGCAAAAAGCGCTGCAAAAAAACACATCTACTACACTTCCTGAACCAAATGCCAAACAGACATATTTACCAAGAAAGTAGAGTTTTTACAGCTAGAGCCAAACAGAGAGCAAATATTGTGCTTTCTTTCACACGTTAGCTGTTCTGTAAACTTGACTGATATTATGACTTGTTTTTTGAAACCAAACCACTTTGTAACCTTACAGAGAACAGCACCTTTGAGAGTACTACCAAAACAAGAGACGTCAGAGATAAGGAATAAAATTATGAAGGATGAAAAATGACCTACTCCTTTTAAAGTTAAGTCTCAAACTAAACTGTTTTCACTCCTTTCCTGCTGGAAGCTAAAAGAGTCTGGTGGCCACATGTTTAAAAAATGAGCTGCCAGCGGGGAGGACATCAAATAAATTGCATCCCTTTCAGGAGAGATGACCAGAGGAGATGATGGATAAAAAGTTCATGGAAAAGAAGCACGAGTCTGTGAAGCTTTAAACCAATTAGAGCCAAACTGTGTCGTCACAGAGGTGGTTCCCAGCTGGAGCAGCTGGAGGGGAACAACAACAAAGCCAAACTGGTCTGGTGGGAGCCGCTTTGCTCCTGAAAGGGTTTAAGTCATCAGAACCTGAGGCAGACTGTAGACATGAGCATATCTTGGGTTTTTATTTTGTCTAGTAGCTCTTTGTAAACGTATTTAAAAGGGTTCTACGAATAGATCATCCTTCTTACTAGCATCTCTTATAAAAGGTGTTGTACTTTTTTGTCGCTCACAAGTGATTTCTTGACAACTACTAATTGGGCAACTTAAGTACATTTATTTGGCTTTCAGTCAGAAATATAAACAACAACAACAAAAAAAGAGAAGCAGTATAGTACAGACCTGTAAAAGACCTGAAAGGGAAAGTTGAGCAAAAGGGCAGACAGGGGAACTAAATCTGAAAAATGGTGTGTGTGCGTATGTGTGTGTGTGTTAGTGGGTGGACAGCCGAGGCATGGCGTGACTGCAGCCTCAGATGACTCTCTTCAGGACAGATGCTCTGGTATTTGCACACATACTGTACACACACAAACACACACAAGCACATTCGTGCTGAAAGTCTAATAAAGTCACTCTTCCTTTTCTGTCTGAAAGCCTGTTCTTACCGTCCCGTCTTGTATTTTAGAAAACTTGCTCTGGCAAGCTACACGCACAGACAACAAAAGTTGAGTGGTCAGAAGCAACGGTCCAATTTGGACATAATGTGGTACACAGGCAGACCAGCGATTTGCAAGGAGCTGGCACATCTAGAACGATCACCAGTGGGTGTAAGTGGTGGCATCATGGGTGGGGCGATGATGTTATCAGGCAGTTAAAGCACCAACAGTCAGTCAAAACAGTGAGTGAAGGACATCAGACGCAGAGGAAGCCTTGTAGACACATTACCAGCACTTGATGGCGTTTGATAAGGGTCACATTGTGGGTTTGCACGAGGTTGGATGGTTGTATTTTGCAGCTGCCTGCCATGTGGGCACACATAACACACAGTAACCCAGTGGCACCTGCACATGTTTTAAATGTTGTGGTCACCCAAGACAGACCATACCAAGAGAGATTTGTTGAGATATGTCCTATCACATTTGTGCATACCATTTGGACAGGACTCTTTACAACACCACCTCTAATCTCATACCGGGTCTCAAAGACCCATCAGCCAGGCGACAGACTTGTAGGCTGCCATTAACACCAGAAAAGAGAAAGTCATATCGTCATATCCCTGGTAGTAATTTAAGGACACTTTGTGTCAGTGAGTGTGCCATGTCAGTGACATCCTCTGTCCGACCACGCGTCTTACCCCTCCTGAAACAGCACCCTGGTTACACTCTTTCCACAACACAGGGCCTGTCCACGCACAGCACACACGCCTTTGATCATGTAGAGGTCCTCCACTGGCTACCCAGATCTTTCTCCAAACAGAAGTGGGATCAGCTCCAACTTCAACTCTGACCCAGTGGCGATCTGCCGAGTCTCAAGGGCCAGTTGTAACAACAGAGGGCGACTTGCCACAGGAGATACAAGAGCTGCATGACTTCGTTCTGCTCTGAATCAATACTTGGTACATACATGGGACCCAGAGTGCTCCGTCTGCCAACTCTCTTATTAATTTGACCTGATATTGTAATTATCAGAATACAGTCACGTGATCTTTCAACACAAGCTGCTTCAGTTCAGTTTCACAACACTGTCCTCCGGGTGCTTAACTTTTTTTTTTTTTTTTTTTGTCAGTGGGTGCATTTCATTTACGCTCTCACTGACTTTCTCACACACATGCACGCACCCTTTATATGCACACTCCACCTTACCTCCTTCATGCACTGGTTTCATCTTCTCACGTTTTATCTCACAATTCAAATGAGCTGCACTGGGATGGTGCTGGCACAGAGATCCATCACTGCACACTCTGCTTCCAAAGGAAATACGAACTCTCTCCCTCTCCATTTAAAACTCACTCACCTTGTTCATCTGTGGTCACGCTCACAAAAATACACACTCACTAAATGTAATTCAGCCTTGTGTGAAAGGCAAAGGAACACACTAATGGGATATATTAAGCAAGTAAAAATGCCTTTGTTTGACACAAACGCTGTCTTTCGTTCTTATGCAACTGATTTGGAGAAACATTAACACACACACGGGCAGACAACGACACACACGCACCTCTTCCATTAGTTCTGCATTCTTCTCAGTCATCAGTGCTAGTTCGGCTCCAGCTCGGCTCAGTTTATCTGCCTCCTCTTGTGTCCTCCTCTCCTCCTCCCTGACCCTCCTCTCCTGCTGCAGCTCCTCTTTCAGCTCCTCCAGCTTGAGAACACAAGTTTAAATGGCACGTTAAGAAACACTTTATCCTTCATCCATAACTTCAGCACAAGAGCGTTTTTAAACATTGCTTTTACACCGATTAATTAAAACCTATGGATTACAGAGAAACTGACATTAAATTGAGTTTGAAAGCTTTAGGAGGTTCAGTGTTTTCCCTGACCCTGGTTAGTCTTTGCACAGGAAGTGGGTAGGTGGGGAATTCGCAGTGACAAAAACAGTGGGAGCAGAAGAGGCAGCAGAGGGATTTAGCACTTAAAAGAACACTGCGTAAGTTTATTGCCTGCCAAATTAGTGTCCTTTTGCTTGCTAAAACCTCACTGTTCTGTTGCTCATACAGTAAGCGTTACACTGTGGGTGGATGTATATTTGAGGTTGTAGGAGGGCTGTTTGCCTGCTGTCGTCTTTTTTCTGCCATCTCACCTCCGCTGTCTGGATTCAAAATCTCTCGCAAACCACATTATTAATCATCCTGTCTGCATGCAACTGTGTGCTCCAAGAGTGCTCAAAGGCATGCAAGATAAATAACCAGTCAAGTAGAGCGGAGGAGAGCTCCGTAGACTGATGAGGCAAGCTCCTGGAGGCATTTGCAGCAGCTGTTTCTGAGTTTAAACTTGTCACTGATGTAAACACAAGTGTTTCAAATTGTATAAACCGTACTGAATTGAAGTAGACTACAACCCAAAACAAGTTTGGAGATTTACTAAACTTTTAAACTAAGCTGCTGTACTAAATGGTACAACTTAACGGCTTATACAGTGAAAAAGTCTTGACCCATTTTTTTTAAGGGCTTTCAAAGTTTTTATTTAAATGTTGGCTCCTTTTTTCAGTCATTTTCAGTCCACTGCCTGATCATTTTCAGATGAGTGTCCTTTGTTTGTTAACTCATCTCTGATCTATAAATGATTCAGGCTTAAAAAGGCTCCTAAACCCAAGTGATGAACCAGAGTTGTGTCGACACATAACAGGAAACAGATATACAATTTTAAAATGGATCTTTAGACACCTTGTTACTATCAGTCTGCCACAAAGACACAATTTGTTCCCATTTTTTATTTGAATCTAAAAAAATTACCAAAGATAACACAGTTTGGGACATAAAACAGCATAATTCACAAAGAGCTATGAGCTAAAAACTTGTTATACAGAAGGTGATCAGCTGAACAATGATGCATCTTTCAGGTCCAGATGTTAGGTCTTTGCTTATTTTTATTTTTTTCTTCTTTTTTAAAAACCATGACTTTCAGTTTTTGTTCAGCTGCATTTTTATTCCTGACGCTTCTTTTACATCCTCCTCTTATTCACGTTCTTTACTTTTAAGACACATTGCTCAGTTGGCTGACAATGTGGGATACAAAAACTGGACAGAAAATGATTGGAAAAAAAGTCAAACTTGTGCACATTACTAGAGCTGAAAAATGTTGTTATTTAAAGGGAGAATATTAAAAAATGCTTATGTAAACAAATTTAAAATGTACTTAATAAGGTCTTAATAATGTCGTTTTCTGTTAACTCAGACAACAGAACTGTTGCACTCCTCTTTAAATACCAAAAATAAAAAAATAAAATGAGGAAGCAGAAAGAAACAGAAAAAAACTTGACTTTAGCTGATTTTTTTTAATTAGTTCACCGTGTCATAATCTTGTCTATACCTTCTGTTGAAGATGTGAGTTTTCCTGTTGGCTCTTTAAAAACAGCATCTGGTTCTTCTCTCGCTCCGCCCTCATCTTTAGTTCCGCCTCCGTGCGAAACTCCTCCATCTGCTCCCTGAGGTGCAATGCACTCTGGGAACTGTGTTTTTCAAGGGCAGCAGCCAGCTATGACAATCAAATACAAAATGTTCAAATAAATGCAACAGAAACATGTTATGCATGTATTTTCTCATGCACAGATTAAAACTGAGACAGACTTTACTGTTGACCCTTATTTGTTAAAAACTTTACACTTGTAACTTTACTGCAGGATGTATTCCAGTCTAAGTTTCCAGTTGCTATTTAGTTTTGAATTTTTCATTATATAAACAGGAAAGACGCAAGGTGCTGTCAGCATAACAAAAAGCCCCAAAAAACACATGAAAAAAGACTTTTTGCACAAACTGTAAATGCATCTAATGAGAAGCATGTTGGGGATGTATAAAAAGTTCCAGCAGAGGTTTTGTTCAATTTTCATTCTCTGCTTTTTTTTGGGGGGGGGCTTATTTACTAAGGAAGCAAATATTTAGTAATGAGTATCACATCCAAAGAAAGTCTTGAAAAATATTTTATTATTGCCATCAAACTTTTTTAAACTGACCTTCAAACGCTGGGTATCCCTGCCACAGACAGTTATCACGTAAACTGTAATTCGACGTGGAATTAGGTCATTATCAGGGTGTTAAAATAGAAACAATGTGAGGCCTTGTCAGAGAGTGTGACCTTGCCTTTGCCCTCCTGCAACTGAAAATGAATTTTTTTTTTTTTTTT
>NC_051431.1:19079532-19102634 GCF_001649575.2 Kryptolebias marmoratus
GGGGGGGTTCATAAAACGCCACCTTTGGCTCTTAACACACAAAGCAATTTATTTTTGGCCTGGGGTCGGCCAAGGCCATCTTGTGTTTTTCTGCCGGCATAAGAGATCAGACGAAGCAAGCGCCGGTGCCAGGAGCCGAGACCATTGTGATTGTGTGTTTATCTGTGTGCGTGCCTGCATGCTCTTATGACTGCAAGTGTGAAAAAAAAAAAAGTGGATGTGGGTGTCAGAGAAAATGACAAAAAAGGCAGGCTGGCGTGTGAAAATGTGTATGTTTAACCCTGTGCGTGTGTGTGTGTGTGTTATGGTTTTGGTTTGAGATGCTGTACGAGAGAATAAGATTGCGTGTGTCATGAAATGAGAAAACACCACTTCCTTTTTGATGGTTGAATGTACGTGTGAGGAGGATGGTTGATCTGTGCACATATATTCTTTTATGTGTGTATGTCTGTGTGTGTGTATACACAGCTGCAGTTCGTAATGTATTTGAAAAGTGCATCGGTGTGACCACTTCCTTTCCGTGGGTATAAACCTACTGCGAGGTCAGGGAGCCCAGAATGAGAAATAACCTACATGGGCGTTTGTGAGTGTGGGAGAAGTCTCGAAGCTCGTATGTGTTAGTGTCTTAATGCGTGTTTGTGTTGGGTGGGTGTGTTTGTGACATTTTTAAATCTAGGTTGGGAACTTTTAGAGAGCTAAACCGGTCTGAATGTAGGAGATGCGTGACACGGCAAAAAAACTGTATCAGTTCCTGCTAGCTCAGAGATTTATACATCATCTCATCTAATCTTATAAACCACCTCCACATGTTGTTTTTTTTTGCTTACAGACTTTTTTTTTAACCTCCAACCTATCTTCTCTGCAAAACACTGCTTACATATCACAAATTTCCCACAGTTTTCTTCACTTTTTGTTCAGTGAAGTATTTTGTCTTGAGTTGAGAAAAGTAAAGTGAAACCAAATCAAGATGTTTAAACACGGGACTCAGAACATTTTCACTGATTGTTGGTCTCCATGAACCCGCCTCTTAAGTTCTTTGCTCTGGCCCAGCAAAGATTTGGTGCTGGCTGAGTTAGCACCGGTTTATCAGACACCAGAAAGAGCCGGCTCTAAGCTCGCTCCGCCTCTGGTTTAGCACTGGAACCTGTTTGCTGGAAAAACCCTTTGTTGTTCTGAGTACCAACACCGTGCTGTTTGCCAACCAACATGGTACTTTTCCAGGTAGAGTGGCTTTGTTGGCATAACACTTGCCAAATAGGGGTTTTTTTTTGAAAGAATTACAAAGTGGAAGTTACGGTCACAGGTGAGCCACACATCTGCAGCTAGAACACTGTAATGCATTTAACTGGTGAAAAATAATGCAAATATCCCTGCTAGCAGAGTTAGCAAAGACAAAAGTGCGTGTCCCTGCAACTTGTGTTATCAGATGGGTATTTCCAGCAGCAGAACTTGTGGTGAATTGGTTATTTTCACTGCAAGTCTTCATCTCGACTAATCAAGTTACATTGGTTTAATTTACGTCAGCACATATTTTCCAACAACATAAGAGACGGTTTGTAGTTCTGACACTGTCTGAGCCAAATTACTTAAAATTAAATGTACAAAGAGCAAAAATAATCCTGAGGTGTGAAATGCACGAATAGGTGTCACTCTGACTTTTTCTATCTAATGTATGTGCACTCCTAGACGTTGAGCTAAAACATGGGTCTTTACAGCAAAATGTGCTTTCTATGCCAACATTTAATTGTAAAATATTGCAACATGAGCAACAAACCTAACTTTACTGTTTTTGCCATATTTCTACAGGCAAAGCAGCTGTTTTATGACACATAATTCCTCCTCGTTGGGACACAACGTCGGTATCTCCTAACACCCGACAGGGAGACAGACAAACAGAGCAAGACCCAGTACAACTCTAATAAAACACAGACTGGGTTTGTGTGTGCGTATGTGCGCGTGTATTTATATATATGTGTGTGTTTAGTTTATCTAGTGCTAAACAGACTGGTGTTCTCAGAGCCCTCATAATCTCATCCACATTGTGTGTCAGGATTCTCCCGATTAAACTCCTCTGAACCACGACAATGGCTTGGACGCAGTCCTAAACGTTTGTTTACTTCGGTGTCTGCGAGTCGTAAACAGCCGCAGTCACAGAGCCCAGTTCCAGTTTGTTTGAGTGCATCATACGCTAAAACACTGCGTCATCTGAATTACATTTGCGAACTGAGATTACACTCATTGCCTCCTGTTTATTTAAATTCAGATTCATTGATTTTTTTACTTTTTCTGTAATTTTACACATCGAAATCAGCAAGGATGTTGGTTGATAATTTGTTCAATTTGTGCCATTAAGGGAAACAAACTGGGACATTTTTGCCTTTTCAAATACTAAATAGTTATGAGACAGAATTACCTCTGTGTCCAGTTGATGTCTGTAGTCCTGCTGTAACTTGGTTAGGATTCTCTCATGAGACACGATCAAAGAATCTCTGTAAACACACACATTGGACACACACAGTGAGGAGTTAGCTCACAGCAACTTAGTATCTTGGTTTGCAAAAGAACCTGCATATTTTTTGCCTTTCTCAAAATAAGATGTCTACTCTAACCAAACTGTGTTTGGAGGTGGAGTATAAATGTAGCATCAGGTCAGCTGCACCATATGAAGTCGTGTTCAAACAGAAAGCGGCTCGGGGCTAAACACCTCCCAGCCGTTTTTCGATACAGCAGAAGCAAATAGCCATCTGTCTCTAAAAGCAGATGGAGGTTTTCTGTATGAGTCTTAAAGGGATAGTTCAGATCCTTTGACGAGGGGTTATGTTGAAAGGTTGTAAACAATCAGTACCTTACCTGTTGTACATAGCTGTCTGATTGAACTCATTTTGGAGAAATAAAATTTAAGTAACAGAGTTGAAGAGCTAACAGCTAGTCCAAATTAGAGACCATCTTAAAACATTTCTGCTGTGTAATGCAAAATTGTTGGTGGCACACAGTAAGCCCTGACAGGACGAGCCATTAGTCTGCTAAGCTGCTCAGAATTATATTCTATTACTCCAAACTGAGTAAAGAGCTATCTACAGCATGTAAGAAAGTACTGTTCATAACATTTCCACGCAACCCCACTTCAAATGATTTGAAATATATCTTTGAGATTTTGAACAAAATATTCACAATCAGTGGCTGCTTTAACTTCTGTTTTAAAAAGACTTCCAATCCCCCTAGATCAGGGGTGTCCAATCCTGGTCCTGGAGGGCCACCATCCTGCAGGTTTTACTTGTTTCTCAGCTCCAACACACCTGATTTGAATCAATGGGTGATTAACAGGCTTCTGCAGAACATGAAGAGGTAATTTAACCACTGAATCAGGTGTGTTGGAGCAGGGAAACAAGAAAAACATGCAGGATGGTGGCCCTCGAGGACCAGGATTGGACACCTCTGCTCTAGTTTAAATAAAGAGATCAAAGCATAATCAGAAAGAAATGCAAAAAAACCCAAAAGAAATGAACAAAAATACAAGTTTCCAATGTACTGACACACAAATTTACATTTGTCAATGACCAAATAGCCCTGTAGTAACTATTTTATCTGTGCGCATCATATATCTACCTGTCATAATTAAAGAAAGATCCAAAAATATTTACACAAACATATTTCTTTAGAAAGAAAGAAAGAAAGAAAGAAAGAAAGAAAGAAAGAAAGAAAGAAAGAAAGAAAGAAAGAAAGAAAGAAAGAAAGATGAATGAACTGTGGGAGATGAGCTTGAGATGGCCAAAGAAAATACATTTTATTAAACTGTTGATCTTCTGTACAAACAATAATGTGTCAGTTCAGCAGCTGGTCTGGATGATAACATGTGAAGGACAATAAATGCCAGAGACATATGGAGGGAAGTGGCTGCTTTTAGCAAATGTTTATACAACTTGAGTTGGTGAAAAATACTTTTCAAGTAAGCTTTCAAAGAATAATTTCCACCTTTTCAGCACTGTGCTAACAGAAGTAATCCCCCTGAAACAGTGATGATGTAAATACACATCATTTAGCAAAGTTAACATGTGCAAAGATATTACAAGTGTACATACATCTGGCATGCGACTGTGACAGAAAAAAAAAATCCTAAGGGGATTTTGCTCGGGTTATTCTTTTAAAGCCCGCTGCATGTTGGAGATTCTTTATGTGGCATGATGCCTTTGTGTGAACAGGTGTGTGCACACTTGACTCCGTGCATATCTGATAAAGCAACAGATAATCTACATAATAAAGAGCAGCGGCCACATTCCTTCTCTTCTTAGTGGGGACAGACACAATATTATTCACTCCACTGGCTCTGGATAATCACTTCAGCCTGCTGACCACGCACACATCCGCACATGAAGAGAAGCACCGAAAGAGATGCAGCCAGACGTTTATGCACCAACACTCCCAGAGAGACAGAGCGAGAGAGGGGGGAAAGGGGCAACTTTGATGCCCAGCTTTGACTCCCATTTAAAAGTGCTCCGGTCCTATTAAAGAGGGATTCTGTGAAGGGAGCCGTCGCTTCTTAAAACATCAACCGGGGTGTAAAATGTTCCTCTAGATATGTTTCTAACAATGTAGCATGAACAGTTCTGCAGGATGATATGCTTTGTGTGTGTGAGTCAGAAGCAAAGAGTCGTCAGATTTTTTTTTCTTTGACTTAAGTCTTTGCCAGAAGAGAGAGACTGGATGTGAGGATTTGGCAGATTTATGAAGCTGAAACCTTTTTAATATGGAACAAACTGCTGATGCATACAGTGTCTCTATATGTCTGTATGGGGGATGTGGGAGTGTGTGTGTGTGTGTGTGTGTGTGTGTGTGTGCGTGCGTGTGTATGTGTTAGGGGGCTGTTCAGGGCTGGAGTGTGTATGTGACCTGTCAGATATAATTCCCCTCCGATTACCAAAAAAAAAGGAGGGCAGATCTCTGGAAAAATAGTGTACCAGCAGTTTCAAAATCAACTTGAAGGATGCGTGTGTGTGTGTGTGTGTTAGACTCATGTATTTTACTCCGAGGGTATGTGCGAGGACACCCCCACCCAACAACCACCACCACCACCCCAGGGAGCACGTGCGTGCAGATTCAGCCCTCAAAAGGAGGTTTGAGGGGGGGATTATAGGAACGAATGATGAGAAAATCTGAGAACATTCTTTCATTTGCTCACACGCCAGCCTGCTTTTAAGAACAGATGAGAGTGTGTGTGTGTGTGTGTGTTACCTCTTCAAAAGGCACATTCTCTTTTTACTCTGCGCTGATAACATCCCTGTGTGCACACCCAGACAAATGATGGCCCACCTCAGGGGCAAATTTAAATAGCTTTTTTTTTTTTATTAACATATTCTTATTGCGTGTAAATCATTGATGTAGATTAAGAGTTAACAGCAACCTCTGCTGACATCCTCCATCCATCAAGCTGTTTTTAGGGACCCAGCTCTCCACCTGGGGAGGTTATTACAATTGCAAAGACAATAAAATATCTAACCCAGATTTTTAAAGCTGATTTTCAAAGCTGTGTATAAAAAAACCCCAACCTAATTTTACATCAAGGATGATTTATGAACTGGAAATAAAAAGAAAATGTTGATGTAATGCTTTACACTAAAAAAAAAACAGAAATAGAAGAAAGAAAGTGTGAAATAATCGTAAATGAGGCAGTTCTCCTATGCCCAAGGCACTAATCCGGTGTCTCTGGAGCGGTGTGGAGGGCTTCTGAGAACATCATTTTTGTCACGAAAACTTGGCTGCTTGAAACCACTCAAGACATGTTCTCTCACATTCAAAAGATGGATGAGGAAGCAGAGATACTCCTGACCTCTCTTGACTTTTAAAATCTTTCACTCTTTCCATTTATTGCGGCTTCCCTTCTCTCCGGGCTCTTCCCATCACTCGCTCTGTTTCGTCGTTTTAAACCCTGTCACTCCTGACAGAATCGAGGGCAGGCCGTGACGTTTGGCCTGAATGTGTGTGCATCACATGTGCTTCCTGCGAGAGCCAGCGTGTGACGTAACCAACTAAACCACAGCCCTCCTCGTGTCATCCCTTCCTTTATCCTCCCTCTATCTGTCACGTATGTCTCTCATTTCTCTCCATCAGTTCTCACCACCCTTCACTTTTAATTTGGCCTCAGGAAGCTGCGATCTTTGCGGTTTCTAAGATTGTCTTTTCACAGTCACTTCACAACTGATTTTCATCAGCAGCTGAAATCTTCCGTATTACAAATCAGAACTGCAGCTGCACATGAACCAACAGATTAAAGGCGCACTTATCTCTGTTATTACAACAAAAAAAAATAGTTTTAGCAGCACCGACTTGGCTTTGAGCTTGCTCCAGCTTTATTGTTTACGGTTTAAAAGCTAAAAATAAGATAAATACTAACATGTTTTAACATGTACAACTTATTCAGCTGTGCATCTGTAGCTTTAAACAATTTAACACTTAATTTTAACTTTGTATTAAGCAGTACTATAAGATAGTCAGAATTTGGAAGAAGATTAGGTAAAACTTAAAAAATTACTAAAGCAAAGCTTACTTTCTAAAGGCCACGCATTTTTCAAAAGGAATGCATATTGCCCACCACCTTTCATGCCAGTTTAAACTAAAATCATCTTATGTTGAGAAATGACAACCTTTTATCCGTTACGATCAAACTTTGAAAATAACATTATGCACAAGCTCCTTCTACACAGCCATGTTTGTGTTTCTAAGGTTGGTTGTCTGGGGCAACCATCTTGAATAAGGTTGACTCCAAAAGATTTTCAGGTGTTGATGTGCATTCATTGATTACTTTTTAATTAAAATTTGTCCAGTGGTTCATGAGATATTTGGATAACAGGCACACAAACACATATGCACACAGACACACACAGAGAGATAAACAATAACATGAACCTCATCAGGTGTGTTATCAGGTTACACAGTGATGTGGGGGTTAGCTCTGTTGCTGTGTGACAGACTAACCCATCCGATTTATACACTTGTTGACTGCTGGATATTGACTCCAGTGCCCCTTTACCCTGAACAGGACAAAGCAGGAACAGAAAAAGATAGATGGATTTTTTTTTCCATTTCCCTGATGGCACAGACATATTCTAAAATGACAGCGCCAGGATTCAACAGGCCTAATTTATCAAGAAGTGGTTCAGAGACATCATCACACATGAATTGGCCGCCATGGAGAACAGACATTAATGACTCTGAGAATGTTGGAACAATGACTCAACTCTTCCATCATCAGAACAACTTTTTGGAGGAAAATAATGCAACGCAGAATGTTAATAAATGTTGCGACTGTGCATGACTTACTGACAAGATGGTGTGAAGAGAGAGCGTTGTAATCAAAACTGCTATTTCAAAAAATATTCAATGCCTGTTAATATAGGCTGCGGGTTGAGCAGTTGGTTGAAGGTTCTGGGTTCATAAGTTTATGTGTGGAGTTTGCATGTGTGAGTTTTCTTTAGATACTCTGGTTTCTTTCCACAGTCCAAAATCATTGATTATTTAGGAACTAATTGCCCTATGTATGAGTGCATGTGTAAATGGCGTTTCACCTGTTGGCTGCTGAAGACAGACACCAGCTGCTTGTGATCCTGAACAGGATCTAGAACAGGGGTTGGCAACCCTGATCCTTGAGGGCCACCATCCTGCATGTTTTCCTTGTTTCCCTGCTCCAACACACCTGATTCATGGTTAAATCACCTCTTCATGTTCTGCAGAAGCCTGTTAATCACCCATTGATTCAAATCAGGTGTGTTGGAGCAGAGGAACAAGTCAAACATGCAGGATGGTGGCCCTCGAGGACCAGGATTGTCTACCCTTGATCTAGAAGGTCTAGAAAACTGATGGATGGATGACTATTAACATGCCAAAAATAAATACATGATCAAACATTGCAATGACAACATTGCAGATCAACAGTGTAATCACTTGGGTTTAACTCTTTAATTTCATGTAAAAATTAAAAATGTACATAAATCTGATGCCAATAATAAAATGGGTATCCTCATAAAAATGTGTTGTTTTAAAACTAGCTGTAAATTTTTCAGAACCCCAGTCGTGATCCAATGTCTCTTTTTCCACAACAGTAAGAGTGACAAACAGCCTGGTAGGATTTATTTAAAGAACACAACACTAACGACTGTGTACCTGATCAGACCTGTGATCATTTAAAACACAGTTTACCAACGCTCAAACACACAATGTTCCTGAGTGTGCTGGGAACACGATGTGCTCTGCAACCTACAATCAAAATGCATTATTTAATGAACTTCATTGAGGCTATAAACATCATGCCTGTTAATCAATGTAAATATAAAGGGAGAAAGCCTTTCTGTTATTTTTATAATGAAAGTCACTCACCATCTGGAAAAATACAGCGCCTGTTTTCAATGACTGAAGCTCAGTTTTGTGAGTTTATCATTTAAAATGATCGCATGTCCAGAATCTATGTAGAAACACAAAGACGTTTACTGCATATACTATTTAACTACGGCTTAATAATGGAAATTCTACCAGCTTGAAGAACAATAAGAGAAATAAAAGAGAGAGACAGAGAAGCCTGAGCATGAAAATAAGAACCAAACCCTACACTGTGCGTAAGAAGTTATGGTTTTCCTCTGATGTCAACTCCAATGTAAGTTTGCATCACTGTCCTATTTGCTTCAGTGTAAATTAAACACAGCACTCCATAATTTCCTTGGAGAGATAGCTATTGAGTAAACATGAACTCCAGGAACTGTGGTTTTCTTTCAAATCGTTTCTGCTTTTCCTGTCAGTGATTAATCTCGTGTTTTATTTTTGTCACAGTGACAGTTGCTCTAATTGTGCTTCTCAGTGAAATACAACAGGATAATCCACCGTAAAGACTCACAAACTACATACAGATAAAACATCAACGTCTTTGTCTCTTTTTTCTTCTTTTTTAATCAGGGTCACAGCTGCATCCCTCTTTGAGTCTTGATTACTCTTCTTATTTCGGGCAGGAGTCTTTGTTGACTCATCTGCAGATATGCTAAAAATGCTGGGGAAGGTTCTGTTATGACCTCTTTTGTGACTCTACCTGGAACTCTGCTGGTTTATGATTCCTGGGACTGTTTGAAAAGAATATTTTCTCCAATAGATCAACAGTTTAGTAGAGTGTACTCTGTTCATTGGTGACACCTTTATTACCAAAATCTTTAAAATGTCATCCAAGAAAAGTGCCCTTGGACAGTAAACTTTTTCTTATGGAGCAGCTCATATCTAGAACACCAAACCAACAAAACTCCATCCTACATGCTGTTCTCTATTCCTATAAAACAGTAGAATAGTGGGTTTTGTGTGTTGTCCAAGATTGATCCTTTTTTTAGGATTCCTTTCATCCAAGATAATGTTCATAATCAAACAAAATTTATTCTTTAGCTTTTGTAACTTCAACTTGCCTGTATGGCACTTGATAATTATACAGTCCCTTTTAGGTAAATAAAGCTTGAAATATAAGAATAAAAACTTTAAGTTTTTCAGATAGCACCACGTGTTAATATTATCAGGATAAAAAAGTATGACACAAGAGGAGGATCTTTTTTAAAGGAATGCATATCGTCCACCGCCTTTCATGCAAAGCTTGAAACTAAGATAATCTTATGTTGAGAAATGATGGGAGTTACGGTTTTTTAGGTCAAACCTTGAAAATGCTGTTATGCTCACATGGTATCGCAATAGCTCGTGCAATCTGGTTTTGCTTGGACTATGTGTTGTAACTCTCACCTACAATCACACCAAAATGTCAGCTCAATATCTGAGTTAGAGCAGTTTCTGTGTTGGCTAAGGCTGATTAGTTCTGGTGACCATCATATATTGTGTTGTATCCAAAAGGTAATTAGTTGAAGATGTACATCCAGTGCTTACTTTCTGTGAGTTTTATTAAAATCTGTCAAGTGGTGATGAGGTATGTAGCTAGCACATCAATTTAGGATAATATTTTTGGTAATCTTTCATGGGATTAATCCAGGCGTTCACAGCTGGTGGAGTGGTCAGCACCATGTGGATTTGAGTCTGCTGTTCGGCTGAGGCCTTTCTGTACAGTTTGCATGTTCTGTCTGTGCCTGTGTGGTTTGGTCCCACAGTCCAAGCTCTGTGACGAGCCGACGACCTGCCTGAGAAAATGCTCTTGTTGTGACTCTCAGGGTAAAGCTGAAGAATGGAGTGTCCTGTAAAAAAAAGATTGCGAGCCAGTTTCCCTGAACTGTTTACAAAAATCTATCCGATAGCTTAAAACTGCTCCTAAAATGTTTACAATAATAGATTTTTCAACTTTCTCAAAGAAAAGTTTAGCTACTAAAAGCACCATGCATGTGATAAATCAAAGGTTTGTATTTAGTTCAGTGTTATCTGCAAACCGAGATATCAGGGACGTTTAGTCAATGTGATAAAAAAACACGCGATAAGGTATTGACACAGATAAACAGCTCTACATGCAAGGTTATTTGAACAGCGTGTGCTGTGCTGGGAAAGACGGCCACACATGGAGCGTTAACACCGAACACCTGGAATCAGGGTGCAACTCTTAACACTGAGAGCTACACTCGTGCTGCGCCCACACAAAGGATGTAGGTTTTTTTTACTTCAGCTGACCAGTCAGGAAGAAAAAAGAGCTCTGAATAATTAAAATTAGGCGATGGGAACCCATTTCCCAGTTGGGAAGTAGGGTAGAAAAGTTGGAAAAGTACAGAATTGGGATGAAGCTGGCTCTCAGGCCCTGTTCAGACCTGGCACTAACATATTCTGGCTGTTCTGATTTCAAGATAATATATTTAAATACGAGTGTTCACACCTGGCCGCAAAATGTGTCTGGAGAGATCAGATCTCAGTAATAACCGTGTATCCAATTCAAATCCAACAAACAGGACATCAGCAGGTCAGATGTTTTTGTAAAATCCCAAATTCATTCAGCTACCTGAACTTAATAATTCCTTTTACGTTATCCTGGTTTAGAGTAATTTGCAAAAATGATTTGTGACTTCATCGAGCTCAGTGCAAAGACACTGAAAACTCATCAGCTGTTTTCTACACAACTTAGTTGTGAACATACAGTAAGAGAAGTTTGTTAGTGGGTGAAGATGCAACACGATGCTGGAGGGATGCTGTGTGACTGACACAGAGTCATTTACATTTACAATTAATGAGATGACTACAGCTAGCAAGGCCACCTGATTTGTTATAACCTCATCAAATACAACATATTTTGACACCATTAGATAGATCTTTTAAAGACAAACCCAACACAATTTGAGTTTTTGAAATCAGTCTACTGTTTACCAATTGATTGTCAAATATGATCATCAGAATGGGTCTAAATGAATACAGTTCTTAAATAGGCAGCAATAGAAAGGAACTTCCTGGAACTTTCATCCCCACACCGGGCTGAAGCTGAGGAATCGCTCTGACTGGCTGTAAATTTTCATATTATTTCTTCACGGATATCACATGAGCAAAGCAGTAGAAAGTGCCAGCTCCTGCTCGGCTCTTTGCCAATGTCTGTCATTCGCGGAATCAGCTGTAAATCCTCGCAATGCCAGCATTTGCCAAAAGATCATCGATCTTTTAGGATTTTAATCATTCTTAATTTTTACACATGGATAACAATATTAGTATCAAAATAGAGCTTATTTCACACAGATTTTTTAATGTAGGTCATAAAATGTTTTGTTTCAACTGAGTTGAGAAATGAATGAATTAGTTTGATCATTGCCTGACCTAGTTAGCTATGGTGCTGCCGTGCATCGTTTATTTAATGAATTAAGAACATATAGAGGATGAATGGGTTGGAGGGTACAGGTGACTTTGCCATCACAGCGGGTACAATCATACAATCAAAACTAAAGGCCTACCATTCCAGGAAGGAATGCATATCACCCGCAGCCTCTGGTGCCCGAATTTTAAACTAAGATCATCTTATGTTGAAAAGAGATGGAGTTATAGATGTTTTCTTCAAACCTTAAAATTTTGTTATGCTTAATCTCATGCAATATTGTGAGATCTTGCGAAATGAGAATGTGTTGGAGGAGTGTCTCAGCTACTACAACAACAAACTTTAGCTCAATATTGGTAAATGTTTACAACGTTATTACCATTTTTTGTCAGCTAAGGTTAATTAGCTGTGGTGGCCATCTTGAACTGGGTTGACTCCAAAAGTTAATCAGCTGTAAAGATACATCCACTGATTACTTTCATGAGTTTCATTAACCTTCCCGTGGCCTTCAGGTCAAATGGACTCGGTTTCAAGGGCGTTAAAATCGACCCAGTGGTTCATGTGATATTTTGCTAACAAACAGAATTCACTCCAGTAGTTAACGGCAAAGTTTTAAAAACAGATCTGGCATGATCCCCCATCTTATGAGTTTCCTAATGTCAACTGGCTGTGCAAGCCATCTTGAATTAAGTTGACTCCAAATGTTAATAAGTGAAACACTCAATGTTTAGTTTCTGAAAGTTTCCTTAAAATATGGCAGATGGTTCATGAGATATTTTGCTAACCGACAGAGTTGACTCTAACAATTAATGTCAAAGTTTTAAAAACAGATTTTGTCCACCGGTTAGCACTCAAAGTATAAGCTGTGAATGACTCTCAGCTACAACCACCTAATTTTAGCTCAATATCTATACATTTGAAAAAGTTCGAACCATTTTTGGCCGCATAGCTGTGGCAGCCATCTTAATATGGATTGGCCCCAAACATTAATTAATTGTAGAAGTGCATCCAATGATTACTTTCTGAGAGGGTAAAAACATGATCACCCCTTGTGCCTTTGGCTCAGACAGTGATGCCACTGGAGGCAGGTGATAGCAAACATCACAATATAGAGAAACATCACGCATACAATGTTCTGGTAACTCACTGATTAATAAGTTATAATCCTATTGATCAGTGAAACAAAATGTTGTTTTTCATTATAAAGGATTCTGACAATCAATCCAGTAAAGCTTTAAGCTGAAAAAAATGTCTTCAGAATAACACTACTGATTGCTCTATTATCATTTAAATCAGTTGGCATTTTAACAATGCTGTTAAAAAATCTGTGAGACTTGCAGGTAATACCTCTGCTGCTTCCATGGAGTCATGTCAGCTCAGTGGATAGACCTTCAGTGTGGTCCAGGAAAGATCTGTATTCAAACTACTGATCTAATTTGTATTAAAGTGTCCCAGAACACCTCTGAATGTGGTCTGAGTGAATCCATCCCGAAAGCCATCACACCTGTATTCAGTGCTGTCAAGTTACCGTCTGATTGCCCAGGACACATGTTAGAGTCAGGTCCAAGGAGGACCTAAGTATTGAATTTAACAGTAGTGTCTATAAATAGATGTCCTTTTCAGACCATGTGAAGTGAATTTAAATAGGTCCATATGTGATAAGTTTACTGATTACTGCTTTCATTTTGGCCCAAAGCAGAAGGTGAAAATAGGATGTTTTTGCTCTTGTCCATGCGTGTGTTTGTCAAATCATCTCATGAACCACTGGATAGACTTTAATTAATCTTTCAGAAAATAATCAGTACACTATGTCTACAACTGATTAACATTTGGAGTCAACTCATTTTAGGATGGCTACCACAGTCAACTGACCTTACCAAACAAAAATGACCATAACTCAACAATTTTACAGATACTGAGCTCAGATTTGGTGAGGTAGGAGCTGAAAGCAATCTCCAACACATACCCTACACATCGTACAAGATCTGTCCTCAAACTTTTAGCATTAGCTGTTAGAGTCAACACAGTCTCTTAGCAAAATATCCGATGAACCACTGGATGAATTCCTATGAATCTCTTGGAAAATAATAACTCAACTCATTAACTTTTGGAATCAATCCAATTCAAGATGGCTGTTACAGCCAATCAACTGTACCAACACAAAAATGGTTATAACCCAGTCAGTTTTACAGATACTGAGCTAATGTCTGATGTTGTAATAGCTGAGAGTCATCTTCACAACTTATTTTGAGTCCAAACAGATTTCACAATATTGCATACTGCGCATGTTACCATTTACGAGGTTTGACCAAAACAGATATAACTCCAGCCCTTCTCATCATGAATTAATCTTAGTTTAAAACTCTGTGAAAACGTTGGCAGGCAATATGCATTCTTTCAAAGAATGCCAGGCCTTTAATTACTCATAGTTTTCCAAGTCAATGTTAGCATAAGTAAATAACATTTGTTCCAAAATGGTTTAATAAATCAATATAAAGGATCCCATGGTGAATTAATTTACAATGGGAACAGTTATATAACTATTCATGCATTAATAAGAGGAAAGCTCAAAGCAGAATAGTTATTGACAATCAAGACCTTTCTTTCCTCAGCTCTCTCCCGTCCTGCTGGACCTCCTCCAGGGTTTTCCTGATGTGTGTCACTTCCTCTACAGCTGCACGGTACTTCTGGTTTAGCTGTACCTCCCTCTCCTCCCATGACGACAGCTGCTTCTGTATGGCATCACACTTTTGTTGACATAACAACCACTTCTCATTTTTCTCCTTCAGTTCCACTGTTAGCCTGGTGAAAAGACACAAAGGTGGAGAGTTGCACAAACATGTCGGAGCTACAATGTTTTGGGAGGAAGTGCGTCTTTCATATGCATCTGAAAAGGACGTGTTTACGCATGTTCTGAACAACCACCCGAGTACACACCTGCAGCTGCAGACCGACAGGTCAACAGGTTGGTGATCAAAACCAAGTTTGTTACGTAAGACAGGAGCCATCTATTCCGTACGAGGCTTTTTAAAGCTGCTAGTCAAGTGCAAAGAGCACACACATAGACTCCAAAACTGGGCCACCCTCCATTTTCAAACAAACATCAATGATGGGACTAAACAGGTACTACAAAACAAGATGGTCCTTATTTTAAACCTAAATCAGAATGATGGTCAGTGTTCTATCAGCTGCTACGATATTTGCTTTAGATTAAACTTTGAAAAGTCATTGTGAGGATTGATCTGGCAAGACCTGCAGCTCCAAACTAAGCAAAGGTCATTGTGGGAGCTTATGTCATAAAAATTACAAGCACAGCTAACATACAGTAACAGGATAATTAACCTTAACATATGAGTTTTATTAGCAATTTTTCACTGCCTTGTTGACTTTAATATTATTTACTCTTTGAGTTAGTTGTTTCTTGGTAGTTGCTGCTGGAGTTGCCTGCTAAGTCAGAAAAAGCAGGTGAAGATGCATCAGACCTGCTTAAAGTGATAGTTCTGACATTTTGAGGAGGGCTTCTGTGGAAAGGCTATACCTGAGTGATGTGCTGTTAATTTTGCTTTGCATGGTTGTTTCCATAAAACTTGATTAACCTTGTCACCGGCCGCTTGCTGTAACACTTTCAATCGGAATATCATAAAGTTTCTGCTGGAATAACTGTGAAATGTGTAAAATTGACAACAACATTGAGGTTTATTAAATAACATTTCATGAACTGCTATGCAATTTCTGAGATTTGAGTTTATTTAAGACAGCAGTGTTCCACTTTGGTCTTAGCTCATTGATCTGGTGAGAAATAATCTATATTTCTCCAAAAAGAAGGTCATTCTATGAGTTATCTGCCACGAGTAAGATATTAATTCTTCTTCTTCAACCTTTATTTAACCAGGATAAACTCCTTGAGATCAAAGATCTTTTTTACACGAGTGTCCTGACAATAAAGAAGTTTAAAACAGTTACTTACAAGAAACACAATACAATATCAAAACCATCACTAAATAAAACCCACTTTCCTAAAGTCAATTTAAACAGTGGCATATAGACTTTGTTTCTGGTAAATCATTTATAAAACCATTGAAATAATAAAATGAGATCAGCTCTTTTTATTCTTAACAGTTCATACCTCTTCCACAAATCCCCACTTTAAAATAACTGAACTATCTGAATTCTTTTAAATGAGGTTAACCAGTATGTGGGTCATACTGTTTATTTCTAGCATTACTGGGAATTCTTAGCTGTTTATTTTTCCCTTATATACACTAATATCACTATTTACCATTATTCTGATCAGTCTTTATTTCTGGAGATGATTTGACAAAAAATAGGATTTTTTTTTCTTTCAATGTTTTTTTGTGTATGATATTTATTTTTTACTAATATCTTGAGTCAGTTTGAACCTTTAAATTCTTTTCAAAGATCAAAAACTTTTCATCAGATGTACATTGTCTTTGGGCACCTCTGGTCAAGCCCATTTGGTAAATTGTTGTCTTCTTACTCTGAACCTCTCACGCCTTCTGAAACAGCATCCACCCCCGGTGCTATTATAGGTTGAGCAGTATAGGAGCCAGAGGGTTAGATCAGAGCCTGCTGTGTGGGAAGAGAAATAAATTGACAGTGTAATTGAACACACCAGGCTGCCAGTGGCTCAGAAGGAGAATACCAGCAGATACCATGTGAAAAAATGCACACCCTGCATACATCTAACGCCTACTTGTGCAGATGAGAGGCCAGGCGCATATATATATGCCTGTCTGTCGGTGGGCGTACGCATGTGGATTGGGTGTACGTGACACACACACACACACACACACACACACACACACACACACACATACGTCTGCCTGTATGTCGGAGAGATGCACTCCAATCAAAGTGCCACTGGATTTTCACAGAATGTGCGTGCCTCAGAGCACTGATGAGAGATGTGTGTGAGAAACATGACTGCATGCCAGCTAAGAAGTGCTTCCATCTGTTGCGCCAACCTCACACGAGCGTCTGCAGTGTCACTGGCACTTTGCAGAGCCTCAGATCTCCTCAAGTTATCAAAGGGATGCGAACATACCCACCTCTCTGAAAGAGTCAGGAGATCTGATAGAGCAACGGAGCAGAGGAAGAGGATAATTACAAGGAGAATGACCGGGGATGAGTAAAGGGATTGTGTTTAAGGGAGTTATGTGACACAACCTCTGTGTGGGAAAGAGCAAGACGAGAGGTCAGCAAACCTGAGTAGTTTTCCTCTGAGCGCCTTCTCAGTGTCTTCCTGTTGAGACAGCTGCTTGTCCCACCGTCTCTTCTGCTCCCTGGAGACACAAACCAGCATGGTTGCTCAATTTTCGGCCAGTGTTGAGTCGTTAAATTTTCAACCAAGATAGACAGACTAGAGGTAAATTTATATTTTCCTCCTCCTGTGAGTTGTAAATTATATTTGCAGGAATATATATATATATATATATATTCAGGCAGAAGGAAATTTATTTACTCCTGGAGTTTGTACGTACAAATCTCAAGTGTCACCGAGGAAGAATCCACATTCATACATCTGGTATCCTGACTACTCCTACGCTTGAATCTTCTCATGGAAGAAGCCAGGGTTTACAGTGGATCCTTCCTGAGGGATCAGCAGAAGTTCAAGAAAGCTTCCTGTAAATCTTAACTCTTTGCGCAGAAAAAAGGGCCGTTGGTTTGCTTTTGACAACTGGACTGAACTGCTTGGGTGTGACACTTTAAATGTGCTTTTGAGATCACCTTTTCCTCCATGTGCAGCTGCAACCTTGTTGTTGAGACGGATATCGGTTTTAATTCTAAAACTGCATGTCTGGACAGCATTGGTGCACACAAACGTACACACACACTTCGTATGCTCCTAATCCCCGTACACATACACACACAAACACACTTTACCCTAACCCTACTAACCCTGTCAGCTTCGGAACCTAATTCCTTCTCCAGCAGCATGATCACTTAATGTGTTCGTGCGTGTGTGCGTGTGTGTGTGTATAAGTATGTTGCTGGCTGTCTAGCGCTGTGACCTTGCGACTGCACGCAAAGAGGCTACAGACTGAGAGGGTCTGCATGTCTGAGCTCACCGGCAGACAGCCTGTTTTCACTTCCAATCTCACTGATTTTTCTGACAACTCTGTGGAGTTATTTGTACACTTCACTAAACACGGAAATGGGTTCTGTAAAACTGCCTGTATAACTTAAGACTGCGAGAACATATTATAGCTTTATAAAGCTTTTTTTCCCACCCTCCTTTCAAAAAAAGTTATCTCTTGCCAACAAACTTGTGTTACACTAAAAATACTGGTAGCAAAATTATCATCTGACAGTGATGGTTTGAGAATTTCTGCCACAGACAGACAGCAGAGTCACAGACGCTAATATGAATCTGGTATCATCATCTGCCACTGAAAGGCGAACGCTGGCTGTAAAGTTTTTGCATATGTGTGTGTGTGTGTGTGTGTCAGTTACCAAAATATTTCATGAACCACTGAACAGATTTTAATAAAACTTTCATAAAGTAATCATTGGATGTACATCTACAACTGGTTAACCTTTGAAGTCAATCCAATTTCAAAAGTCGTCAAAGCTTATCAGCCTTGGCAAACAAATAACTTATAATGCAGTCAGATTTACAGATACTGAGCTAATGTTTGTGGCAGTAGCTGAAAGTCATTCTCAGCACATACTCTGGGTGCTAACAAGATCTCACAATGTCACATGTGATCAGTCATAACATAATTTTCATGGTCTGACTAAAAGTGGGTACAACTCTGTCCTTCTCAGCACAAGATGATCTTGGTTTAAAACTCTGGCATAAAAGCAGTGGGTGATATGCATTCCTTCGAGGAATGCTAGGCCTTTTAAATGTTTCTGGGTTGTTGTTTTTCTTTCTCGCTTTTTTCATTGAACTCTTACTGAACAATGAGCCGTGTGGCCACGCTTCGAGTGGCCAGTCTTTGAAAATTAGCTTGCAAAACTGTATTCTGGGTAGTGCACATTATTCTGTTGTCAACCTCTGCATACATCATACCCACCTGGGCTTGCTTTGTACCCACCTCAGCAGCCGCCTTTACATTTATGATTTAACCTGGCGGAGTACACTTTTGAAATCAAGAATAAAGACAAGCAGAACAATTTTTCAATCATTACTATTTTTAAACAGCATGCGTTTGAGTCCTGGACATTTGCCTCAGATCTTTCCTGTCAGAGAATTCCAGTGCAGGAGTCAAAATACAGCTCTAGCTCTCCTGAGATAGTTGGAGACGCCTGAGGCAAATTTCAGATGGGTCTGAAACAGGTTGAAGATGCTTACAACCACTTTGTAAACTATTTTGAAAGGAAAGTTGCCTCACAAATATCTTAAACATGTTCAAAACTCAGGCGACAAGGCTGCAAGCCTCTGTGGTTCATTCGAGGAAGTTGAGAACCTTTTAAAAATCACAAAACTTTCTGGAAAGTTCCTCATTAATGCTGTTTTCCAACTACTTGCAGCCCAGTGAGATGCCAACTTAACCCTCCTTTTGCCCTCACTCTCTCAGGGCTACTAATGATTTGAAGTGGGCCGCCCATTTAACACCAGCATGCTGTTTGTACTTTACAGTCAGCTCTCTTTTCTCTTTCTTGGTCTTTTTTGGTCAGAGACAACCTGATATCTCAAACAGAAGTTCCACTGTTCTCCTTCTTCTGCCCTCTTCTGAGCAAAATGTAAGAGGGCAGAAGAAGGAGTGGTGGAGCTCTTTTGCTCTTTTTGCAGCTAAAGGCAAATGGTGCCCCTGGAAACAAACTGAAACCAAGAAGAGTCAATATCATACATTATCAGTAATTAGGAACTGGTTAAAGAAACTACAATGGCTTCTTGACAGATTTTGGCTTTAAAAAAGAGAAAATATTCTAATTATTCTATAATTGCAGTAAAATGTGTGCAACATTAATTAAGTTAACCACAATGGATTGAGCGTGAGTTATCACAGCTCGATGACACGTGGCATCAAAGCTCCAGACTGCAGATATACGACATACCTGGAGTGTTCGGCGGGCTCTAAAGACATACCTCATCTGTCCTTGATGACAGATGCTAATAAGAATCAAACATTAATCATTACTTGTCATCCTGTAGCCTTGACAACATATTTGTTTTCTGGGTAAATAAATGTGTCAACCAGTCAAACAATGTCATAAAATAAAACAGACGTGTGGGTGTGTCTCCACAAATTATAGTGAAAAAAAAACCCAACATCTGCTTGGATCCTGTCTGAGCAGACAGGTGGCAGGTTACATAAATGGTGGTGAATCTCAACAATGAAATTACAACGTAGAAGGTAAGTCGAGCCTCTCTTCCCACTTCAGTCTGTGGTCATAGAAATGCCAAAGAAAAGCCACTTGAAAGGAGAAATGCTTTCATGATTTCAGGTCGATGTCATTTTGTGAAGTGGCATGACGTGAGAACAGACAGAAAACCAAAGACAAACGGGAGCAAAAAATTTAAAAAAAGCTTCATTTCTTTTTAAATTGGGGGGGGCTGAAAGGAGACTTCCTCTCTCCCGACGGGCTGTTACTGATTTAATCAAACATGAGATAAACAGCAAGGAAGGAAGGAGAAAAGTCGTTTTTTGGGTGAGTGACGCAAGCAAGAAATGGTGGAGAAAGGGTCCTCGGATACACCCTGAAATCAATTAATGCCAATACTCACACACACAGATACACACACACAGAGCAGCCAGCGTGCATAAGCCTGATGAAAACAAGCTGCTTCACATCAATCACATCCATCCTTTGCTCTTTCTCTCTTGACCTTCACTCATTCCACCATTCACTCTTTCATCTGTTCTCCCTTGTTCAGAGCATCTATCCTTTCTTTCATCTGTTCCTCCCTTCCCTCTAATCCATCCTTTCAACCAGGCCTACGTCTGCCATGTGTTCATCCTCTGATGAAAGGATACGCACGGTGACTCCTGCCAATCAGAGAGCCGCAGGAACCTTCCCATCACCGTTTACACACATGTCGTCCAGGCGTTACAGGAGGAGGTTTGTGAAGCTCACTGATGTGCTGTCAAAGAGCCCTCGGGAGGAAGTTCATAACTGCCTGTCAATTCTGAGGACATCTGCAGTGGCCAGCAGTATGAGATGTATATCAGGTGTCAAATGATCATTCCAAACGTCTGTGAACAAATATTGTGAATACCTCAAATGTTCGAGGGGTTATTAAGGACTGACAAAGAGCTACAGAAGTTTCAAGAGTATTAGAGTGTGTATAAGCAATTAGGAGAAAACAAGGTGGTCTTGAATGTCCCTTACACAATAATCGAAAAGAACTCCACAGCTTTGCTCTGTCCTCACAACGCCCCGGAAACGTGTGTGTTTGTCTGTGTGTGTGTTTCCAAAGCAACGATCTGGCGCCGCAGAAACACAACAGGTGTGGAACGCTGACGGTCAACGGAGGAGAAGGTTGAGGGGGTGGATGTCAAAGGTTGGGAGGTTGTCATGGTAACGCTCCGTGCACACAAAACAAACTTTTTTTTTTGTTCTCAAATCTGAAAAGAGAATCAAAGATTTGGGAAGCTGATATGATGCACAGAGAGATACTGAACAAATATAGAACATACGGACTCTCTCTCTCTCTCTCACACACACACACACACACCAAAACAAGGCTGAGTGTGTTTAAACTTGCAGTCAGTCACATGAACCAGACAGTAAAAGAAATAATGGCTGATCAACCCAAATGGCCCAACTTTGAAATCAGGATGAACCTTACCCAACAGTCACACATGGAACAAAAAGAAAATCACCAACTTGGAATTAAAGCATTTTTAAAGTAGTTTTAAAGTAAATTTAATAAAGCATTTTCACAAAACAGTTCAGTGAAATGGCTGCCAAAATCAGTCTGTCTTTAAGTGGCTTCTGATTGTTTATGAATCACAGATAAATCACACCTAAATTGCCCGTCAACTTTTTTGAAATCAAGCTTCGTGGAACCCAAAGAAATGTGGAACAGTACAGACATCAGTGACAGACGTCTCCCTCTTATCATTTTCTAAACATAACAAATTAACTCGGTTTAGGAATCTTTTTTGTGGTTAACCATTTTTTTTTTAATTAATGCAAAGTTGCTGTGCGTCATCATGAATATTATCCTTGTTAAATAATCTGTTTATTGTTGTTTAGGCTTTTAAATCCTGCAGCTGAGTGGTCGCACAGACTGCCTGTCATCCCTGCATCACATTCTTAAGCTGCAAAACCGGCTTCCCTTTTCACATGTTGACTGTTACGGCTCTGTTACTACCTCACTTGGCAGCACGAAGGTGCAACAGCGGTAAGTTGTCATCAACACCCCGATGCCGCCTCGTTCCATTCAGAAATCACACCGAGACGACTAGAAGGTGTCTAAGTCCTGGACTGAAGTGTTTTGTGAAAGTGCCTGTGATCTCATGGAAATTCAACCATCCTTTAAGGTTGTACATATTTATTGTAAAATTGAGCAAAAAGTCATTGTAGGTACCTTTGACCTCATTGAGTTGAGGCTTAGCTGTAGTTTAAGAAATGTTTACTTTGTGCTCTTTGTGATAATATCCCCAGATTTCACATGTTTCATTATGCTGACACAACAAAGGAGTTTTTGCATCGGTCATGTTCCCATTAGGCTTACTGGATTCTGTACAGACCTAAATGTTTTCTAGATTTGAGGTTTTATGATGTATCATAAACTGTCAGTTTTAACCAAGTTTTTTCTTTAAACTTTAAAATCAACATTACTCTTGCATTTTATTTTCACTTTTATAAATCTCTCTAACTGTATGAAGAACCTAATGTTTGACTATTAAACTGAGTCACTGGCTATTTAAAAAAAAAAAATTGGTACACTTTAGTTGATCCGGGATCTGCATTTTGACTTTGTCAGATCTTTAACAAAATAGTATAAGCAGATTCTAGTTTCTTCTAGTATATTTTACTCCCCCAGACATTTCCTCAGTATTCCAATTGCCTCTCCAGATAAGTTTACTTTTGTCCACATTCACAACACTTAAACCACTCACCCCATATGGGAACTGAAAAGGTATAGCATTTTTTATCATAACATCCCCTCAAACTGAGACAAAATACACTAGGAAGCGAACACGGTTTAATGAAAAAATGATCCACCCTTTTTTTTTCCATATGAGTTAAGAGGAAAAGTAGAAGCCAGCTGCTGCTGATCAAATGCAGTTGATTAACTGGTCATTGTGTGAATGCTATTAAGCATTCACACCATTGTTTTCCTGTTTCTCTTTCTTATCTATTATTCTTCTTTCACTATTCCGTACGTTTTTCGGCATTTAACTCGTTCCGCAATTTTTCAGCTATTTCAACCGTTCATATATCA
>NC_051431.1:19104185-19144316 GCF_001649575.2 Kryptolebias marmoratus
CTTTCAACTAACTTCAGCTTTTTCAACTAATGTCTGCTTCTTTCAGCTTTTGTTCTTCTATCTTATGCAAATCTTCTTCAAATTAGCTGCTGTTTCACTTTTTGCGTTTTCATTAAACTTCAGCTGTTCAGCATATCTTCAGCCGCTTTCAGCAAAATCATTCAGCAAAAAAAGCATTCACACTGCATTTTTGCAGGAAATGCAACTTCTCTAGTTAGCAAATGTTTTCCCCTTCATAAAAGTAGTAACTTTTATAGAGGAGGGAAACATTTACGACAGCTGTGAATCTTCCCAGAAGTGGATGTCGCAGCAAATTCACCCTCCGAGGTCAGACCAAAGCTGTTCATGAACCCATGCCCACAAACCTCAACAAACTGAAACAATGTTGAAAAGAAGAGTGGGCCACAATTCTTTCACAATAATGTGTAAAACTGATAGAGCCCTATAAAAGATAACTATTGGGAGATTTTCCTGCTAAATGAGGTTCTACAAGCTGTTGAATCACGGGGTGGACTTCAGTTTTCATACACCTTTTCCAAAAGTTAGGCACTCCTAATTTGGGTCCCAGTTGAAGTTTTCTCCTGCTAATTTGCTCTAACTTCTTTGATTAACTAATCTTGCTAACCATTAGAGAAACAAAAAAAGTTTGTTTTTTTATTGAAGTAAACCAGTAGATTACAAATAAACTGTATCCTGAACAAAAACACCACAGTCTGGCATCAAGAGTTCACTGTAGAGTAAACCCACTCTGATATTCGTGAGATGTTGTTTTCTCTCCCTGAAATTATTACCACAAAAACGCACGCACAGACACTCTTTATCATGCAATCAAGTCTCAGACTTGAGCTCACTCACCTGCTTCTCTGCACACAACCCATCACATAACGTGGCCTCAAGGTTCGCTCTCCCCCTTAAGCACACAAACGTTCACATGTCTGAGTGGGTCGCGTGAGAGCACAAACATCCTCTCCATCCTCCCTGTCTCAGCTCTGATCCCCGAGTTAGATGAATGTGCATGTTCCACAGACGTTTATGAAAAATAATAATAATAATACAGGGAAAAAAAATAAATATTAAAAAAACCTCACAAATCACTTTGGAAATGGGATAAACTGCCCAGTTTATAAGTAAGGCGAAAAAGTAAGAAGCAATTTTATGATATTTATGAACCTGGCGTTTGCCAGGTCTGCTATAGGCAACTATTACCAAGATCTTAGAAAGGAAGAAAAAAAGTGAAACTTCCACAATACAAAGGAGGACTGGAGCTTGTTTTTATTCACACAATAAAAGCTGAAAAGAATTGATTAGTGAGCTCCATCCCTGGTTTGGATTTAGGAAATCTTTCAGCTGTGAAGCTCCTGAGCCAGCTGTTTACTCCTGGAAGATGTGCAGGGAACCTTTTTTTTAGTAGAAAATAAAAAGTACCAATCTTCTTTGGTACATTCTTTAATAGTGTGTCCTTATGTAATAGAGACATCATTTATGCAATGCACTAGAAAATAATGATCATTGAAAAGATTTTAAGGTGTTCTTGTGCAGCTAAAGGATAATTTATGGTCATGTTTTCATCTTTTCTTTGTGTAACTCTTAGAGAAAATGCAAAGAAAATGACTATAGTATTTAAACCAACACCTAAGCTTTGCAAACAGGTTTGCCAATTCTCTATAACTCAAAAGTGATGATGCTTTATCTTATTAATTGGTAAAAACAAAGGTGATGTTGCATAAGGAGAATGAGTCATTTCTGAAAAAAGTTGTTTATACTGTAAATAGCAAAAGTATAAAAGAACACTGGTTAAAAAAAAAAAAACAAAGTTCTGTCTGTAGTCAGCCAGATAAAGTAGATCTTCAAAGTGTTGATTATCTGATGGAGGCGCCTTTTAACATTTCCTCCCTTCATGTGTAGGAGATGTTTGTGTGCGCTTTTGAAGTGTTTGAATTTTCAAATGTTATAAATGATGTCATCAAAACAAAGTTAAAAGCGTTCTTGGTTTCATAAAAATAACACCATACCTCAGATAAGAAGCCCATAAAACACTTAAAAAAAAAACCCCACAGACACTGTACAGCCCAAACCAAAGTCAGAACAGAACCAAAAATGGAAGGATTCTTTTCATATTTTTTTCTTTTAAACTGTTATTATTTTTGGCAAAACTAACGTACAGCGACCAACTCAGGCATGCTTGCGCTTAAGAAAACAGCTGATACTGAGTCAATGCACAACCCGCTGCATAGTGCAGGGTGTGTACTTGTCTGTGGAAAGTCGAATGTCTTTGATTCTGTGCTCTGAAACAAAAACATTTAGATTTTCCTGTGTTGAGTGATAACATCATTCAACATTTCAAGATAATTAATCTTCTTTCTGATAATGACCACCCCTTCTTAATGTAAGTGAGAGATTATAGGGACGGAAATCAAGTCTTTGTTGTACATTATTGTTGTTTTATAAGAGGATTTTACTAGTCCTCTGCTCTCTAAGCTAATCAAATCAAGAGGGTATCTTTTAACTTCAGTCAATTGGATAATAAAAAGAATTAGAGAATTAAAGGGAATTAACCCTTAGCATTTCCAAAGCAGTTTTGAAGAGTGAAACGGGAGAGCAAACCATAAAGGAGGCCACTGTCACCAGGGGTTGTTCATGTCATAGTAAAAAAGCCCAAAAGGCTGCTAATTCACTGCAGAATATTACGTAATAGTAGCATGACTCGTGCTCTTGACTTGTTGTCTTGATCCCATTTTAATCTTCATGGGTTCACAAATTTATAATAGCTGTGGTTTAGACAAATTAAATGTGTAGAAAAACAGATAAGTCATGAGGTTTACTGAAATTCTATCCTGCATTTACAGAGAATCTGTCTCGCATGTGTGGGCCTTTAGCTACCCGTGTGCGTATATTTTTGTCAGAAGACCCAGGTGATTAGAAAAGAGGAAAGATTTGAAAAAAAAAATCTAACGGTTGAAAAACCTTTGAACTGATGGCGCTCCATCAGAAGCATATTTTCAAAAGCCACAGGAGCAATTTTATCCTCAAGTCCTAAACCCCCGGGGAGACCACTGTGTGTGTATAAGTCCAGATCCTTCTGTTGTTGCAGCTTAGCGGGCCCGGCATGTGGAACGTGAGCGTTTCCTGGTTTGGGTGTTGTCAGCGAGGTGATGCGGATGACTCCGATTGGCTGAGGAGAATTGCACAAAACACTGAGCCTTGCAGTGACCCGCTCCTCACCCGGCATACTCCAAATACCACCATGCACCTGCGTCTCAATTTGAGCGTGTGTCTTCATGTTTCTGCGAGAGTGCTTGTTCGTTCTACAACATGCTGTAGACACTTACATTAGCTGCTGAGTTAGGCGTTCCCTCTCTTCTTTCATTTTCTGGAGCTCCACATAGGAATCCTGCAGCTCCTCACTCAGTGCTGCACACAAATACACAGAGAGAGAGAGAGCTGAGTTTACTCAACATGATGAAGATGTGGTAAAAGTTTACAAAAGAAAGCCTGCAAACAGGAACAATCCACTGCAGACTCAAATTGAAGCTTGTCACCAGAGGCTGGTTCAGAAAAAAAGCCAGAAGAGACAGATAGATACTGTAAGGCACAGCTTTTATCACATAGTTTCCTCACAGCTGAGCAAAGAAACACAATCTACATCAAATAATAAAATCTAAATGCTGACTCGAATGGTAAATAGAAACAAAACAAGGATTCAAAGACAGAATGTAAGATGTAAGAAGGAGAGAGCAATAAATGGTAGTAACCTGAGCCAAGTGAAAACAAAAAAAGGCAAACAAGAAGAAGGAGAAGAAGAGGAATAGTGTGTTTAGGCTTTTCATGAGGAAGAAACTCAGTATTCTACAGTGCAGCAGTCTCTGCAGTTTCATGCCTCACTGTGTAGAGTAAGACCCCGCTGGATTCAGAATGCGAGGAGCAGAAAATAGATGGAAATTTTAGGTCTGACTACTAATTTGTGCAGAATGTCTTAGTTTAATAACGCCGGTATTCACAAACTCTAAGCAAATGAAGCACCTGGATCGTGGCAATTATTTTAGGTTCAGTACACGAGCATTAAAGCAGAACAGCAGTGGCAGCCCTTATGAGAGACGGGCATTCATCCACAGTGCTGCAGTCTCCTTTAAAAGTGTTTGTATGGCTCACAGAATAATCCAAAACTAACTGTAATGTGTTTTAAAAACTATATACTGTATTAAAGTGTGTATTTTGTCCTACCTCTTAATGTAAAACATATTGTGAGCAGATGAAGAAAACATTTGATAATAGCTGCTGACATGACCACGTTTTAAAGCTGGATCCAGCTCAGGCAGGTCCTCAGAGCCCCAGTTCTGAGGTGTTGTTGCCTCCTTCTAAATCAGTAATCCTTGACTGAGGTCCACTAATTATCGCTTGCCGCCAGCCCTGTTTATCTGTTAGCAAAATATTTCCTGAGCCACTGGATGGATTTTATTGAAACTCTCAGAAAGTAATCATTGGATTTTCATCTGCAAGTAATTGACTACTGGAGTCAATCCAATTCAAGATGGCCACCACCACAGCTAAACAACTTCAGCCAACACTGAAATGGCTCAAACTCAGTCAGTTTTACAGACGAGCTAAAATTTGATGTGTAGCTATGAATCATTCACAATGATGACACTAACCAAGTGCTAACAGACTGTGTGATATCACACAACATCATACGTAATATATTTTTAAGGTTTGACCAAACTAGTTATGACTTCATTATGTTACAACACTTTAGTTTCAAACTCTGGCACAAAAGGTGGCGGGCGATATGCATTCATTCAAGAATGGCTAGGCCTTTAACTATGTTAAGGTATCGCAGTAAGGAAATACACACGGTTGTCTATATAATCTGAAAGGACTCAAACTGTGAGGTTAAGAGCATTGGTTGTAGACATGTGAGACAGGATTTCTTGTGTCTGAGTCCACAAAACAATTTCTGTAAGGGCCAAAAAGCTAAACAGCCTCCATCATTTTAAATGTAAGAGGCTTAGAGCTCCCAGCAAACTTCCTAAATGTCTTTCTCTCTTTCTTTCTGCCCTGCAAGACTGTGCAATCAGACTGGTAATCAGACAAAAATTGGGCATCATGAATGAAATGTGGAGGTTTTTTTTGTGTAGATGGTAGAGCCTTACAGATCATTAGCACGGCGCTCCATTTGAAAGGCCTTTATTAAAAAGCACTGAGAACAAGAAGCATCTGAACGACTATGACACTGTGCAAATTTAAAATAAATAAAAATAAACATTTGCATTGATATGTTTGAAGAAAACTAAGCATCAACAGCATAATATTATCCCTAGTCAAACATGGTGGTTGCTTAATCTTTCTCCCTGGTGACTGTTTCTGTGACAAAGACTGGGAGGCAGGTTATGATGGAGGAAAGCAAAAAAAAACATCTTTAAATGAAAACTTTTAACAGTGCCCTCAGGATGTGAGTCCGGGGCAAAGGTTTGTTTTGCAACAGAACAACTAACCAAAACATAATGCCCGGAAACGGAGTCGTGATTTCAGGAAAACTTTGTCAATGTCCAGAAGTGACCCAACCAGAGGTTTAACCTGAATCTAGTAAATCATTTCCAGACAAACCAGGAATCAGTGGTGGAGTGACGCTCCACATCCAATCTGGATGGGTTTGAACCTTTCTGCTGAGAGGGCTGGAAAATGGACAACAGATACTTGTAGACACGGGCGCCTGTAGGATCAATATGACAAAGACTGATGATGTTCTGAACAAATGATCAGTAGTTTAAACATTCATGTACCGTAAACAGCCACTTATCGATAATAAACTTCCAAAACATGTTTTTGATATGACATTGTTGAGAATTGTGTGTAGATTGCTGAGTGTTTATTTTCAATTGACATAAGTGCCAAGAATCAAATAGTAAAATGTGCTAAAACCAAACGTTTTAGTACATTTGTAACGCTTTTTTAGGATCTACAGTACATACCCAGCTCCAGTTATTTACCCCGGAAAAAGGCAAAAATGCACCTGTTTGGGAAAGAAGTGCTTTGACTTTGTGTGTGTGTCTGAGCATGTGTGTGTCTAGAGTATATTGAAAGAGTTGTCTGTGAGGGCCCTTCTGAGAGGGGCAGCGGGGCACGGTGGCTATGGGCCTGGAGAGCACTCAAATGATCCAGCAATGTCAGCCTGACATTTTCTTCCTCTAAGTCTTTGTTTTCCCTCTTCATTCCTCTCTCAGCCTTCCTTTCTCCGTCTTTCTCTCTTTTTGCGACTCTGCTCGTCTGTCGCTCTCTTGAATCTCTCGTCTTGCCATTCTCTCTCACTCTCTTTCTGCCTGCAGGAAGAGGGGAGTGTGGGAGGTCTTTCTCAAACCGGCAATACACTGATAATTGCTTTCTGGTCACTGTGACATGACAAGGTCCGCCAGGGTAAAGCAGCATGCGCGCACACGCACTCACTCACTCACTCACTTAAGCTCAAACGCACACGCAAAACACAAGAATGTATGAACAAAGAAACACGTCCACAAAGACACACGAGCGCCGCAAAAGCACACTTGTGGATACACTGGCAAATACACACAGTACAAATATGTTCAGACTGCAGCAATCGTAGAAGTAGCTGATGGAGCAAAAAGAGTTTGGATTAAAAGCAAAAGCAGCCTGCACGTCTCTTGTTTCTCTCAGAGACAAACAGAAGCACACAGGACATTATGGAGCCTGTAAAAATGACTATAAATGCAGGACAGCCAGCCACAAACTTATAATAATGTCAGTAGGCTGGTTTTAACACTGCTGCAGTTGCAATCCATTGATATTTGTTGTAATTCTTTCACAGTATGAGTTGGGAAAGCAATACTTTACATTTTTACAGGTGGAGTCCTGTGGAAGTGTTATAAACAATCAGTATCTTACCTGTTGTAGGTAGCTCCTTGAACAACCTCAGTGTGAGAAATAGTTTAATTCTGACTGAATTGATGAGCTAATGGCTACTTGGAGCAGAGCTAAAACCAAAGTGGTATGTTGTCATCTTAAAATAACTCTAATCTCAGAACTTTCATTATGGAAATTTTATTTCATTGCTATTTTATAACCCTTTACGCTGTATACGAATTACACATTACACGGTATTAACATAAATTTATGGTTACTTTAAAGCAGCAGCAGCAGCCAGCTGTAGGACTTCTGGTGCAGTCTCTTCCATCAGCACTTTTACATTATTCCTGCTGCACAACTGTGTAAAGCAAAGTAACAGAGGTGTAAAAGTGTATAAGAGTGTTTGCATTAAACAGCATAAAATCTTTGAGAGTGGAGTTGACTAGATGTTATAGTCATTATTCCAATTAGAATAAAACTCAGAACTGAGATCATTCAAAGTCTTATTTACAACAGGTAGGATAATAATTATTTATAATTTTTTCACAGAACCCTACTTCAAACGTTGTACTCTTGCTTTAAGACTCCCATAATGTGTAAATGAAAAACTCTGCCTCCCTAATCTTCAAATTAATCCACTACTGTCTGGTAACTTGTCCCTAGTTTCAGATATACTGAGTGAATATGTTGAACCAGATTACATGTATTGACCTGGCAAATGCTGAAAATATAAACTCTATAAATATTTTGAGCAAATGACCAAAATAATGGAAGCAACGATCCAGATTTTCATGCATCGTCTATAATAAAACTAGGGGTGGAGGCTTTTTTTGTAGAACAACTTGGAGTATACAGAACTAATGATCCTAGTTGTTTGAAGAAACCAAACAAGTAAAGAATAAAACATTTCTTAACAACTTGAGACTGAAGAAAATGCTTCCAGAGTGCACTGCAACCAGCTGCTACAAAGTGGCTCCAAAATCCTATTGACCTTCATTAAAAAGCATCAACATCTCTCCAGAAATACCGATGGTCGTTTTGGAAATGATTGCTTCATTAGAGAGATTAAATAAGATTTAAAAGCTTGAAGAAGGCTCTGATGTCTGCCTTGTAGCCACTGACTGGCGGCTGTGATTGACAGTTTAATCGCCTGCTGCACTCTGCAGCTCTACAGCTCATGCTGAGTAAGGCGTTTGGAGCTTCTCTTTAAAAAAAATTAACTCTACTTTTCTTCAGACTTGCAGTTCTGCTGTTTTGGTGATTGAGGAAATGCACCAAGAAAACCTCTGCAGGATGCCGTAGAGTATTTCTTTGTGCTCAGTGTTTAAGTTCTGCCATGTTCGCTCGAAACTCTATTTAAACAACTTTGTTTTTCAAAAAGATGACCACTTTGCAACATAATACTTTTTTTATTTTACAAACAACCCTAGTGCTTATGACAGGATGTATACAGTGTAATCCTATATGGAGAGCATTACCACATCACCTGACAACCAGCAGCTACCTTTAACACAGACAGACGCAGCTACACCCTGGAATTTTTATGAGCATCTACATACCTATAATATCCCTTTCTCTGGTTTCTGGGTACTGCAGTCATTTTTTTTTTGGGTGTCTGCCTAGTTTATTATGTGTAATAAAAGTACACCAACGTCTTCACCACAACAGCTTTGTGGAAATATGACAAGGAGCGGTAAAGCACAGCAGAGACCTGAAGTCTGGTGAGTTGTTTTTCTTTTAGCCTCAAGATTATATTTGTTCAACTAAATTACCATGGGCGTTAATATTAATTTCTGCCTTAAACTCACACATGCCTGTTCAGCTTTATGATGCCACGCCTCTGTAACTGTGACTTATTATTGCCAGCCTCCATGAAAAGTGGGTGAGCATGTAATTGCCTGTGTCCGTTAGTAAAATATCTTGAACCAGCAAACAGATTTTAATAAATTCTCAGAGAGTAATAACTGGAATATTAAATTGGTACCTGTTGAAGTCAAGCAGATTCAAGATGGCTGCCACAGTTACTTACCTTAGCTAACACAATAATGGCTGTATCTGGTTTTACAGATATTAAGGTAAAACACGGTGTGAAAGTATCTGAGAGTCACATACTCTGAGTGATAATAGATCATGCTAGATTGTTGTTTAAACTTTGTGCAAGGTGGCAGGTGATATGCATTTCTTTGAGGAATGCATATAGATGCATATCTAGTTTCATTGTTTATTAGTTCTACCTTAAATTAAAAGCCTAACATTCCTTGAAGGAATGCATATCACTGGTTGCCAGAGTTTTAAACTAAAGTTAAGAATCACAACTAAAAAATGATAGAGTATACAGATGTTTTGATGAAACCCTAACAAAAAACAAAACATAATGCGCAATCTCACGTGATATTTCGAGGTCTCATGCTCAGAGTAAGGCCATGTTTACTTGAGAACGATTTTTGGAAACGCAAGGGTTTCTCTTACTAATCACAGAGAAAAAAATGCGCTGACATGGATATAACAAACTATCATACTGTCACTTTAAAATTATTGTATTTTGACCCAAACTATTATATGAACTGAGGGAGCTGTGCTTTCTTTGAGGAGGGAGGTTGTAAATTAGTTGTGTGATGTGATTGGTGAACATGTGCACAGAAAAGGAGGGGGACTTCACCCTAAAACTATCTTATAGAAATGATAATTATCGTATATCTGGCAACACTGATGCCAGGCTTTCCATGAGGCACTAATGCAGTCTGGAGCATGTAAACAGTTACATCCAAAATGGTGAATCCAGACGTTTGTTTGGACCCACGGTGAGGTTGGGTTGCTCCTACATGTTGAAAAGGGTGAGTAACAGAAACAGCTCTCTGCTGTCTGCTGATGTTGTTGATTTACTTGTGCATGGGCAGAACAGCTAATGACTGCAGCCGTCAGGGGTGCGCATGTGCAGTTTCACACATTGTGACTTCCTTTGAAACGCAAAAAGGAGTGTTTTAAAAGTGTCTGAGACCTGGGTTCAAAAAGTTTCAGTGTCAGAGAATCCAATCGGCGTTGTCAGCTGAACTGCAACAGATGTGTTAGTTTCACTGAAAAACAGCTTCGTGTGAACGGTCCTTAAGGGTTGTGAATAACTCTCAGCTCCCACATCAAACTTTAGTAAAACCATTTTTGTGTTTTCTCAGGTCAGTTTACTATGGTAGCCATTGTGAATTGAATTGTCTTTCAAAGTTAATTATTTGATGATGTACAGGCAATGATTACTATCTGAGAGTTTCATTAGAACAGTGGTTCATGATTTATTTTGCTAACAAACAGACATACAGAGACATGTCATCACCTTGAACAACTCTGGCAACTGTACTCCTGTTGTTTTTTTATGTACATTTACCAGATTCGGACAAACTGAAAACTTATTGAACTTCTTCATCATTATTTGTCTAAATAAACAAAGGCACAGCAGAGGCATGTGAAGACAGGTAAGTGATGCAAAGGAAAACCTTTTGCTAAGCTCTTTGACGTTTTTATTTTGCTGCCGTCGCCATAAACTCACACATTTACAAGGCTGGCTTCCAGGGAGACAGATACCTTATACAGTAGTTGTTGGATGGCCCAGCGCGTTGGCAGATGGCTCTGGTTCACGGATCGGTCAAACACACCCAAATGCAGGCGCACGCAGAGACAAGCGCACACACACACATATACACACACGCTTGGTTAGGATTAGCAATTATATTTGCTGTTAACCCCCTCTTTCTTTCCCAGCATGTTGAACGAAAACTCCCACACTTTCAGACCTTTTTGTAAGTCACCTTTAGATCCAGCTGCAACTCTTGTTTGCTGACAACGGCACAAAATGCACTCAGATTATGTCTTCATCTTCCTATAATCTGGCTGCCTGTCTTTGTGTCGCTCTCTGTAAAATTCCACAGCCCTCGAGGTTGATCTCTCATCCCCTCCCTGTTCTTCCCCATCCAACCATAAACCACATTTATCTGTGGATATTAGCCAAGCTCTTTATGTTTCTCTGTGCCCATTTTCCCTTTCTTCCTGCCTTCTGCTGCTGTTTGGGTCTGACAGCAAAACACCAATAGATGGTAAGATTTAACAGCTAACTCCCAAATCTGTTTGGCGACAGCAATTTAATTACGATGCTTGTACAACAGATTTAGGTATGGGTTTACAATGACTTCAGTGGTTGATGAGTAGAATTACGTGCTTGTACTAAATGATAGTGTGGATGCTGAATCAGCATTCACACTATTGTTTTCACATTTTTATTTTTTTCTGTAGGTTTTTTGCAATCTAACTACTTCTGCATAATTTGTGCTATTTTAGACACTGATGTGTCAAAACATTCAGCTCATTCACCAGATGGGTAATATAACTTTTGTTTTTTGTAACTTTTATACTTTTAAAAATGTTTAACTTTATTTACAGATATTTTCCCAATTGTAATACATTGAGAACTCTTTAATTCCTGCAAAAACAGTTCTTTTTTAAATTAGCTTCAACATACTTGCTTTGTTTTTCTCTTCTTATGCTACTTTAAGATTTTAGCTAGGTCTTTACTACTTTTACTTTTTAGTTTTCCTTTTGTTACTTTTAGCATTTAGCTAGTTTATGGGGTTTTTTTACCCAGAAATGCCAAACAGTGGCTTTAAAGACAGACCGGACTATAGTTGTGCAAGAAGGTGGAGCCCAAAGTGGTTCTTGAAACCTCATTGACTAAAAGTACCTCTAAGTGAGGATTAATATTTAATTTCTGTAATTAATATCAAAATGACCATAGGGGGTCCTAATCAAAAAAATCTAGTTAATGACATCATAAGAATTTGTGAACAAAAGCGATTTTAATTAAGCATATTTAATTTCAGAACTTCACACTGTTTGATTGAGTGTCTCATTAAAAAACAGTGTTTTATTTTCTCTCACCCTTAGAGTTAGCTAGAGCTGAAACAAAACACATTTCATGGTCACACTTTAGGCATGCAGAGCACTTTTACCACTACTTTCTGACATTTAGTAGACTAAACTATTAAAACACTGTAAAAAAAACGGAGACTACGTTATGTTGGGTTGGTGCTTTGGCCCCTGAGTACTCAGTGATAAGTATCTATGCAGTAACCAAACAAGTACAAGTTTAAGAACAGAAAGCAAGAGATGTCATTTAATTCATGGCTGATATGACTTTATTAGTAACTGAATACCTAACTGCCACTCTGAGTTTTAATCCTAAACCTAACACCCCGAAATGCAGCTAAACAAGTACAAGCACACACCAAAACAAACACACACAAGATGGATCAAATACCATTATAAGAACAATGGACAGTTCCTAAATACACACAAGAAAAAAATACAACGACAGTTTAAAAGTTCAAAAAGAAAAATACCACATGAGATGTTGGACTTTGGTCACTAAAATGATCTGACATTTCTGAAAACCTTTTTTTTATTCAGGCACAATATTAAGAGTTTATTTTAACATGTTTTTATTTATTAAAGAGATACATTAAATCTTTTAAAGTGGGGTTTTGTGGAAAGGTTATGAACAATGAACATCTTACATGCTGGAGGTAAGCTCAGCGTGGTGAAAAAGTGATCAGTTCTGGCTGGATCGATGAGCTAAAGGCTAGTCACAGCCAAGCCAAGAACAAAAGGGATTGCTGATGTCTTCAAACAACTCCAATCCCAAAAGTTTCATAGCAGTTCACGTGAACATTATTCTAAAATCTTAGCTTGTCAGTCCAGTCAGAATTAAGCTTTATTTTTCCAAAGTGAGGTTGTTTGAAGAGCTATCTGCAACAAAAAAACATGAATTGTTTATAACCTTTTTTAGAACCCCACATCAAATGACCTGCAGTTTCCCTTTATGCTATAAATAATTAACAATATTCAAATGTAAGATGAGGTCTAACATGCTGAGCGGCACAAATTCTGCATGTTTGCCATCAGTTAGACTACTTATAAGAGTAAGATTTTAGATTTATGAGAGTGCGGGTTTGTTTGGTAAAAACATTGGTTTCTTTTACCAGATGCTGTATTCAGAGCATGCGTGTGGGTTCATACGTGTTTATTCCTCCGTGTGTATCTGATTGCATTCATTAGTTTGTGAAACAGCTGCTCTTGATGGTCACGTCACTGAACAAACACATACTCACGTGGCATCAATACGAACAGACAACTACTTATTTTATGTTCCTCTTCCTCTATCAAAGTCTCCCTCACAACCCCTCGTTTCCTTTATTTCTCTATGTGCAATACACATGTAACACACACACACTTGGCAGCTGTCTACAGCATGCAGCAAAGAAAAGACCCACCCATGAGGTGAGCCGGAGGTTAGCGCTCCTTCAGGCATTTACTGTCAATGTTAAACACACACATTTAAACACACACACACGTACCGACTGCAGACTTGTTCACCTAACTTGCTTCCTCTTAGAACAATTACAGCAGTAGTGTCAAGGTTTTAAACACATAAACTCATGAACACTTAAACATACGCAAATTATTCTTCAGTTCCTTTCTGCCCCCAGACTTAAAATCGCCTGCGCCAAGGTTTAACTGATATTTATTCCTGCTGACAGATCATACGCTCAGCTTTCTTTGCCAATTTTTTTATGTCCCACTCAGCATAAAAACACACTCTCTGGTTCGCCTTATAAACAACCCTCATTCTCCATAATAACACCTACTGTAAATTTTATTTTCGATTTATCTGCTTTAACTCTTTTGTTGTTGTTGTTTTTTTAAAAGTTTTGAAGCGTTTTTACTACACGAGTGTGTGCGTGTTACCTGAGAACACCTGTGTGATGTGCTGCTGTAGCTGGCATCTGAAAGCCTGCCAGGCCTGCATCATCTGGCTGTGGAAACCCCGTATTTGCGTGAGCTCGCCGCCAGAGAAGCTGAGCACGGAGAGAGCAGCTCGAAGGGCCCGCTGCTGTGCACACACACTTCTGCAATGCACAAAACAACAGGCTGAAAATACTCCCAACACCAGAACAAAAGCACAAACTTCCAATGTAATCTTTCTTCTTTGTTTCCCCTTAATCAATTGATGGCATTTTATACCTCTGACACATTTGGCAGCGAAATAAAAACATCTGATGAAATTTGGTCATATAAAGATGAAAACCATGCTTTTGATTGCCTTTTCCCCCTTTACAAATGCTTTAACAAATGCACTTAATCCCTACTTTCTCAGGCAGAGTCCATCAGTGCTTAGAGGGAAGCACTGATGGATTAACAAAGAACTTACAGTTTGATGTGCCACATTTCCTGAGCAAGTTGATATCTTTAGAAAATGACTCTTTTCATGAGAACTGTCTAGATTTGTTTTCTAAGAAGAGAACTAATGTTTCAATAAATTAAGTGACATTTAACTGCATGTCTACAAACTGCAGCATGTGACAGTAAGCAGACAGACTTCCTACAAGCAGAGTGCTCGTTTCTTTCTATGTTTGCTTTTCCATTTTTCTTTCCCCTGCTTTGCCCAAACACGAGTGCTCGAAACTGCAATCTTTCCTGACAGCCGTCGCCTGCGTCTAAGCCCCTATTATGCTTGACACATGCTTATTTCAAAAGGAAACTTTAACACAGCGGCCCAATTTTTTAACCTCGTGCTAGAAGTGAGCTTGACTTGTGTGCCCGTTCTAAAAGAAAGGTGCCTCTGCTGAGAGAAACACAATCTGCAACACAGAGACAGAGGGAGAAAACATGCCAACCACTCACATGTTGGCAACACTGAAAAGCCAAACACAAAGGAACAGCAGCCCATTGGTTTGTCTTTCATACTGACTACAAAACACATTCTGTATATAACTCTTAGAAGTTGTGCAAGAAACTTTCAAGCATCTCAATGAAACAAAGAAATGTGTCGATGTGTGTGCTGCCACAGTGACGCCTTGAGCCACAGGTGATTATTCTCTCTGAATAGTCAACAGTCTGTAGTGCTTTTGTGTTACAACCAAGTTAAAGCTTGGCACACTGAAACTTAAAAAACATAATTTTCCCTCAGGGAAGAGGTGTGGCCTACAATGAAAAAACAAACAAACAAACGAAACCAAGTTCCATGTTCCATGCCCTGTAATGAAAAATGTGAGCTGATGAGGTTCAGACTGACAGCTTAGATAAGGAGGAGTGGATTTTCAATTTTCAAAACTGACCCAGGTAGAAGCGATGATGAGTGGAGAAGGGAGGAGCCTCCTCTTAATTGGAGAGCAGAGCATTTTTCAGCGGAATTAATCAGAGTCGACCTGTCACTGCGATCTAAGTTTGTAATGTCGTTAAAAGGCCTGAATGTGCTATAAAACAATTAATGTTTTATAGATGACTTTTTAAATAAAATTTGGACCTTGGCATTGACACGTGGTCAAAGTGGTCAAAAGCTGGTTGAGCTGCTGAATCTGGCTAATTCCTGGTTGTAAAGCACAAACTCTGCCCACCTGGCCTGCCGCCTTGTCACCCAGATGTCAAAAGGTGTGCAGTCCAGCTGCTCTCACTCAGTAATCACCCCTCTCTGCATAAATACTCCCTGGTCTCTTCAGCTTTTTGTCAGATCCTACTCTTTGCTCACACTGTCTTGGCTTCCTATTGTTTTGCTTTTTTTCTTGTAGTTTTTGCTGCCTTGTCAGCCTCTTTACTTAAGTTACCTCACCCTACACACACTCTGTTTGGGCCCTTACATTATAAAGCACATTCAGGCCTTTAAAATTCAAACTTTAGTGAGACAGATTTGCTCCCATAAAGATGAACGTTAAATGGATAAGGAGAAATAAAAGCCTTTAGCTGATTCAAAAAAAAAAAATTTTTTTTAACATCTTCACTAAATAACCTACACTTGTTCTGTGCCATCCTAAAATCTTTAAGACCGACACTAGCAGTTTTGAAAAATTTCCAAAAAGATGAACCTACTAACTAACATCCAATAACCTCTTCTAACTAATTTTTACCATTTATATTTTGAGTGTGCCATACATGAATAGGCAACAAAAATGTGCCTAAAATGTACCTTGTGATAATCAATGCATCACAAATAAATAAAGAAAAAACTAGTTAACGTCTCTTATTTCTAAAAAAAAAAAAAGTTGGAAAAAACAGAAGGCAACAGAGGACTCATTCAACATCATAACCCTAATAAAAGGCATGTGCTTTACAGCTCTCCCTTTTCCCCATTACACCCGAATCTTTTTCCAAGAAATATGCTTAGATGAACAGCACTAACACACACACACACACACGGACAAACACACGGATGCTTCGTCAAATCACAAACCAATGCAAAGTGTGTAAAACTGCGGCACTGGAAGAGAACATTCTGTTACTCCAAGAAGACATTTTGGGTAACACGTACGTGAGATCACTCTGAACAGTTCTTTTGAAACACATATAGAAGAAGGCACACACAGGTACACACTTCTCACCGTACACATTACATTCTCTGTACTCGCAGACCAACATCATGGCAGCTCCAGAAAGATGGTGACTGTGAGGCAGGGCTACATGTTTTTTTTTCTTTCTTTCTTTTTATGGTTCGTGGCTCAAAGTGATCATAAACGAACAAAATCTCAGACAAGAACGGACAGGTTGAGCAGGCAGTCTTTGAGCTGGTTTGCAGGGCCTAAAATTGTGAATGCGTGCGTGAACAGTGGATGGGGAGCACGGGCATCGCTTGTCACGAGAGTCGGTTTTAGAATGTCAGATGACATAAATCATAAGGCTTGACGGCACCAAATGGAGGAACAGATATGAGCCAGATATGTCATCTGTGATACAGGTGGGAATGAGAAACAAAGACTCAAAGAGGCTGCGTGCGTCTGACTCCTGATGGTTTACTCATTTAGAATTTTTCAATGTCAGCAGGCTGATTAAAGAACACTTTTTTTTCCCCCCTGACATCTCATCTCTTCTCTTCCACTCGTTTCACCTCTACCTCGCTCCTCTGCTCCCCTCTTTTCATTAACTGTTCCTTTTTTTTCAAGCTCTCTCCCTCGTTCCAGGAATTAACCCAGAGGTCAGATGAATTAACTTTCTCTCCTGTTTTTCCGCTCTCTCTTTTATTGCCTTCCCTCTATCATCTCACACAGTTGTTTCCCATCTAACCTCGCCTTCCTGTCCTGCATCTAGTCAGAAAGCAGAGCAAGACTGGGCAGTGATTTGGTTTTATGGATAATTTTAAAAAAAAGAAATGATTTTGCTTCCAATGTCGACTTTAAAAACTTTGCTGCAAATTTAATCCTGGTCAAGAGTCTATGTAATTTTAATGGTATAGAAACGGGAGGATGATAGAGATGGAATAAAACGAGATGAAAATTTTGAAAATGTTTCTCAGAAGTGATTAATCCCAAAAATTGCCCATTCTAACTTTTCTCATTTTATTTTAGGGGGCTCACAAAACATGAGAGGAAATATTTCATTTGAGCTGCAAAAAACAAAGAAGCTGAGTTGGAGAAAAAAAACAAAACAATATATGCCTCATTACCTATTTCTACACATTGTACATAAAGTAGCAGGCAAATGCAGCGAAGCATCTGTTCTCCTGCACTAAGCTAATCCTGCTGTCAGTGTTAATGTTTCTATTATCTGGTTTTATGGCCAGCCATAATCTCCAGACACAAAGAAGTTAAAGGTTACTCTCTTGCTGATCCAAAGACGCATCTAGTTTTCGAAACAACCCTTTTTCCTGAAGTGCCTTTTTAGTATGCACTTTTCCAGACAGCAGCTATCAAATCTGGCAGATTGCTGCACGGCAGTTCAACAAAACACAGTGAGACTGTGTGACCTGGACTCTTAGGAACCTGCAACAGAACATCCTGTTCCTTCATACTTCACCACAAATAAATACTCACAGCAAGACAGAGCAAAGAGTAAACACAATAAGCAGAGCAGCTTATGCAAAACAGAGACGAACGCCAGACAGACCGTATCCATAAAGTTCAATCAAGAAGTGTAATTTGAATGACATGTAATCATCTCATGGAGGGCATTTTTGTTTTCTTATTCACATCCCTTTATAAACAAATGCTAGACAATTTAGTCAGACTTCTTTTGCAAGTAAAACATTAAGGTAAAGATTCCCTTCAATTATACACAAACACGTTTTTTATTAAATGGTAAAGACATTTAGCGTTCCTGATGGGGGGGAAAGCAAAGAGTTTCTGTTCATATGATTTTGAAGTAAAATGGATGTGGCATTGACAATAAAGGTCTTTCATTGCAAACAGAACCTCAAAAAAAGACAGAAAATAAATCTTTTACCTTTTATTTTCTACTTCCAGGCTACACATTCAGACTGAGTGAACAAAACAAGCTGAAGAGGAAACAAAGGCTTTTGAAAATGTCATATCATTACATCCCAAAATATAGATAAGGAAACATTCTGACACCTGTTATAAGATAAGTCGCTGAGAGTGGATGGAGTTTATATATATATATATATATATATATATATATATATATATATATGTTATGAGTACAATTAGTAATTTTCCCATTCTCCAATAAGTCAATTATTCTAAACTGTCACAAAGAAAAAGTGTAGGTGAGCAGTGATTATATAATTAAATATATCCTGCCACAAAACTGAATCAGCAGGCTTCAGAGGTGAGGAGGTGTGAAATCAAGATAAAATCAGATATGGAGGTTTCAGGTTACACGTGGAACAAAAAGTACAAATGGGTTTTACATGTAGTGCTTTGCGTTACAGACGCTGAGATAACTCATAACGTCTGGAAAAAAACAAAACGGACCAGTTTCAGAAATTACATAATGTGCTGTGGGTTGCAGAACTATTCACCCTCTTGATAAATTCTCTATTCTTGCCATTTACAACCTGGAATTTAATTGGCTTTTTTATTCTGATTTACATTGGCGGAAAGGTGCAAACGCACAGTTTACAGCTAAATTCGCATGAACGATGCAAACTCCAAATCATACAAAAGACGAATGCAAAAAAAAATGCAGCAATTACACAAAATGGACAGAAACAAAAGGAAATATGCTGCAAAAACCAAAAACACTAACAACCCTCCCAAAAATCAGCAAGTAAGAAAAAAAATGCAAACTCACTCTACAAAAAGGAAATGCTCAACACCATTAGGGGAACTCGAGGTTGGATATTCGTGCTCCCCGGATTCAGCGGTGTCTTCCTGTCGTTTGACCCAGTGCTGGCAGTGAGATGTCGGTCAGCCCACCTCCGTGTCTCCCTCCTCCTAAACACTGTGCGTTCACTTCAGGACCAACAACAAATTAACGAACCAATTGCACTTGAAAACAAAAAAAATGAAATAACCTCAATGTCATGTGAACTTCTGACCAAGAGTTAACGTTGAATTGTTTCCCTAGACTGGACAAAAGAGACACACCTAATTGTATCTGATTTTAAAGCATTTTATATATATTTTTTAATAATAATGTTATCTTTGCTTGGTTCGTGAGTTTTGGTGGACCCTCTGATAGCAGGTTTGCTCTGGTGGTGTAATCTTTTCATTTCCTAATAATGGACTTAATGGTGCTCTGTAGGATTTTCAGGGTTCAGAGATATTTTTTATAAACCAACCTTGATCTGTACTTCTCCACAACTTTGTCTCTGACCCGTGAGGACAGTTCCTTGGTCTTCATGCTGTCTCTTACTTGGTGATTGAACAGGTACATAACACTTGACGGGTTTAGATCATTTGACACTTAGATTGCCCACAGGTGGATCTAACTAACTAATTCTCAGGCTTCTGAAGGAAAATTTGGGGCTTCAAAGCAAAGGCAGTGAACACATTTGCACGCACCACTTTTCAATAAGTAACCGGTTTGTGATGTTGGAAAACTGTTGATACTGATACTGTTGCTTGGGACATCACTTTAATGAGTAGAAATGTATGAGACTGATCTGTCAATAAATAAAGCAATTGCTGTGTGCTGCAGTTCTACATATATACACCAGAAAACCTATATAGAAGCCATCATATGGGACAAAATGAGCTCCTTTGTTTTTAGTGTGTTGCTGAACAATATGAATATTAAGCTGTAAACAAATACAGCATACATGCAGCACAGGTGTTCAAAAACAAGCTGATTCAAGGCTTTTCATAAAAAAAAGTGTTTAAATTGAAACTATTAAAGTGTCAGATAGGAGAAAATCTAACAGACGGTCTTGTCCTGCTCACTAGGCTGAAGTAACAACATTGGCTTTATTGCCTTTTCTGTCAAAGACCTGCTGAAAGTGGCCAGAGACACATGTATGTCTGGTGGTAAGTATTTCACTTAGTTCTGCTCTCTTGACCCCCAATAGGGAGTTACCTGGTATCGTAATCTAAACATTGCACAATACAGCAAAAAGCAGTCTATTTCGTAATGAAACAAAGATTTCTGTTGCTATTTATGTCCACCTGGGTCATGTCGGGATATGACTTGATTAAAAGTTCACACTCGGGTTATGTAACACCAAATAAACCAGCCTTATCATCAGCATGAGGATAAGTTTAATTTTTATTCATCATGAAGCACTCCCCCCCCCCAGAGTTCAACGACAAACATTCAGATAAATGTATTTGTTTGGAAATGCTGAAATCTGATTTTGCTCTTTGCTTAATTTTGATTTGTAGAGTTCATTAATAATATACAATAAAACTCCTGCTTATTTGATTTTTTTTAAACCAATATCAATTTTGATATACTTTTTTTTTTGTTTTGTAATTAAATGTACTGCATGTTTGTCTGGTTTTCTTCTATTTTATAGAACATATTTAAAATAATCCAATATTTTTCTGTGTAAAATACACTTTTCGTGGAAACATGTACAGAAGGGCTGTTGTAAGCATGTGATAATGAGTTCAGAAAGTACGCATCTTTCAAGTAATCCTAAGTGTGTGTGTCTAGATGTGTTTGTGTGAATGAAAGACCACTGCTAGAGGGGAATTGCGTGTTTAAAAGTAAAACAAATATGCCTGTCACCGTAGCTTCAATGAAGAAGTGAGACTTCTTGACTTTCTAGGCTCTCTCTCTTTGCGTGTTTGCCACTTCCTGATGAATTCTGTGATCCTATGAGTGTGAAACGTGTGTCTTTGCGTGTGCGCGTCTTTGTTTTTCGAGCGATGGCAGACCAGACTCCCACTGTTCACCCTTCTGTCCCCACCAGTCCCAAAGCAAGATCAGAAAGAACACTGCCCCGAGAGAGAGAGAGAGAGAGAGAGAGAGAGAGAGGTGCGCTTGCATGAAATTGCACACATCCCTCTTGCGTGTGAGGAGAATTTGGCGTATGTGTGTTTTTAGCCGACTTTGAGTGTACTTGGCGTGCATGAGTTCGAGCTCCTGTTCCCCGGGCAGCAGCTGTCAGTGGAATAACTAGGTAGGGCATTGCCAGTGAGTGCATGTCAGATTAGAGTACCCCCCCGCCGCCACCACCCCCACCCACCCTTTCACCAGCAGCACAAGTCAACTGCCTCATCAAGGCAATGTCAGAAGCACACACACACACACACACACACACACACACACACACACACACATATGTATGGCGAGCCAAACACAAACAGACAGGAGCTCACATCAACAATACTAATCTAAGACTGTGTTATCCTGACCTACCAAGTCAAATATTTTCTATTTCTTCTGCCGTATAACTGTCAGGGAGGGTTTAAGTTTTATGCTTCAACATATTTTCAGAAGTTTGGGCTGAAGTTCGACATTACAAGGTCAAACTAAACAAACTAAAAAATTCTGTTTTATCCACTGAGTGCTAAATGTTCTGTGTCATTACGCGCACTCATATTATTTCAACACAGAGATAATGATGTGATAATAAATACTATACATCAGCAGCTTTCTTGCTTCAAGAGGATTTTTCATATTTTGACGTAGGCTTTTGTGGAAAGGTTTTGAACAGTTAATATCTTACCTGTTGTGGACAGCTGTTTGAACGACCTTAGTTTGAAGAAATAAAGTTTAACTCTGACAATATTGACGAGAAACAGTTAGTCTGAGAAATCCTTCAAAAACATTGTAGCAGTTGATGTGAATGTTATTTTACAAACTTTTACATCGCTGTCAGATTTACATTACATGGTTATTTGGACATAAATATCAGAATCTTCCTGCCAGAGGTGTCCCAGGCTGCACCGGAAACTGTAGCTGCAATTTTTGAATGCAATTCACAATAAAGTTCTTTGTAAATGACTATGTAATGCAAATGTTTTGGAAATTAAATAGTTTATAAAATAGAAACACTACTCTCACTAGTGTAGTGAGTTGTTTCTTTTTAAATGGTAATAAATTACAACCCTTTTAACCTTTCTGTTAACACAAATTTATTACAACAAGTGGCATTCCCTGTTCAACTGATTAAAGCTTTAATATTTAAACTGGGTTGTTCTGTATTTATCGTTGCTGCAGGCCATTTAAAAGTGGTTAGGGTGAACATCACAATCAGGAGCAAAGCGTTAATTCAAGATCCCATGTTCTTGGGAATTTAGATGCAGTTTTATGTGTGTATTTCTGCTATTACTAGAAATGACATTTAAGCATCCTCATATCAAACTGTCACTTGTTCATTCACTGGGTCCATGTGCAATTTAAAAGATTGTTTTGATCAACATATCTTGGTGGAACATTTAACGTTGGCCAAAAGGGAGCACAAACAATGTAACACAGTGACACTCAGGTGGAGACAAGCCGTTACTGTACATCTTTTTGAAACTGTAATTGCTGCCTAAATGCTCCAATAAAAACAGTACTGTGGTTTGATCTTTCTGTTCCTTATAAATTATCTGTAATCCTTTCCTTAAAACGTGTTTAGTGCGTGCGGGTGTGGGTATAGGTGTGTAGTGAGTGCAGTTGTGTACCGTGTGACATCTGACACCTGTCTGTGTACGTTTTGTTTTAGGTTATCTAGTAACCATGTGAAAGATGGCATAACAATCATCAAAGTCACCAAAATAACAAGCATGCACGAGCGTACACACACAAACACACACACACACATGTGTACAAAGTTCACAGCGTGCACAGTCAGATCATTTTACAACTAACTGAATTAACCTAAAGGGTCAGAAAATTAATTTGCCCTCTAGCTTGTCATTCATCATTAAAACCTCTGAAAGATAAGATGTTTTCTGTTTCGTTTGTGTGTGCAGGTCGCTAAGCAACCGCTTCATCAAATCATTGCTGATTTCCAAATAAGAGTTGTCATATGGTGTGTTTGTGTGTGAGTCTTCCTGTGTGTAATTTTGAGAGAGAGTGTTTGATCTTGCATTTCTCTCTCTCTCTCTCCCACACACACACACACAGTGCGACATTGTTGTTTTTGTTTGTCTTGTTGTCATGACCGCCACCGTAAATTTGTGCCATTAGAGCTGATCAGAAGTCCTTCACCACAAGGACAGCTCTCCTTCAGTGCAACTAAAATATACAACACAGAGACAGATCAGAGTGTGTATGTGTGTGTGTGTGTCCGTTTGATGTGGTAACGTGAACTTTAAGTTGGTTTGTGCTCACTAACAGGCTGTGATGGCTGCTTGACTCTGTTCTCGACATATTACCTAACTCATACACAAACAGGGAGGGAATTAGGAGTGAAGGGATTGGTGTATTGTTTGTGTGGCTGCTATTGGAAACCAGAAGCTGAAACAAAACCACAGGAGTACACAATTTGCCTCAAAGTACTTCCTTATTACCAGTGGATGCCTTTCTGTTTGTCATCCATCAGTTGCCTCCGCTCAACTCCTGCTCTCCTACCTGTGAGTCGTCTTATCACTGTTACAATCCAGCTCCAGGTGTGTGTGTGTGTGTGTGTGTGTGTGTGTGTGTGTGTGTGTGTGTGTGAGACTGAGAGAGAGAGAGAGAGCATGCATGCATTCACTTACAAACACCTGCAATGGATGGGATAATTACCCGTGAGCAAACAATCAGACAAAATCAGACTTGGCAGTTATTAAAGAACCCATCATAAAAACGTGGGAGAGTGTGCAAACACACACCCACACACACCTATACACACACAAAGTCAGGTATTGGCATATAAAGACTCACACCAGAATACATGGTTGGATTTGAAAATGAGCCCAGCTAGCCAGGGGGGAAACAGCAGAGCATATCAAATTCCCAGACGCTTCTCTTAACGCCACAAGCATGCGCACAAGTTACGTGATATGTTTCAACCTGTCGTCAGTTAGAGAAGCTGTGTCTCCCCACACCAGGGCTAACTTTTATCTCTCAATCTTCACGGTTAAGACCGTGATCCACTTTTCAGTTGACGCTCTTGACCCTTTACCCTCAGATTGACACAGTAGGAGGGGTTTTATGATGATCCAGCTGAATGTCACAATGTCCGACCTGCCATTTTAACCCAGAGTGGAAATAGTAAACCACGACTTGGGTTTGGTTTTGATCAGTATATGTGGAATGGAAGTGTATTTCTTTTTTTTTTGTTTGTTTCAAATTATGTAAACGATCCCTATGAAAAAAAAACGTCTTCCATGAGTGAAAACAGGAATCTGTAAACCTAACCCTAACCTTCAGAAAAAAGTTGCCTTAAAACTGTTATTTTCTGCTGCCTCAGTTGCTTTGTAAAATGTTTGTTTTTACATTTTATGTATTGTTTTGTTGTTGTTGTCAGCATTATCTTGAAAGTATTGGACTTATTCAACCTTTAGTTAATCTTCTTTGAGTAAATTGTGTCCTACAAATACAGTGCATTTCCCTTTTTTGTGCCACTTTGTGCCAAAAGAATTAAGGTCAAGATGCTGAACTAATAAAATTATATGCTTTAACGCTTTAAATGTCAGTATGAAGGAATTGAATGTTTAACAGTTTAACAGTTCTTTAATTCTGCTTCACTGGATTAGTTCTCTTTCACTTTTTTGGTCTGACTGAACTACATAATTATCTCTTAAAACACAGAAAGTCAAACAACAACTATGGTTCAGCTAAATAGGTTAGTGGCATTTGTCTGTTACCACATTTAAATCAGCATATATGAAAAGTAGCTGAGGAAAATACTTCCCTAATATTTTTTATAGTGTGAAAGTAAAGATTAAGTTCTTACTGTTACTGAGTGTGTTTTGTAAAAGCACTAATTTACTGATGAGCTGGAACAGAAAAAGTTTTTCTGTAGTTTGCCAGTTACATTATCTCACCAGTTCCATGTGCTTATATTTTAGGATTTTTATGTTTTGTCACGTAATGTTTGATAATGCTATGTTATGTTGTCACATGTTAAACTGTTTCTTGTTACACTGAATCAAATTACTTCCATCCATCCATCTTCTACTGCTTATCTATAGTAGGGCTGCAGAGGTAACAGGTCCAGGAGAGAAACCCAGACATACCTTTCCCCAGCGACACTATTCAGCTCTTCCTAGGGGATCCCAAAGTGTTCCCAGGGCATAGAGGAAACATAATTCCTTCAGTTAGTTCTGGGTCTTCCCCAGGGTCTATTTCCAGAGGGACGTGCCTGGAAAACCTACAAAGTGAGGCATCCAGGAGGCATCCTAATCAGATGCCCAAACCACTTCCAACTGATTCCTTTTGATGTGAAGAAGCAGCAGCTCTACTCTGAGCTCCCATCATATGATGAAGTTCCTCACCCTATCTCTAAGGTTGAGCCTGGACACCCTACAAAGGAAGCTAATTTCAGCCTTTTGTATCCTTGCTCTTGTTCTTTGGGTCATGATCCATACTTCATGACCATAGGTGAGGGTTGGAACGTAAACAGACCATTAAATTAAGAGCTTTGGCCTTTGGCCCCCTTCTTTCTTCACCATGATATACTGAAAAATGCCCTCATTACTGCGGACAGGGCTCCGATCTGTCAATTCATCTCCCACTCCATCCAACCATCACTTGTTAACAAGAATCCCACATACTTGAACTTCTCTATCTGAGGTAGAGACTCACTCCACACCCAGAGGGAGCATCCCACTCATTTCTGGTTGAGACTTAGAGGAGCTGACTCTCATCCCAGATGCTTCAAACTTGGCTGTGAGTCGCAGCTGAGTTTGTGGCCTAAAGAAGCCAATACAACTATATCATCTGCAAAAGCAGAGACGAGACCCTGAGGTTCCCAAATCTGATGCCCCTCCTTTCCTTGAGATCCTGTCTATGAACACCACAAACAGGATTGGTGACAAGGGCCAGTCCTGTTGAAGTCCAACGTGCGGGAAGAAAGAGCTCAACTTTGGATGGATGTGGACACAGCTCCTGCTTTGATTATACAGGGACCAGATAGTCCTGGCACTATCCCTGGCACCTTGTACTCCCACTGCACCCCCACACAATGCTTTAGGAAACACAGTCAGCCTTCTCCAGAGCTGCAAAACTCATGTAGACTGGAGAGTCAGACTCCCATAACCCTCCTAGAAACCCTGCAAGGGTAAAGATCTGGTCTAGTGTTCCACAACCAGAAAGAAAACCATATTGCTCCTTCTGAGTCCAAGGTTCACAATTTGGTCAGAGCCAGATCTGTTTCTGCCTTTTCAAAGCCAGTGATATTAGAATTTCTAACTTGAGGGACTTTTGGCACTGGGGTTAGTTGTTCTTTTTTCATTTTAAATTTCATGAACCGACTGCAGCTAGTTTTAGATACAGCGTCTGCAGAGACACTGTGTTCATGGAATAGAGGTCAGTGTGAGACATTTTTGGGACTGGGTTTGGAGTTGTGGAGATAAAAGAAAAAGAGATTCAAACTCAGCTCATGAACTGAACATGACACATGCGTTCTCCTCTCTCCCTTCTTTTATTTTCTCATTGACAGACTGAAACATTTCCAGCTCATCTGTGTTTGAACTTGTTTGGCAGGTGACATTTAAAAATCAGGTTTAGATGTACTGTGAACATTACTGCCGTTCTCCGCCTTGCTTTCATCGGCTCTGCACTTTTTATAGACACACACTCAAACACTCGTGTTATATGCACTCACGCACACACACATTGTCTGACAGGTGACATTTTTAGCTTGGTCTGGTTTGTAGGGAGGGTGTGCTATGGTAAAGCTACCAGTCGGGTTCTTCTACTGCTCACAAACACAGACACAGACACACACACACACACACACACACACACACACACACACACACACACACACACACACACACACACACACACACACCACAGTCTCTTTTCCTATCCAACTTGTCAGAAAATAATAAGAACAAAAATGCAACAGTCTGGTAACAAGAAGAAAGCCGTTGCTGTGTGTAAACATGGCAGCTCACCTAATCAAACTAAATGTTAATTAAACTAGCATTCCTTGAATTCAGATTTAAAACAAAGATCTCACGAAATGTTAGAGCTTGAAGTAAATGTCGGGGATGGCTATCAGCTAATTGCACCAAGTTTTAGCTCGATATCTGCCACACTGACTGAGGTAGAGCCAATTTCATTTGCTAAGATCAAATATCCGTGGTGGTCATCTTGAATCAGCTTCACACCAAACGTTAATCAGTTGTCGATACATTTAATCATTACTTTTTGAAAGTTTCATTTAAATTAGTTCAGTAGTTCATGAGACACTTTGCTAACAGACAGACAAACAAACATGCAACACAAGCAATTACATGATCACCAGCCAGCAGCAGGCAATAAAAAAATGCCATCATTAGTGTTAACAGTGTTTATCTACTTTCAGAGTTTGTTTAGGTAACAAAATTTAACTCATTCATTTTTGGATAAAATCTCTGATGACTTCATGTTAAACTACAGTATACAACCATAGTAGAGCTCAGAGGAGGATGGTAGGATCCTCAATCACCAAAACAACCTCACATACGACACATCTACTGTATAGTAAACCATCACCATTGCCTCTCATTTGCATGCCATCTTTTCTTTCTTTTGTTGTCTTTAAATAGGTTTATTGTGTTTTAAACTTCCTTCAACAACATGAAACCGTCCCTAGCTCTGGCAAATCAGTGATATAACTGTCCACAGATCAACACAGAGAAACAAAGAAGAGTGTGCCAGAGAGTAAGTAAACAGCAAAGGACAGAAAGAACCCATTGTTGTGAGTCCACGCTGGCCTCTCACGCATCAGCGTGTCATGCCTCATTAGCTCTGCCTGAACTTTGACCTCCTGACTCATGCTCGGCTCTAAGGCTGCAGAGCATGGCCGTTTGCACTGTTTGTTTATGAGTTTGTCTGCATGGGTTTTTTTTTGGAGCACAGAAGAGACAACATTTTATAGCAAGATAATCAGCTTACATTAGGCCAAATGGTGAACCGACTCAGCAGTTTACTGCACACAGAATAAAATAGGGGCAGCCTGAAAACTCGCCAGACATACGGGTCCACCAGCTCACAAAAACACAATAAGAAAATTAAAGCTAAATATCCAAAACTGACCAATTTGTACTGAATGATTTTGGCCATGAATTGAAAATTCTGTAGTGTTTTTTTTATGAATTTCTTTTGTAATGGTTTTCACAGGCTTTATATTTTAGTAATTATAAGGTTTTTTTTTCAGATTGTTTGAAAAGAAGGCAAATATTTTGTCATCGTACATTTTCGGATAACAATAAGAAACAATAAATTCAAATTTTGGACCTTTTTAGATTTGTGGACAGTTGTTTCAGCTGCAGACCCCCCAAAAATGTAGCTCAATATGTGTAAAACTGGATGAGTTATAACAACTAATTAACCGTTGTGACCATTTTGAACTATTTGACTCAAAATCAAACCAAATCTCTGGGTGATGTACATCTATGATTACTTTCTGAGCGTTTCATCAAAATTTGTCAAGTGGTACATGAGATATTTTGCTAACAAACAGACAAATGAACACACACAAACACAGGCAAAAACATTACCGCACACCTTTTGCCTTTTGGGGAGTTGCACGCATATTGATGCAAAATAGATGCCCCTATTAAGCTGCCACCATTTCCCTTTGGGTGTTCACCCAATTAAAGTAGAGGTGGCTAAGAGCGTAAATCTGCAATCCAATGGGTTGACAATGACGGTCATGTGCAGTTAATTATCAAATCCATTTCAAGGTCAACTTATATGTTTTGTTAGTAAAGAAACTACATTTATATGTACATTTCTCTCAATTTGACCACCTAATTTCTGCTGCATGACAGCATCTCTCACTGAGCATGTTTCTTTATTATTGCAAACTGGCTCTCATACAGATGAGCACATCCTAGCAAATGCCAAGTTCACTACATTGCCTACTTTACTTTGACATGTTGTTTGAGACACTTGGGGATCAAGCTTCCAATTAGATGAACTTTTCCCCATATTTTTATGTATTTTAAGTGTTTATCTACTTTCAATACAAATCACAGGTGGGTTTTGGTACTATGATTCACACATAATAATAATAATCATGAATAATAATCAGTGCTGTGGATGGTCTGAGCATATCTACTGATGTTATGGCAAGGCTTAGAACATGAGTACAATACAAGTGTTCCAGTTATATGGAGTACAGCATTATCACCAGAATTACATAAAGTGTTTTACATAAATCCATGTTTAAAGAAAAGGGTTGGCATTTAAGAAATGACATGTAAATGTCCAAAAACTACTGTATATGGTATGTCTTGTCTTTATTGGACGGGTTCATGGTTCAGCTTGTTTTATGTGTTAATGTGTCTGTGAGGCCCATGAAGAATGCCAGCGGGCACTTCTAAGCCAAAAACAGAGCTCCTCAACAAATCAGTATTGCTCAACTGTTGGGTGTGGTATTCTGGAAATAACACAGTTAAGGGCAAGGGTTGGGGAAACCGATGTGATTACAGCCAACCAGGTTTAACGGTTGAGAAACACCCACATTGTTTTCCTCAGAAACACCTCATTAAAGTACTAATAAGCTACTTTTTAAACTTTTTTTCCTGAAACCTACAACATTCTCAATTTATTTTACCTGACACTGTGTTACACTACAAGTCTCTGTGAAGGTGTGGATGCATTCACGTGTATGACAAGGCCTTTAGAAACATGTCACTGTTTAGTGTTTCAACAAAAGACTTTAGATGACTCTGACCATTCATAGCATTCGAATGAGTCATGGCGTGTGAACATTTCCAACATTTTTCCACGAAACACCACTTTGTCTTTGATGGCTGTTTGTTTACTGACATCTGCCATTTGATCAGCAACGTTTCAAAGCTGAAATAATCACCAACACCTGTTTGAATGTGTGCATGTGGGCAACCATTGCACCTTCATGTGTGGGACCAAAACACTTCAAATGGAAACCAGGTTAAGTAAAAACCTTAGCAACCTTTAGGAGGGATGGAGGGCACAGCTCAAGGCGTTTTATAAGCTTGGCACCCTGAGCCCTTCAGTTTTTAATTGACAAAACACTCCAAATTAGAAGCAGAACATCTTCAAGAATAAAAGAGAAGGCCAGTTGTCTTTGATTCAACACTCTAGGTTAAGAGATGGTCGGTTACTGACTCATTAACGCATTAATGATCCAAATCTTCGCGTTGAATCAAGACACACGAGTCCAAGGTCTCAACTAACCCGGATCCTACATGTCCTCTGGCAAACTGCCATGAAATCCTCGGAAACACCGCAAACTCAGATGAGTTGTACCAACACATTAACATACATTTAACATAAGTTAACATTTTACTTAACATAAATTAGATTTTTGTTCCATTTATTTTGTTCCATTTATTTTGTTCCATCATTTGTTATTTGTTGGTTTGTTTATTGGTGTGTAGAATTGTAAAAGGAACATCTATGAATAATGCAAATGTGGATCCTTAACATCCACTGCCAAAGTTTTTTTTTTACTTTAGGCAGCGGTGGGAGGGGGGTTATGTCGTGCAGTGTAACCAACTCAAGTAAACCAGATCACTTTAGTGACTGACTCAGGTTAATCCGACTTCATGAAGTGAATCAAATTTACTAATTTTGTCTAGGTCGAAGAAGTGACTGAATGTTCAACCTGAATTAAACATATAAAATGTTGTGCAATTTCTTTATGATTTTTGCAATGTCACTGCGAGACTACAGACACATTTCACAGCAGACGTTTGGAAATGGCAGAGTAGGGCAGACACAGGCTGACACAGAGAGAGGCATTCCACTTAAAGTACGTTCTGCATTTGCATGTGTTTTACAGAACAACCAGTTTGCACAGCTACAGAAATGGAATGCAGCTGTCTTTAATGCTAAACTAGTCCTACCATTTCAAGTAAAAATGTATGCTCTAAAACAGGTCCTTAAGGGTTTAAGGTCAAAAAACCTAAAAGTATTTTCATCCATCTATCTGTCCATCCATGTGAGGATTTGGATTTTTGTTGTTTCTGTTTTGGTTTTCTTTATGGTTTTTCTGTGGGTTTTAATTTGTGCTTTCAGTTTGGGTTTTTTCCTGCTCAGTATTCACTCCTCCTCTGTCACTCTTTTGCCTTTCTTGCCACGCCCATCTCCACCTGTCCGTAATCATTTCCATTCACCTGTTTCCACTTCCCTCGTTACCCTCAGCACTCAAATACCCGGTCATTTCCCCCACTAGTCGTCGGATCATTGTTTGTTGTTTGCCGTTCTAAGTTTCCTTGTTTCCTCGCCATGCCATGTATTGGATTTCTGTTATGTTTTAGTTGCTGCCAAGTCAGCTTTTGTTTTGCTCTTTTTCTTAGTTTAATAAATTAGTGTTGTTTTAAGAATGAGTCTGCACTCTGGGTTCGCTTCCATTGCCATCCAGCTTGACAATCCATTCCTTTTTCTTATGCTTATTTGTGATCGGGTCGAAGTGAGAAACATCCATCTCCCCATCAACACTCTCCAGCTACTCCTGTGGGATCTCAAAGCATTCCCAGGCCAGAGAGAATATATAATCCCTCCAGCGAGTTCTTGGTCTGCCCCAGTGTCTCCTCCAAGTGGGATGTGCCCAGAAAACCTTCAGAGGGATGTGTCTAGAAGGTATCCTAATCAGATGACCTATTTGATGCAAAGAAACAGTGACTCTATTCCAAGCTCCCCCGGATGATGGAGCTTCTCACCTTATCTCTAAGACTGAAGCCAGACCTTCAACTGAGGTAGCTCATTTCAGCTGCTTGTATCCAGGATTTTGTTCTTTGGCCCCTGATCTGTGCCGTAAATGGAGAGCTTCACTTTGGCTCTGCTCCTCCTTTACAGTATTTTGTTCTGGCAAATATGCTTCAGAGAAAATAATTTCTTGTATCAGATCACAATTATGAATAAACTCAACATGTTCTTTTACAAAGCTTGGACACTTCATTCAAAATGAATGAGAGCTTATGGCTAGAATAGCTTCACAAATTCCCACAGGCCTAAACGAGTCTAAACTGGACAATAACAATGTGTCACAAGGCATATATCTATAGTATACCCAGTTTGAAAAAAAGGAATACTTCATTTCTTTTTATTCATTATAGACCAAAAATTTATGAAACAGTTTCTGCATCAAGCACTCAGGTTTGCAATTAGTTTGTTTTATCTAAGCAGGAGAGGTAAATTGAAACAAATACACTCTGAGCTGAATGAGGACTGAACATGTATATTTCCTGACTAGAGGCAGTTCTGCAACTCCAACTTTGCAAAACAAAAAAGCAAAGCACACCAAAGTCTTTTTCAGCACTTCTTGCAAAAAAAATATGAACTCAGGTGAATTGCTTTTATTCTGAATAGTAAAATCCCACAACAGCAAAAAAAAAACAAAAAAAACCCTCTTTCGGCAGCATGCCTTTAGCATATTTTAATATTAAAAATCAGTCCTTTTCTTAAAGCTGACATACTGTATTTTACAACTATATTATGAGTAAAGCAAATCTAATCAGCATTCTTTTTCTGTTAATTAATGGGATGATTACAAAGTAGCGACTAAAGACGAGGTCGACCGGTAACAGCTTATACACCAATTTCCACTGTCTATCCAGTACACCTAATATTCCATAACCATCCATAGAAAGCCTGGCATTAACAAACATTTCACAAAAGAGATAAGAAATACCAATGCCTGGAAAACTCACCTCTCCTCCAGCTGTTGAAGCCTTTTTCTCAGGTCATCTGAATTTTTATTGGCCTTTTGAAGTTCCTCACTCAGAACTTTTTCTCTCTCTTCAGCCCTCTTCTCCAAGTCGTCTCTTAGCTTTTTCAGCTTCTTCATCCCCGACTCTCCCAGCTCCTCTCTGAGTCGCTCCTCTCTCTCGCCCCACATTTTCTGATACTCCTCTTCCATCTCTTTCTTCTTACTCTCATACTTTGCTTCAAACTCCTCTCTGAGCGCTCTCGCAGCGTCTCGGCTCTTCTCTTCGAGCTCTTCTCTGATGTTTGCCTCTTGGGTTTCTGCTCGTCTCTGCACGTGCAGGTGAAGCTCCCTCTCCCACTCCAGCCTGCTCAGCTCCAGCTCCTCGCGCCGGGCCTTCTCTCTCTCGGCGTTCTGTCTCAGTTCCCGGAGCTCAGCCTCGAGCTGAGCCAGCTGAGTGTGGAGCTGATGGAACTCGTGGAAAATGAGGTAGCTCACGCCACAGTAGCAACACATGGTCTCACTGCGCTCCATCTGAGGAGAAAACACAGTTTACTGGAAATGTTCATCAAGTAAATTAGAATTGGCAATCACATCATATTGACCAACAGTTTAAAAAAGGAGGCACTTCTTTTAATTTTGTTTTTATATACTACATGCAAATATGTAAAAGCACTACAGTAGAAATGTTCTATTTAGGCACATTTTTAGGTATTATTTATCAATCTTACAATGAATTAAAGCTGATGACTAAACCAAAGTAAAGAAAGAAAACACAGAATTTGCAGTGTTTAATCCAGCTGAAACAGACCTATTAAAAGAACCGATAGCTGTTTAAGCAGCTGCAAGTCTTTATTAAACAAGAATGGTAAAATTTTCTTTTCCAAACCTAAAACAGCCACTCTTTTCTGTTACAGTTTCTTATTAATTGTTAAAAGCAGATAAAATATTAATCAATGAAAAACACACTCCAGTAAAAAACATTGTGACGACAGCATATATCTTCGACTAGCTTAAAAGATGCATTTCTAATGTACTAACTGAATATCTTACATTTCAGAAATTCATGTACAATTAAAAACATCAGTCTGTATCTTGTGCCCCCCTCCCCCCACGCCACCATGGTTTTTTGTATGAAATCATTAAAACCAAAGCATTAAAAAAAGTCTACACAAATATTCAGATTTATATTCACAAGTCCTGTTATCCATCAAATATTGTTCCAACTGCTGTTGTTGAAAATATTTACTTAAAGGATCTGTCAGCAGTTTAAAGCGGAGAACCGCAAATCCTCTAATCCCTCCTTTATATATTGTCTTCCACACTGTCTGTTCTCTCCCAAATGATTTTTTTTTTTTTTTTTTGCCCGTGCATGTCAATATATAATATCTCCAAGGGACTGTCACATCTTTCACGCTTATGAGAGAAAAAGATCTTATCTCTCAAGCTTTCATCTTGATGTTTATATGTGGTACAGAGGCAGCTGATATTTGGGTGATCTGTTGACAGCTCCAATATCAGAACGCTCCGAGCAGACAGCCACATGATGTAAACAGACTGAAATAAACTTCCAGACAAAGCTGAAATGCTTAGGAAGACGACAGTGAACAGAAAATTGCATTTAAGACGCTGGGCTCATGGGACGCACAATTTGCCATCAAATTTTTATCGCCAAAAGCCAAAAGCCAATAAATCTAGTGAGTATATGAGCTTATTGACGTTATCAGTCATGGATTTACATTTTTAAGGCGATTTTTGCCTCTAAATTGTACAAACACTTTTTAAAACCACATGACTTTCATTTATTAACGCAACTCTACAAAAAAAAAACACTGACATATTTTGTGGTTAAAAAAACAAAACAAAAAAAACCCCTGAAGTTTCAAAGATGACATGCCAGTCGTCCAAATGGACAAACAGAACACACAGCATCATTTGGAAATACTTTAAGCATGACAAATGACTGACAGGTGACACAATAAGGTCTCCCTCTCCACCAGTCACATTTAACTTCTTTCCCCACCTATTAAAATGCCATCACGTTCCATGTTAGCATCTTGTCTGTCCATGTCAGGTGAAAATGCAGATTATGTCTGTCTAATGTCTTCAAGACAGCAGGAAGCTGTCTTCTAGCAGCCCTGGCTGACAAAAGGACAAACACTTTTAAGGAAAAACTGCATAACGAAAAATGTCACGAATAAGGTTGAGAAAATGGTCATACGAAAGGTGATCCCTTCAAGCTGAGCTGAAGAGTAAGAAAACACTCCGACTGCAATATCGCTGTTAACAAAATGATATTATTCACGCTACTGTTTCATGTTAGAATACAATAACAAATACAAGTATTCAGTTCAACACATCTAACACAGAAACTAGAAGCAGAATCGTACAGTATAAGACTGTGTAGTGTATATTATGTACAATGAACTTGTGAACCCTTTGTAGATTTTTTTACATATTCACTTCAATAAATAAAAAAAAATGTTTGAATATAATTTTAACAGTTCTGTAGAAAAAGACAAACCACAAAAACACAAGATCTGAACATGTGTTTAATGAAGAATATAACTAAATATGTGCAAGTTGTTATGAAAGCTTTTGCTTTTGGTATCTGTTTGGCGCTCCTGTACAGTAATAACTGCAGTTAAATGTTAGCAACGTATTGGCACCTTTCACCTCTAACATGCTGGTTAGACAGGCTAACTTTAGGTCTTCCTGTATTGGGTAAGAGTAAAGTTTGTTATGTTTTTGTAGATGGGGTTGTGTAGAGTGGTTATTAGCGGTCAGTATCTTATCTGTGGTGCACAGAAGTCAGAGTGAGCTCAGTTTGATGAAATAGAAAGAAGTGTTCATCTCGAGGTCAGGCTAACGCTTAGAGCAGATGCCAGTTTTTGCCAACAATTACTGTTCATGCAAACCTATTTTAGCCTGTTAAGCAAACACTACATGAAGTATTTTTACACCCTGTCATTTTGCTTGAGACAGTTGTTTTGTTTTTCAGTATGTTCTCAACCAAACAAGGACTATGTTGCTAAAAATACCGTACTGCTAATCACCTGAGTATGCCAGGAATTACTGTGGCTGTCTAACCAACAGTCCGTATGCTGTATAATTTGACTCAAACAGATGATCCTTCTCTCGCCTATGAAAAACATACTTTGTCTTTACTTTACATGTCTGTGATTGTTGTTTTGGAATTAGAGCAGCAGAACTGTGAGTCACTGATGATCTAGGCAACTGTCTCACGCAAAGTGACAAGGTGTCAAAATACCTAACAGGTCATTCAGTCAAACTGCTAGGAGAGTTTGGAGTTTTAGTTGGTTTAGATGGTGAAGATTTGCTCGTGAACGTATCCAGCTCTGAGCAGCAATTACTGCAGATTGAACACCTCATGTTTCCTAACTGAGACCCTTATGATCGCTGTCCAGTGCAGAAAAGATAGTGACTACTAATAAATACTCTGCACAAGCCACATTAAAAAAAAACAAGTTTTTGTTAAGGACAGGATTTTAACTACAGTCCTCTTCAGCCATGACACTTTAATTTTTAACTGTGTTGCAAGTACTAATGTTGTAAAAAATAAGATTGGTTGGATGGTTGTGTGGTAATACATTATAATAATAATAATAAAAAAGATTAGACCTTCTGCAATTATAAATCTATTCTATATTAAAATGAGACAATTAATCTATGTTTTGCATATAGAACACAAATTCTCAGCCAAAAGGGGGTTTATAGAAATCTAAAATTGTACCTGCTATTGGCTTGTTCAGCTTAATTTACAAATATAAAGGAAAACTGTTCATTTTTAGAGCTCATGTAATGTTTCTGTCATTTCAGTAAAACACAAAACACAAGCTAGAGTCCACAACTTATTAAGCTATAAAAACATCTAAAGGGTTCACAAATCTTTTATAGCCCGATGATGGGGAAACCCAATGGACTCTTTCTAATATCAGACATTCCCCCCCGAGGAATGCTTTTAAATTTGTAAGAAAAAAAAAAATTAGAATTGAGAAACGAACAGAAAAAGGGGAAAACACATTTGAGCTTGAGGTGAAGAAGCTCTGCAACACGACAACTTATTAGACTGTGTTGCACAGTCGAGTTTGGACCTATTATTCTCTGTTTGTGTGCACGTTTGTGTGAGTGAAAGAAAAAAAGCCACAGAGGATAAGTGCGTGAAAGAGTGAGGAATATTTGGGACTGATACTCAGGGGAGTTTTTACATGTTTACTGTGCAGATGTCCTTTTGGTTCCTGCAGGCAAAGATGCAGAGAAATCCGTTGAGTGTTTCTGTGTATGTGTGTGTGTGCCGTGTTGTGCGCTGAGTGTGGTTTGTATTTTGTCCAAAAATGTTTACGCATGTCAATTTGACTGCGCACGCATGTGTGTGTTTGAGAAGAAGGGTGTGGTGGGGAAGAAGAAGTTTATACAAGTGATGTAGTCATGAAAACAGACAACAAGGGGCCAATGAGCTCCGTTCAAGCGAACTGAGCGCAGAATCGTGCAAAGGCTAAGGCAAGACACACAGATGCTTTCACGAACTTGAACTATTCAACATGCAGTCACAAGAGCACTTTACAATCTCGGAGACGCAGAGAAAAAGCACAGGCAGAAAAAAAAACACACGACCCCAAAGATCGACAAACAGGGATATTAAAACTCCCACATGGGATCAAGAAAAGATATACGACAAATTTGCTCACATAAATACAGTATGTTCCCAAAGATGAAAACCTCAGGAGGACACTCTTTTTTTTAAAACACATAATAAATCACTTTTATATGCACACCATGAGAGTAAAATGTTTGTGCTGCCAGTGGCTTATGATCTTCTTTAATTGAGTTCGGCCCTACTGGGTGACCCCCAACACGCTAATTTTTCACTCACACGACCATTAGTTTTAGCCACGATACAAATTTATCCTTGAATCAGTGGGTAAAGTTTTCATCTAGGTGACGATCTGTATGCAGTTTTAGTTCTATTCACAGCAAAAAGATCAACAGCGCTCTGTGAACCACAGTCATGCATCAACTACCAACAGGTTTTTCTGTGTACCTGATAGTTTTTAGTATTGTGGTGTTGTGCTTGGATCAATTCAGCTGTAAAGAAAAACAAAAGAGTAAAGAGTAGATTCTAACAAAAACGCTGAAGTAGCCATGCTGTGCCACTAGGGGGTGAGGACGTCCACATCAACAAAATACTAAAACACAGAGAAAGAACACGCTCAGGTTGCTAAGGAGTCTCCCCAAACTAGATTTTTCTTTGAGCCCGTTTACAGTTTCCTCTCAGTTGTTAAGTATTTCAACACAAGGTTAAAGTTTACTGGCAACAAGATCAAAATTAAATGAGACAGAAAAACTGATTAAAAAATTACTATATACAGTTTATAATATACTGTAACTGTTTGTGTTTCTCTGCTAATTGTGATAGTTGCTATGTGCAAAATAGGCTGCTATGTCAGTGTTTTAAAAGGTTTTGGGTCTTCTCCCCACACAGAAAAATAATTTTTATGAATCTGTACTTTGGAAATTTTTTCCAAAAATATGTTTTTCTCACCAATGACTGTGTGAATATTTAAAAAAAAATATCCAGAGTAGGGCGGGTGGAGCTTTAGTTTTCCGTTCCATTTAAACACTCACACTAATTATTTTAGTAATCTTTGTTGACGTGTATTTTTCTGCTACAGACAGATTGTACGCAACAACAAACCGCTTTCTAAAGCAACTAAATCCCAACTAAGATTGCTTTGTGTTCTACTGACACGGTACACATTTTTTAATATCTGTCAATTATGTTCTCTCATTCAAAGCGAATCCCAGTTTAAATATGTGGAGATTTCTTTTTCACTAGCGGCATTGTGATGAAGACAATAACGCTGCATCAATGCGGAGGCACAATAGAAGCTGCACAAAATTACAGCATGTGGTTGCTGTTTGGTGATTCTCCAGCTGGCAGAACAATAAAGCTGCACGGATCTGTTGTTGGGTTACGTTAAACCGCATTAAAATTCAAAGAAGAAAAACAGAATTGGAAAAAGAAAAAGAGAGAGTTACATTAATTCCAATGCTATGTTAACATTACTGCGATGTGTTGGATAATATGGTGGAAGATAACAAGGCTTTGCAGCAGGTGATAAAAATGCACAAGGTGTCCTAAAAATGGACATCTAAGGCAGTTTAGGATTTTATGCACCTATTGGAAATCCCTTTACAAGCTTTCTTTGGTAATCCAACTATTGTGAGGACTCTTATTATCTGTTTTCAACCTGACCTGGCAGTATAGCCATCAAGAAGCTTCACTAAGTAGCTAAGAGTTGGTAGGTTTAATAACTTTTTGTACCAACTTTAAGGAAGAAAAAAAGGGCATAGATCTCTTTAGTCTCTTCACTGTTATTCACTTCTAAAGGACACTGAGTTTCTGCAGCAATTGAAAACCACACTTTGCCAAAGTTACAGTAACAATTGCTTTAGCCAAACTGAAGTCCAGGTAAAGAAGTCAGTGAGTTAAGCTTGTCAATTAGCTTTTAGGTGTATTTTTTTACCTGTAGTAACTGATCAAGATGGTATATATGCACTGAGGTTGGTCATTTAGACACTAAAGTGAAAAATGCAGATTTTTCTTTTGATTTTAAAGCACTGAATACAAATGAAATATAAAATAATCTGGTCGCAAGTAATACATAAGAGAAGCTACATGTTTCATTTTGAGTATGCACAAAACGTAGATGGAATAAAATGCATCATTTCATGCATAAAAGTGTTGAAAGACCAAACTGCGATGGTAGCAAAGAATCACAATTCAGCCCTCATAATCCAGAGCACTAAATCATAAAGGTGTGACTATTACATGTGAGCGTCCATCACCGTTCAGCACAATAACAGGTACATGGATGGATTTGTGTGGCTGTTTGATTGAAATTCCTCAACCATCCCTGTTTTCACAATCCCTCTGTGCTTCATCAATTAAATATGGGAGGCTATTACCTCTTGCCTGAAACATTCAGGAGAAGGAGTGGAGTAGAGTAAAGTAGTAGAGGGTGATGGGGTGGGAATGGGAGATGTCTTGATAGGATGTGGAACATAATTAATTTATGTTCCAATTTTTACCTGCGCGTGTGCAAATGTCTGCACTCATTGTTTTATGGACTAAAGGTGGAAACAGATTGTCATGCTGATATGAAACATAAAAAAAATCTCATTTTCACACCTGGACAAGTCCTCTCCTTTTGCACTAACTTCCCATCTGCTTATTTCCTCCTTTATTGTTTCCCTAATGTTCAGTTTCCTCCTAGCATCACATTTCCTCCTCTTTGTCTTCCTGTCCTCCCCCCCACCCCCCCTGAAACCCCCTC